>NW_020171994.1:532280-561617 GCF_003031525.2 Neophocaena asiaeorientalis asiaeorientalis
TATATATATATATATATATATGTGATCTATAGTAACAGATCTATACTTACAGTTGACCCTCCACATCCTCGAATTCATCTGCACATCGTGTAGCACTGCAGTATTTACTATTGAAACAAAATCCGCATATAAGTAGACCTGTGCAATTCAAACCCCTGTTGTTCAAGGGTCAACTATATAGTCAAAGAAATAAAGACTTTTGAGAAATAATACTTCAAGAAGAAATGCTAAATTCATTGAGCTATTGGTGTCAATATTTCAATACAAGGATGCAAATTTTTTAATGTACTTAAGCATACAGACTCAAAAATCAGGTAAAACTGATTCTCATTTCCTTCCAATCTCTTGCTAACTATGTGACCTTGGGCAAGTTACTTCACTTCTTTGAGCTTCAGTTTTCTTACCTGCAAAGTAAGGATAATAATAGCACCTATGTCAGAGGGTTGATGGGAAGATTAAGTGAGCTAATTCATATACAAAATTTTTAAACTGTCTGGCATGTAGTAGGTGTTTAATGGCTGTTTTGAGATTTTGTTATTATTTCTACTAGAATGTAAGTGGTAGTTTCCTTCTCGTTGTCTTCTCTGTTGGATTCCTATTGCCTCATATAGGGAGTACTCGGTAAATATTTGTTGGGTGGATTCATTTATGTGACGGCTATATGAAGGTCTGTAGCAGCTGGTTATTGATTGTGCCACTGCTTCTAATCTGCACAAGTAACTCAAGGTGAATTTTTTTATAATAGCTTTATTGAGTTATAATTCCCTCATTTAAAGTGTACAGTTGGTTTTTAGCATATTCACAGAGATGAGCAACCATCACCACAGTCAATTTCAGAACATAATAGTCACCCCAAAAAGAAACTCCATACCCATTAACAGTCACTCCCCATTAACTCACAACCCCTTCCACTACCACCCCGCAGCCCGAAGGTACCACCAATCTACTTTCTGCCTTTATGAACTTGCCTGTTCTGCACATTTCTTAAAAATAGACTCATACAACAAGTGGTCCTTTGTGACTGGCTTCTCTCATTTAGCACAATGTGTTTTCAAGGTTCATCCATGTTGTAGCACGTATCAGTACTTCATTCATTTTCATGGCTGAATAATATTCCGTTATATGGATACGCCACGTTCTGTTTATCCATTCATTGGTTGATGGGCATTGTGCTTGTTTCTACTTTTTAGCTATTATGAATAAGGCTGTTATGAACATTCACATACAAGTTTTCGTGTGGACATGTTTTTATTTCTCTTGGGTACATACCTAAGAGTGGATCTGCTGGGTCAGATGGTAATTCTCTGTTTAACTTTTTGAGGAAATGCCAGACTACTTTCCACAGAAGCTGCACCATTTTCTTCACATACTTGTGAACATGTTATTATTATCTCTCTTTTGATTGTAACCATCCTAATGGAAGTGGTATCTTGTTGTGTTTTTGATTTGCATTTCCCTAATGACTAATTATGTTGACCATCTTTTTATGTGCTTATTGGCCATTTGTATACCTTCTTTGTAGAAATGTGCATTCAGATCTTTTGCCCTGCCCATTTTCAATTGGGTTACTTGTCTTTTTATTATTGAGTTGTAAGAGTTGTTTAGATATTCTGGATACAAGTCCCTTATCAGACATACAGTTTGCAAACATTTTCTCCTACTCCATTCTGTGGGTTGTCTCTTCGTTTACCTTTGATTCACAAAAATTTGTAATTTTGATGTAGTCCACTTACCAATTTTTTTTCTTTGGTTGTTCGTATTTTTGGTGTTGTATTTAAGAAATATTGCCTGATTCAAGATCTTGAAGATGTACACCTGTGTTTCCTAAGAGTTCTATAGATTAGCTCTTACATTTGGGTCTTTGATCTATTTTGAGTTAATTTTGTATATAGCATGAGGTAGGGGTCCAAACTCATTCTTTTGTATGTGCATAGCCAATTGTTTGAGCACCATTTGTTGAAAATACTCTTCCTTCTTCATCGAATTGTCTTGGCACATTTAGTGAAAATAAGTCAAACGTAAATGTAAGGGTTTATTTCTACATTCTGAATTCTATTCCACTGATGTATACGTCTACACTTATGTCAATACCACACTGATCGCTGTAGCTTTGTAGTAAGTTTTGAAGTTGAGAAGTGTGTGTCCTCCAAGTGTGTTCTTTTTCCAGATTGTTTTGACTATTCTGGGTCCCTTGCATTTCCATGTGAATTTTAGGATCATGATGTCAATTTCTGCACAGACGCCAGCTGGGATTTTGATAGGGATTATGCTGAATCTATAGATCAGTTAGGGTAGCACTGATATATTAACAGTATTGTCTTCTGAGTCATGAATATGGGATTTCTTTCCATTTACTTATGTCTTCTTTGATATTGGTCAGGCAACTTTGCTGAACTCCTTTATTAGCTCTAATATTCATTTTGTAAATTCTTTAGGGTTTTCTACATACAAGATCAAGCCATCTGCAAATAAAGTTTTACTTCTTCCTTTCCAACCTGGATGCATTTTATTTCTTTTTCTGGCCTAATTGCCCTGGCAAGAACTTCTAGAACAATGTTGAATAGAAGCGGTAAGAGCAGACATCTTTGACCTGTTCCTGATTTTAGGAGGAAAGCTTTCAGTATTTCGCTATTAAGTATGATGTCAGCTGTGGGGGTTTTATAGATACCCTTTATCAGGTTGAGGGAAAAGGTGAAATTTACTTGAAACTGGAAGACCATCACCAGTGATGAAACTCTCAGGCCCAGTTGTATTTTCTCTCTTCTAGTTAATTCTTCTGTTTCACATTCTCCAAACAGAGGGAGAAGGCCTTACAAGGCAGACCTATACTTTATTCTGAATTTCAAATTGGGAATGTTTCGTTTCAGAGGCACGTGCTTTAAAATACAGCCTACTGGGGCTTCCCTGGTGGCGCAGTGGTTGGGAGTCCGCCTGCCGATGCGGGGGACATGGGTTCGTGCCCTGGTCCGGGAGGATCCCACGTGCCGTGGGGCGTCTGGGCCCGTGAGCCATGGTCGCTGTGCTAGCGCGTCCGGAGCCTGTGCTCCACAGTGGGAGAGGCCACAACAGTGAGAGGCCCGCGTACCGCAAAAACAAAAAATACAGCCTACTGAGAATTGTACAGATACTTAATAATTAATTTGTAAAACATAAGATAGCAGGCTTTCTTTGAGCTCTGACTTTATTTAGTTTGGTGAAATTCGGGTTCTGCCAGTACATCTCATCTTTTCCTTAATCTCCTTGATGGGAGCATGGCAATGCAGGGAGAGCATGGAGGACTCTATTATGCATGATATCTAGAAAAGTAGTGGCATGTATGACAAGACCTCCTGGGTTCAAATCCTTGCTCTGCCACTTACACATTTGGCAAGTTATGTGATCTGTATGTGTCTCAGTTTCCTCATTTGAAAAATGGGGATGATAAAAACAATAATGATGATGATAATAATAATACCTACCTTATATGCTCGTTGTGAGGAATAAATGAGTTACTGTGTATAAAAGTACTTAGAACAGTTCCTGAAACTATAGTGAACTCTATTTATATACTTGCAATTAGGCTGTGGTGTTCAGAAACAAAAACGTAGGTTTAAGAGCCAGATAAATCCAAGTTGAAATCCTTCCTCAACTGCTTTTGCCATCTATGTGGCCTCTGACAAATTACTTCATCTCTCCGAGCCTTGGTTTTCTCATTCCGAATAGGAAACAGAACTTACGTTACAGGGTTATTAGAAGGAACAAATTAGATAATTCCTGTGAAATACCTAGCACAAAATAATTGTTGAACAAATTGCAACTACTATGCTGCTTTACTTATATATTCCCTTTTTTTTTTTTTGCGGTACGCGGGCCTCTCACTGTTGTGGCCTCTCCCGTCGCGGAGCACGGGCTCCGGACGCGCAGGCTCAGCGGCCATGGCTCACGGGCCCAGCCGCTCCGTGGCATGTGGGATCTTCCCAGACCGGGGTATGAACCCGTGTCCCCTGCATCGGCAGGCAGACTCTCAACCACTGTGCCACCAGGGAAGCCCATATATTCCTATTTTAAGGCCAGTGAGATCCTATCACTGAACTTCTCATGCTCATTTAATAGTTCAGGCGGGGGATGGCAAAAGCAAATTCCATAGGGGGCCTTTAGGTTTAAAAAAATTATTTCTAAAATTACAAAAGTAACATATACTTGTAAAAAAAATCAAACTTTCAAAAGTATACAGTGAAAAGTAAAACTCTGTTTTCATACCCATTCCCCCACCCGTTTCATTTCCCCTCTCAGAGATAACAATACCAACAATTTGGTGTATATCCATCCAGACCTTCTTCAATGTATATACATACATATGAATATACACATAAGAACACATACATGCACGTGTATATATTTCTACATAGATGACACCTTACTATGTATATTAGTCTATGACTTTCTAATTTTACTCATCAGTATGCCTTTTTTTTAAAAAACATCTTTATTGGAGTATAATTGCTTTACAAGACTGCGTCTTTATCCCTGCCCTGCCATAGGTTCATAAGTACCGTTTTTAGATTCCATGCGTGTGAGTTAGCATACGGTATTTGTTCTTCTCTTTCTGATTTACTTCACTCTGTATGACATACTGACAGACAGTATGCCTTTGACATCTTTCCATTTGAGTACATAAAGATCTACCTCATTCTTTTTAATGGCTACTCAGTCATCTATAGGATGGATGTGTCAGTGATTTACTTTAAAAAATCTTCCATCGTTGCTCTCAGGATAGCAGCATGAGTATCAAATTGCAGGGTGCTTTTTTCTCAAAGCCTATATTTAACAATGTAGTATGTAAATATGCAGTTTAAGGAAAATTCATAGTTTGCATAGATGATGAGTGTTTTGTTGAATTCTCAGTTGTAGGGACAGAGTGGAAAGCTAAGCATTTGGACAGAAAGGAATTTCTTTAGATAAGTCAGAAGGAAAAAACAAGTCACTCAAAATATTACCAGCTTTTGAATTTTTTTTTCCTGGCATGTTCTAATATTGAGAGACTAAATGAAAAAGAAGACTGGAGTGGAAAATCAGTAAGTTCAAACCAGACCTTGGGACGCTTACTAAATACAAAAGTTACTGTTCATCTGGCGGATAAAACACTGAAATAACTATAATAATTAACCTTTTGTGTTGAGAAGTTACCATAATAATTACTCTTGCGGATAAGAACCTAGCCCAAATAATTGACAAATGCCAAAAAGTGATAGCCACGTATTCAAAATAATTACATTTACAAAAATAAATCCATAAAGGAGAAATTAAAATTAATACTGCCAGAATAAGCGGGATATACTGTGTCAATTTCCAATAGCCCCAATCTGTCTACGTGCTGCTGATGGAGGTGTCAGAATTCTGGGCAAGTATTCACAAAGTTCAGAAGTGTCATAGCACTGAAGCAATGTGGTTATAAGAGAAGAAGATGTGTGCAGATGGAATCACGGAAATGTCACTCATTGTAATATCTGAGCAGGAGGTTGTAATCAAAGCAGTTAGCAATTAGAAAGTACAAGGCCCTAACTCCCACAGAATTTTTGGTACAAGCAGCTCTGACAGCACACAGAACTGTTGTAAGATACTTTGTGAGAAAGCTTTGTCAGTGGTAATGCCTGACTTAATGACATCTTGAAACAGCTGTTTTTCTCCAAAAGAGAGCAAAATGTCGAAGCCTGCCAAATACAAATAATAAGGTGCTTACCTATCATTAACAAAACTATGCTTTCCTTATTGACAGAAAAGATTTGTTCACATTGCGAGAAGAGTACATTACAGAGCTAGTGAACAGCTATTGAAAAGTATCATATGGATGGCTGCAAAGCAGTGATTCCCAGCCCTAAATTTGCCACCCTCTAGGGTGTCTAGAGTTATCCTGTGGATCATCATGAGCCTTTAGAAAATGTCTCAAAACAAAATTAAATATGAGACACTTTAATTGAAAAAATTATATGCCATACAGCATTTTCAGGAAAAAGGGGAGATGGTATAAAATCAAGCTAACAATAGCAATGTGTTATAAAATTCCACAAGGTTGGGAGCTAATGATGGTAAGACTGGTATATTTTATAGATTTAGCGGTAGTTTTTATGAATTCAGAACATTGTACCAAGGCACATCATCAAACTGTTATAAGCAAATGCATGTGTTTTCTATATGTTTTACACAAATAGTCATCCATGAATTCTGTCTCCAAGTTTTGGATAATTTTTGTCCTTAAGCATTTCCTGAACGTCTAAAAAACATATTCCAGTGCTAGCAACAAAATCATTCATTCATTGAAGAAATGTTTATTGAGAGCATGCTATATGCCAGGTATTAATACGCACATTGCCTGATAGAAAGTTTGTATCAGCCATGTATAGCAGTGTCTGTTTTCCTAAGCTCTTTTGGTAGCATATTAGAAAATATCTTTAGCAATATATTAGTAAAAATAGCATCTTACTGTAGTTTACCATTTCTGTGAATATTAGTAAGATTGGACACTTTTTCATATGACCATTTGTATGGTCATTTGACCTTTTGAATAATCTGTTCACAGCCTATGTCCACTTTTCTACTGGTCTTTTTATTATTGATTTGTAAAGGCTCTTTACATATTACCGTGCCATCTGTCTGACCTTACTGTCTGAGTGGGAGTTTCCAGAGACAACCAAATTTGCTCAGTAACTATCAGAGTTGAAGTCAGCTAATGTCAAATATTTTTATAAGGTCTATGAGTATCCTGAAGTCATTGTGATTCTGTTCACTTCTCCTGTTTCTGCATATAATCTAATTTTATGTACACTAAACCAGGTTATGCCATAGCTAAACAGATTCCAGGAGTGTCCAACAAGCAGTATTGTTCAGTAGTCAGTAAAGAAGAAATTGGACTATAATCTTGCCAGTGATTTACGACAAAACAAAACAAAAAACTCAAAGATGTTACTATAGTTGCCACCATCAACTTGAAGTTGGCATTAATAGTAGCATCTTTGGAATATTTCAACACATTTTTAGTGCTATGTATATTTAGAAAGGACTTCACTGCCATCTAAGGCACACTGTATCACCCTGCTTTAAAAAAATCTTAGCAGGCATACACAATTAGGTCCTGGAGATTTGCGGATTTGAGAGCAATACTGACCTTTTCACCAGGAATGGCAGAAGCTAATTTGAGGCAATACCAGAGCTGCTCAGTAACTTGAGCCATCATCCTTGATGACAGATACGTATTAAAATTTCCATAGAATTCTTTTCTCTCTGTGATTCAGAGTCAGTAAATATTTGCTGAGTCTTAAGAGGTGCCAGGTGCTTTTACACACAATCTTTCTTCTGATCCTCGCCACCAATCTATTATATCAGCATCCTCATGTTCATAAGAGGAAACTGTAGCTCAGAGAGGTTACATGATTTGTTCATGGTCACATCGTAGCTATTAAGTGGCAGAGATGGAACTTGAAGCCAGATTTTCCAAGTCTAAGTCTAGTGTTCTTCTGATGGTGACGCAACTGCCCTCTTCAGCAAGACCGGATGGGACATGTGAATGTCCCGGGCAGGCTTATGTACTGGTACCTCTTCAATATTTTTTGTTTGTTTTTTGTTTTGTTTTGTTTTTTTTTGCGGTACGCGGGCCTCTCACTGTTGTTGCCTCTCCCGTTGCGGAGCACAGGCTCCGGACGTGCAGGCCCAGCGGCCATGGCTCACGGACCCAGAGCCCAGCCACTCCGCGGCATGTGGGATCCTCCCAGACCGGGGCGCGAACCCGTGTCCTCTGCATCAGCAGGCGGATTCTCAACCACTGCGCCACCAGGGAAGCCCCCTCTTCAATATTTTTAAAATGTGTGCTCGACATTTATTTAGTGAGAGTAGGGAGAGACTGAGATCCTTTTAATAAAATTGTATACCTTTTTCATTACGTTCAAAATAAAGAATGTACCACATATCCTTGTCACAATAACAGATGCCATTTATTGAGCACTTACCATGCATCAGGGATGAACCACTTCACATGGATTATCTCCTTTAATCCTAAGAGATTGGCATCATCATCATCGTCACCATCCCCATCCCCATCCCCGTTCAATATGTGAGTCCCAAAGAGGTTAAGTAACTTAGCCAAGGTCATACAGTTAGTAGGGAAGCCAGGATTTAAACTTAAGGCAGTCTGACACCTGAGCCTATGAGCTTAGCCACTATGTTTCACTGACTTCAACAATAAAAATCCTAAATTAGCATTTTAACCTACTCATTTCTTTCTTTTTTCACTCAAAACTGAATACAATGGAGGTAATTTACATGGATATAGTTATAAAATTACATTTAGTGTAACATTTTAGAATCCCACCCTTTTTTGTTTTTTGTGTGGGTTTTTTTTTTTTTTGGTTTTCTTGATAACAAACTGTTTCCTATTTTCCTTTAGTTCTTGTTTTGTCTTTAGTTTCCTTTTGCAATTTTCCAACCAGGTAACTTTCATGGAGGTGTATTAGAGGATTTAAAACTCAGATAAGAAAATAAACCCCTCATTCCTGATAAACAGCTTGCTAATCTCACAGTTGGCGGCACACCCTCTAACTTGCATGTGCTCATGGCAAAAATGGTATGGTTGGCACCAGTGAGGACTGCTGGCTTTTTTTGCTCTTGCTTTTTTTTTTTTTTTTTTTTAACTCAAGGGCCCCAACCTCTTTTTTTTTTTTTTTTCCGGTATGCGGGCCTCTCGCTGCCATGGACTCTCCCGCTGCGGAGCACAGGCTCCGGACACACAGGCCCGGCGGCCACGGCCCACGGGCCCAGCCGCTCCGCGGCATGTGGGATCTTCCCGGACCGGGGCACGAACCCGTATCCCCTGCATCGGCAGGCGGACTCCCAACCACCGCGCCACCAGGGAAGCCCTCCAACCTCTTTTAGCAAGAGAGGTAGCCAATTTCCATCTCACCAATTACTTTGGAAAACACTGGCAGAAACCCAGAGTGGTCAGCACCATATTTATGGTTTATCCCAGAGATTTTCTAACACCCCTTTCAAACTGGCACCCCAGGCAGCTGTTTGGCTGAATCTTCTTCCCTGTCTCTGGAAGCTGCAGAGGAATCGATGGGTCTAATTGGATTTTCACAATGGTACACAGAACTCAAGAGTTGAAGAAGAAGGAAGGTATGGTTTGGGTACAAGCATATTGATTCAAATATTAAAAGACAATTTTCTATGAGTTTTGGCTGCCCCTAATGGGCATATAGATTCCAGAGCAAAACCCATTTGGTGGGTTTCCTCACTCTGCTATTTGTAAACAGGTAAAACCTGATTATAATGAATGTCAGAGGGCAGCTGTAGCCTGCAGGTTGAATACTGATGCTGACAGCTGTGTAATTACAATGCAGTTTTATTACAGGGCATTACACATGTATAATTATAATGAAGTTTGGATAATTTAGAAAAATGACTGATCGTGAGCAAGGTCAGGCCATCTACAATCTGAACTCCCCCTTGGTGTTAGAGCATAAACCTTGAAACAGAACTGGAAATGAAGGGTCACTCCTGGTGAAAAGACTCTGCTACCCTGGCTTCTAGTTTGTCCAGTCATTGTGTGTACTTCTATGGAAAGCTAAAAACTTTACTGACTGACTACTTCTGGGTTCAAGATCACGCCTCTTCTCCCACCCCCACTGGTACCCCGACAATTTTTCAAGGGCACGAGTCTGCTTTGGATCTTAATTAGATGTCTCTGACTAGAACTGAGGGTTTCAAATCAAGTGTAGGGAGTGGAGGCAGTTTTATGTCTTGATGCCTGAAAAAACAAAGCCTCCTTCATATGCTGACGAGAAATGCACGGTGACCACATTTTGGAATTTCAAATGGGAACACATAGTCTGGAAATGGAACAGAATATCTGAAATCAGGACTGCCCCAGAAAACTTGGATAATTATAACGATCGTGTATTTTGAGTACTTACTATGTGCACACCAGGCACTGGGAAAAGTCCTTCCCATATATCATCTCATTTAATCCTTTAATCCTTTCAACAAACCCTAAGAAGTAGGTCCTAGAATCCCCATCTCTGCATATGAGGAGACTGAGGCATAGTGAAGTTTGGACTACTTGCCCAAGGTCATATAGTAATCACATGGCAGAGCTGAGATTCAAATCCAGTTCTGACTAACCGTGAAGGGGTTCTCTTGACTACCAAGGGGCCCTGACATTCTCTTGAGATGTTTAGGGTCTAAATAATTTCTTTGCAGAAAGGATTCAAAGGTAGGAGCCAAATCGGTATTTCCATCTGTGTATGACCCGCACAATTTTTGCCATATCCAAAGACAACATAAACTACACGCAGGGTGTTCAGGCATGCTGTGCTCTCTCTCATTCCCTAAGGGTGCAGGTGGCAGCCTTCCCCACCTTAGCCTCATCCCCATAAGCCTACCTAGGATCCGTTCTTGGCCAGCCAGGTTCGTCTCTGGAAAGTGAACTGCCATGGCTCTACCTACTTTAACCTCAAAATCTTAAGCAATAATAATCATGAAATCACAGAGGGGATGTTTAGATGTACTTTTTAATGCACATCAAAATAAATAATGTACATCTGTGATCACCCCAAATCATCTCATGTACCACGGGGGGACATATAACCACATACAGGACGGTACTGATCTGGATGATCTCTATGTGACCTTCTAACCTTGACATTCAATGAAACAATTAACCTCTAAAAATAATTCAAAAAGGATGAGATGAGTTTGAGTAAGATGGCAATTTGCCAATCCTTGCTCATTTTCCTCTCTTGAAGTCTCCAGTCTCTGCTTTCCTCCCATTTTCTGAGAATTTCTTCATAGCTTTTCAGAAGAAACTGGGCACTTCCCAGGGAACAAGCTGCTTCTATTTCCACAAATACTGAACTTCAACCTCCAGCTAAGGTTTCACATCCTTGGAGAAGCTTTCTCTCACCACCCAATCTGAAGTGACCCGCTATAATGTTAGCCTGTCTTATTTTTCTCTTAGCACTTATCACTATTTGAAACCATCTTGCCTGTTTGTTGACCTGTATATGGCCAGTCTCCTACTAAATAATAAGCTCCAGGAGGTCCCTGGATTTTAGCACAATGCCTGGCACGTAGTAAGTGCTCAAGGGGTATCTGTCAAATGAACGAAGTAAGGAATCTAAAGTTAGGGTAGGGCTGTGGAGCTGATGAAACAGAGAGAACATAAGGAAAGCTGAACTTTGGGTGATGCAATTTATCCAACAAGGTAAAGTGGGCAATGACCTGGGAAGGTGTAAAACTATCACAGGAACTTACACCACTCATTCCATCTTGAGCGCTTACTGTGTTCAGGGCATTGTGCTAAGCTGTTCCCTGTGAACTGGCTACTATTAACCTCTGGGGCCTGTGCCATTGGTAAGTCCCAGTTGCATTCATGTAATTCATGTTTATTGAGTGACTACTACATGTCAGGCACTGTTCTATGCTAGGATACAGCAATAAGCAGTACAAAGTTCCAGCCCTCTAGTGAGGGCCAAATTAGGACCAGGCATGCATCTTTATATAGTTCTTTTTCCCAGGTGGTGTTTCCCAGTGGTCCTTTACCTGTCTAGCAAAACCAGATCTTTGCTCTCAAGGCGGTTTATCGGCCCTGAGCCACTAATATTTATAACAGCTTCCATCCATTTATTGAGTATGCATTATGTGTTAGGCACTGTGCTGAGGGCTTTATACATATTATTACATGTATTAATCTTTCCAATAACCCCATGAAGAAGGTACTATTATTAACTCCATTTTACAGAGGAGGAAAGCAAGGCTCACTGAGATTAAAATGACTTGCCCAATGTCATGTAGCTGTTATGCGGTGGAGTGGATTCAAAGCTAGGCAGGGTGCCCCCAGAGTCACTGTCCTTAACCATGAGTGTGTAGTGGTGCCTCTTATATTACCTATGGCCACCCTTCCCTTCTGAAGATTCTGGCAATCCAGACACTCTCAGATATTGGGTTTTCCTGGGGAGCTGGCAATGAGGTAGGTAGAAATGTTTCAAGATCTGCCTGTGTGGTTCAGAACACGAGGCATATATATACGGTGGATATATGTTATGGAGCAGTTGCCATGGTTCATTACACCCTAGGAATAACACTGACTCAGTAAAGATCAAATTATTGAAGATATAGTTCAAGAGGAAAACAGTATATGTCTGGACTGCTTTCATTTGAAAATGATTAAACACAAAGCCATTAAATAAAAGCTGAGGGCTTCCCTGGTGGTGCAGTGGTTGAGAGTCCGCGTGCCGATGCAGGGGACATGGGTTCGTGCCCCGGTCCGGGAAGATCCCACATGCCGCGGAGCGGCTGGGCCCGTGGGCCGTGGCCGCTGAGCCTGCGCATCCGGAGCCTGTGCTCCGCAACGGGGGAGGCCACAACAGTGAGAGGCCCGCGTACCACAAAAAAAAAAGAAAGAAAGAAGAAAAGCTGAGGAAAACAGTGCATTTGTAGAGAAAATATTAAAACCATATCAATATAGGCAACTCAGATTAAAATAATAAATATCTTTGTGCTATCAGTTTTATCATAATATATCCTTTAGGTTCAATGTACAACTAAAAGCTATAAAATATGTTTTGTTTTTACACTAATTCTGCATTTTACTGAAATATATACATTTGTTTAATGCCTTTTCAAAGCAATTTTCCTTACCTGATTTCACTGTGGTCTCATAAAAACTTTGTAAGGTAGAGGAGAGAAGATATTATCTTTGCTTTATAAAAGTATAAATTTAAGATACAAGGTGGACAAGTAAGTTACCGAGAACACCAGATTGGAATTGAAGAAGTGAAATTTGTTCCACACCACCAGGGTGCAAAAGTGTTACGTTTCTTTATAACCTGACAACAGATGAAATCTGCTCTGAGCCTTCCACTTTTCATCAGCTGGCTAAAATTGCAATCTCACTCATGGTTTTGAGAGGCCCTTCCTCTCTGCCAAGGCTGCTGAAAGCCTTAGCAAATCATACACAGACCAGAAATTTCAGGACCGGCCCTCTGCCTGTTGTCCATACTGATATGTTTATTATGCAAATGCACAAGGCCCCTTGTAAGTAGGTGTGTCAGCTGCCTCTGTGCCACCCGTGGACATTGGTGGGGGAAGGGTGTCTTTCCTGAGGTTGGGAGCCCTGTGGCCTAGTATCCAGCCTCCCTGAAGTGTACCATGCAGTCATTGTCCTTTGAGAACTTGCCCCCTTCTTTGGGGCGCTAGAGGGGAGCAACGGTAGTCCTTGCTGCTCAAGGAATCTGCCATGACTCCCATCTCCTCTCTAGTGTTAGACTTCTAGAATTTCTGGGTCAGACAGCTTCTGCCACCTCTACTCAAAAGAGCTCACTTCTTAACCCTCTGGAACAAACCAGCATAATTTCCCTCAATGAACCTAGGCCTTTGAAATCAAAAGCTGTAGACCAGGTGATCATCTGAGTGGCTGACAGCTTCTGCTTTAGACCTTGCAAAACAAAATCTCCCAAGACAAGGGTACAGAAAGACTTGGCTATGTTTTGATTTGGGGGAAGGAAAAGTACCTGCAGAGGCAAAAACAAATTATAAAAAATTAATATCTCAATAAATAATCCTACCACAAACTTTATTACAATTCTCATTGGTTATTTTTTTATTTTAGGCATGTTATTTGTAAGTCAGTAGTAACCATGGATCTACATTTTTGCAGTTGATTTCAATTCTGTGCATATTTATTGAACACACACAATGCTCCTATTACTGTACTATGTATTATATGGCGCATGTAAGAAGAAAAAGCTATAGTCTTTGTTTTTGAAATGTAAGGAAATGAAGCCACAATGTGTTCTTCGATAATCTGTTGCTGGTAAGTTTCAGATCCCACTATGCAAGAGGCTAGGAATTTCTTTCTTAAAAAAGTATGCCCTTTATGGAGGGTATCTTCTTTCTTTTTCCCCCCTTGCATTCACTCGAGAAACATTATATGCTACTCATGGGGCCAGGGATATAGAGAGATGGCACTATCCTTGCCCTCAAGAAGTAGAAACTAGGTGGAGGAAGAGAATAGAGCTACAATATCAGAGTGGCCTAAAAAAGGAGGGAAATTCCAGAAAGAACTAAGAGCATGGACAAAGAAGGGAACAGAATTCCCTAAAATAAAAGTAGGGAAGTGAAAGAACATAGCATCTTGAGGGAACTATCAATAATCCGACTGATGTAAAAAGCCTGTGGGGAATAATGGGGAAAGACAAGGCTAGGGAGCTAGTCTGCGGTGTGATTGAAAATGTCCCTATATGCAAAGTTAAAGAGTTTGGGATTCTTCTTAAAGGCAATGAGACACTAACCAAAGGTTCAAGTAGGGTTGTGACAAAGGCAGAACAGCATTTTTTTGAATGCTTCTTCTGATAGAGCTGCCAAGGATGGACTAGAGGAGGGTGAGACTGGATACAGAGAGAGTAATCAGGTGGCTCTTGGTGAGAGTTGTTGACATAGGCTATAGAGGTAGAAATAGATTGGAGGTAATATTGGTGGACTAAGTGTAAGACGTGAGAGATAAGTGGGAGTTACAGATGGCTTCCAGGCCTGGGTAATCGGGTTGATGGAGATGACATTAACCAAAATAGGGAATACCCAAGAGGGCCAGGGTTGTATATAATGAGTTCTGTTTTAGATATGTTGAATTTCAGGTGTCTTTGGGACACCAGGTGAAACGATCTAATAAACCAATTGAAATACCAGCCTGCAGCTTGGTTAGAGAAGTCAGGGTTGAAGTTAGAGATTTGGGAGTCATCAGAATACGGGGTTTGAATAGCCTGATGGCAATAAATGTAGAGCAAAAGAAAGGGCTGGGGATAGGGGCCTGAGGTGCAGGTATCTGGAGTAACAGAAAGACCCCAAAAGAGACTGAGGGAAGCAGTAATCTGTCATGGAAGATATAGGAGAAGAAAGGTCCTGGAAGGAAAGGATGGTCATGAGTCACAAACAAAGAGTAGAGGTCAGATAGGACAAGAACTGGAAGGGCCACTATGAATTGGACAATTTGGACGTCACCAGTGGGCTTTTGTTGGAGCAGTAGCGGGGGCATAAGCCAGACCACTGTGGTTTGAGGGCTTGAGAGGAGATAAGGAAGGATGAAACAGTATATGAGGCTTATTCTGTCAGGAAGGCTGGCAGTAAACGGAAAGTGAGAAATAAGATGGCACCACAGTAGGCAAAGTTCAAAGAAAGATTGTTTAATGTGGGAGAACGCCCGTGAGAGTGATAGTGGAGCTCTGAGAGAGGAGAAGGCTAATGCATGGAGTTGAGTCTCAGACAAGTCAGGGGAGATGGGTTCTAGCCCAGTACTTTTCAAACTATCTGTGGTGAAGGATCAGCTTTTAAAATTTCCAATCTGTCACAGACTGGTACTTTTGTAAAATATAATAAAAATGAATTACTGGAAAAATGCAGTGAAAAGCACAGACAGTCAAAACATAAGCCCCAATTTTTCATTATTAGATCCAATGAATATACAATTACTTTATCAAATTGCTAAAAAAGTTTCTGAATTCTTACTCTCAGTTTCAGTGCTTATGTTGTTGTAAATCAATATCAAACAGTTTGAGGATCGGAAGAGGTCTATCACCTTCTTTGGGTCCACTATCTACTTTGAATAGCACTATTCAAAGTAGATAGCACAGGACCTGGAAAGGAGGAAGGAAAGAGCACCACTTCTTCCAAGAGAGAGGAAGGAAGTGGGAAATAATGGGAGAATAGAGAGAATGCTTAGAAATGGAATGAAGGAGAGTTGAGGGAATTCCCATCTGAAATTTTTTTTTTGTAGTAAAGTAGGAAGTCTTGACCTTATGGAGTAAGTAAAGGATAGAGGGTATAGAGTGGGAGGATTGTAGTAATGGGTTGAAACAGCTGTTGTGGGAAATGAGCAATGTAACTGAATAAAGATGAATAAAAGTGTTGCAAAACAGTAGAAAGAAGGCCCAACTGAGACTGGAAATCATAGATTTGTTATGGAGCCAATCAGCCCAATTTTGTGATTTTCTCTAGCAGTTTTGCAGCCTCAGAGCAGGGGTGGAGAAACATATGGTGGGGCTCTGGTAATATGGTGGGCTAGGAGTGCAAACTGACTCTCCCACGGAAAACAACTAAAAATGCTGGATAAAATGCAGCAAACATCTTCTTTTTTTTTTTTAAGCATGAATTTATTTATTTAATTGTTTTTGGCCATGCCACACGGCATGTGGGATCTTAGTTCCCCAACCAGGCATCGAACCCGTGCCCCTGCAGTGGAAGCATGGAGTCTTCACCACTGGACTGCCAGGGAAGTCCCACAAACTTCTTCTTAAAGGTATCACAAAGCTGGAAAGGTAGTAAGGAATTATTAGCCCAGATCTAAGCGAAGACAGACTGATGAAGTTACTTCTTTGAGAACATTTGCTGAACTTAATATAAACTTCAAGGAACAAGCCATAAGTGATATTAAAACCAAAAGCCTACCCAAGGTGGGGAGTGTAATAAGGTTCCTCCCCAGATAAAACTGGAATGACAAGGGGTTGAACCATCAGTGTTCCAGTGAACCAGAAATAAGCCTACACACACACACACACACACACACACACACACACACACACACAAACACACATAAGGGGACTTTGAGGAAAGCAGCCTTGGCATTACATTAGGCTGTAAACATTGTGTTTACCGCCTCTCAGGCACCTGTCCTGAGAGGCTGTAAACACAATCTCATCTAATAAAGATTCGCAGCTTAAATTCACATTACCCAGGGACTCCAGAAAACCTCAAGCTCTGAATTTAGTTTAAAGTGGACCCAGACTGGTAGTGCCACCAGGCACCTGGCAGAATGCAAATCCTCTCTGCAGGAACCCACCCTCATCCTATACCTCAAAATATTCCCACAAATAATTTTCCAAAGATATGAGGAAATCATAATTAAAAATCACTAAGCACACAACAAAACAAGGCACCATGCATAAGAGAAATAGGAAGTTCAAATGAGATAGATTTGAATCCAAATACATAAGTAGTTTTATTTAAATACAAATGGACTAAATGCTTGTGTTAAAAGATAGACTAAATTTAAAAATTCCAGCCATATGCTGTTTATAATAGTTACATTAAAACAGAAAGATACAGAAAGATTGACAGTAAAAGGATGGAAAAAGACATTTCACACAAATACTAACCAAAAGAAAGCTGGTACTGCTATATTAGTATCAGACAAAATAGACTTTAAGGCAAGAAAGCACTACTAAAGATATAGTGGGTTGTTTTTATAAAAATACAATCTAAGGAGAAGATATAAAAATGTTAAATTTGCATGAACCTAATAATACCCTTAAAATAAACAAAGCAAAAATCAACAAAACTACAAGGAGAAATGGACAAGTCCACAGTCATAACAAGAGCTTTTAACATACCTCTGTCAGTATAGAACAAAAATAATCAATAAGTACATAGAAGATTTTTATAACACAATTAACAAAATTGATCTAATAGTGCAAAGAACACTGACCCCAACAATTGCAGAAATCACATTTTTTCAAGCCCACATAGAAGACTCACCAAAATTGATCATATACTGGGTCATAAAGCAAAGGATTAAAATAATACAAATGACTTCCAATGATCACAGTGCAATTAAGCCAGAAATCAACAACAAAGTGACAACTACAAAAACCACATACGTTTGAAAATTTTAAATCATACTTTTAAATAAACCATGGGTCAAAGAAAAATCATATTGAAAATTGTAAAGTATTTTGAACTCAACTAAAATAAAAATACTACCTATCAAAGCCTGTGGGATGCAACCAAAGCAATACTTAGAGGGAAAGCTATAGCCTGAAATGCTTATGTTTCAAAAGAAGTAAAGGCTGAAAATGAAAAACTAGACATCCATTTTAAGAAGCAGAAAAGGAACAACAAAATAAACCCAAAGAAAATAGACGGAAATAAAACATATGATGAAGTTAATCCAGGATTAGAGGTTGGCTGAGAAGATGTTGTTGAAGGTAATAAGTAGGAGGGAATTGAGGAAGCTAGTGAAAGTGTGGGCAGAAAAGGGGGTGAAGTGCAAGTGGTAAAGGAGGGTATGTCAGGGAGATTGGAGAATAGGGATAGGTCTAGAGACATGAGGTCACAAAGACATGAGATCACAAAGCAGTTCAGTGGGAGTAAGGGAGTTAGAGGTGAATACACAGGAGTTTTTGATTAGCGTGGAATTTTAAAGTTAAAGGTTTTATATGTGAAACAGTTCTAAATGAAGAAAATATATGGCATGTGGCCACATAAGCGGGCTGCTGAAATGAGGTGGAGTACTCTTAATTATCTGTTTAGAAGTCTTTCTCTGACTCTACCTTGGTTCGTAAGACCTTATAGGATTGGAAACACCTTACTCATCTCTACATCCCTGTTATGGGGTTTGTCACATAGTAGATGCTCAACAAATGCTTGTCTACCCTAACTAATATAGGCAATATGCTAAGCACTTTACACACATTCTTTTATTTAATCCTTACAACAATTCTATGAGGTACCTACTAATACGCAACTTAAGAGAGAAGGAAAGTGAGGTTAAGTAACTTTCTCAAAATTGTACAATGAATGAACGGGTACTGTGCTAAAGGCCTGAGAGTAGATGTTTACTACAGCCCCAGACAAGCTATGCCCAAAGCAATCCCTAAGCCCTGCTGTGATTCTGAAGAGCAAAATTTTGCTGAAGCAGTAAAAACATCATGCCATCAAAATTTTCACTGGAACCCCACCATCATCCAAATCCAAGCATTTTATTGCCTGCCTTCCTCCTGTGCTCATCATTTCCATCCAGCTCAGTCCTCCATCTTTCCTGGCTAACCCTATCTTATCCATCTCCCTATTTATGAAATAAGAATAGAATAATAATTGATGCTTTGAGATCTCAGTAGTTGTGCTGTTCAGGATAAAAGTGTTTCAGAATTAATTCATCTGCCCAAAAATTACTTGTAGGTATACTTCACTGAAGACTTTGTAATGATGACCAAGAAATAAATAACACTTATAATGATAATAAAAACAACTACTTATAATAGCTCTAGAAACTATCCATAATTAAAAGAAAGCCCTCCTTCGACCCAACGTTCCTCTCTAGCTATCCCCTCATTTCTCCGCTCTTCTTCAGAGCCAACTTTCAACAGAGTTATCTGTATACACACTATCAGCAGTTCCTCACCTCCCTATTCACTTTTCAACCCACTCTAGTCTGGCTTCAGTCTCCTCCACTCCAATGAAACTACTCCTATTACTGCAACAAGCAACCTCCATCTTGCCAAATCCAATAGACACTTCTCTATCCTTATCTTACTTGAACTCCCTGCAGCATTTGACATAGCTAACCTTTCCCTCCAAGTTAAAACATTTTCTTCTTTGGATATTGTGACCTGACACTGATGATTCTTTCCCCCTACCTCACTGGATGCTCTTGTTTAGTCTCCCTTGCAGATTTCTCCTAACATTGTGGTACCTCAGGACTCACTCCTGGGTTTTCTTCTCTTTTTTCTTTATACAGTTGACCCTCAATATCCACAGGGGATTGGTTCTAGAAGGCCCCGCACATACCAAAATCCACAGATGCTCAAGTCCCTTATATAAAATGGCATAGGACAAGGAATACAGCCAGTCCTCCTTATCAGCAGGTTGCACATCTGCAGATTCAACCAGTTGAGGATCAAAATCTGTGGTTGGTTGAATCTGTGGATGTGAAACCCATGGATACACAGAGGGCCACTGTATTCCTTCTCCATGTTATCTCATCCAGATCATGGCTTCAAATACCATCTACATGCTGATAACTCTCAAGTTTATTTCAAGACTCTACTCTGAGTTCCTAACATGCATATTTGACTATATGCTTGACATCTCCATTTGGATACCTGGCAGATACCTTAAACTTATTACATCAAGAACTCTTGCTATTTCTCCCAAACAGCTCCTGTTCCTATCTTCTCCATCTCAGTATGTCACCACCATTTATTCAGTTACTTAAAGAAGAAATCTAGGCATCATCCTTAATTCCTTCTTCTTCCTTACCTCAACAACATATCTATCAGTAAGTCTTGTTGACTCTAACTCCAAAATTTATGTAGAATATCTCACCTTATTTCATCATAACTGCTACCACCTAGGTCCAGGCCTACCCTGGATTATGGAAGTTTCCTGCCTAGTCTTGCTTCCTCCTCTCTGTTCTCCTCTAGTACAGTTCTTCACATGGCAGCAAAATTGATCTTAATGAACCCTTCAATGGCTTCCCATTTGGCTTTTTGAATAAAAACCCAAAAACCTTATTATGGCTATATGTGAGCCACTCTTGCTCCTTAATAAGTAAATAGAAGACTTGGACAACACTATACACCAACTAAACCTAACATACATCCATAGAGCATTCCACCTAATAACAGTAGAATACATAATCTTCTCAAGTGCATGTGGAATATTCTCCAGGATAGACTATATGCTAGGCCACAAAACAAGCTTCAAAACATTTAAAATGATTGAAATCATACAAGGTATATTCTCTACCTTCAAAGGAATAAAATTAGAACTAAATAGCAGAGATTTGGGAAATTCACAAATATGTGGAAATTAAATAAAACACTCCTAAATAACTGATGTGTCAAAGAAAAAAATCACAAGAGAAATTAGAAAATAGTTTGAGATGAACAAAAGCAAAACTACAACACACCGAAGCTTGTGGGATGCAGCTAAAGCAGCACTTAGAGGGAAACTGATAGCTGTAAGACCTTTACTTAAAAAGCAGAAATATCTCAAATCAATACCCTAACCTCTCACCTTAAGAAACTAGAACAGGGACTTCCCTGGTGGTCCAGTGGTTAAGACTCTGTGTTTCCACTGTGGGGGGTGTGGGTTCAGTCCCTGGAAGGGGAACTGAGATCCCACATGCCGGATGGTACGGCCAAGAAAAGAAACTAGAACAAAGGGTAAAGTAAACCCAAGGCAAACATAGGGAAGGAAATAGTAAAGATTAGAACAGAGATACATGAAATGGAGAATGGAAAAACAATAGAGGATATTAATGAAACAAAAATTGGTTTGAAAAGAACAGCAAAATTGACAAGCTTTCAGTTAGACTGCCCAAGAGAGAAAAAAGGGAGAAGACTGAAATTACTAAAATCAGATATGAAAGAGGGGCCGTTACTATAGACCCTACAGGGAAAATAAAAAGGATTAGAGAAGCATACCATAAACAACTGTATGCCAACAAATTAGATAACCTAGATGAAATGGACAAATTCCTAGAAATGCACAAAGTACCAAAACTAATTCAAAAAGACAAAAAAAGTAAAAAAAAAACTAATTCAAAAAGAAACTGAAAATCTAATAGGCCTATAACAAGTAACAAAATTGAGTCAGTAATTAAAAAAGAATCTCCCAACAAAGAAAAGCCAGAACGAGATGGCTTCTTCACTGGCGAGTTTGACCACACTTTTAAGAACTAATACCAATTCTTTTCAAACTCACCCAAAATATAGAAGAGGAAGAAAACTTCCCAACTCATCCTATGAGGCCAGTATTATCCTGATATAAAAACCAGACAGAGATATCACATGAAAACTCAGACCAATACTTCTTATAAATATAGATGCAAAAATCCCTACAAAATACAAGCAAATTGATCCAGCAACATATAAAAAAGCATTATACACCATGACCAAATAGGATTCATCCCAGGATTAGAAGGTTGGTTTAACATCCAAAAATCAATTAATGTAATACACCATATCAACAGCATAAAGGACAAAAAGCACATGATGCTTTTGTTAGATACAGAAAAAGGATTTGACAAAATCCAACCTTTCACGATAAAAAAAATTCAACAGGGCTTCCCTCGTGGCGCGGTGGTTGCGAGTCCGCCTGCCAATTCAGGGGACATAGGTTCGTGCCCCGGTCCGGGAAGATCCCACATGCCGTGGAGTGGCTGGGCCCGTGAGCCATGGCCGCTGAGCCTGCACGTCCGGAGCCCGTGCTCCACAACACGAGAGGCCACAGCAGTGAGAGGCCCACGTACCGCAAAAAAAAAAAATCAACAAACTAGAAATAGGAGGGAACTTCCTCTATGTAATAAAGGGCATCTATGAAAAACCCACAGCTAACATCATACTTAATGGTGAAAGACTGAAAGCTTTCCCCCTAAGATCAGGAACAAGACAGGGATGTCTTCTCTTGCCAGTTTTATTCAACATTGTACTGGAGATTTTAGCCAAAGCAATTAGACAAGAAAAAGAAATAAAAGGCATCTAGATTGGAAAGGAAGAAGTAAAAATATCTATTTGCAGATGACATGATCTTGTATACAGAAAATACTAAGAAATCCAAGAAAAATTATTAGAACTAATAAACAGTTCAGCTGGGTTGTAGGAGTAAAGATCAATATATAAAAATCAGTTATGTTTCTGTGTAATGTACAATCCCCAAACTGAAATTAATAAAACAATTCCATCTACAATAACTTCAAAAAGAATAAAATATTTAGAAATAAATTTAACAATAGAAGTGCAAAATATACTCTGAAAACTACAAAACATTGTTGAAGGAAATTAAAGTAGACCTTAATAAATGGAGAGAAATCCCATGTTCATGGATCGGAAAACTAAATATTGTTAAGATGTCAATGCACCTCAAAGCGATCTACATTCAATGCAACCCCTATCAAAATCCCAACCAGCTTCTTTTCGGAAATTGATAAGATGATCATGAAACTAATATTGAAATGCAAGCATCCCAGAAGAGCCAAACTTATCTTGAAAAAGAAGAACATATTTAGAGGATTCACACTTCCCATTTTCAAAACTTGCTACAAAGCTACAGTAATCAAGACAGTGTAGTGCTGACCCAAGGGCAGACATATAGTTCAACGGAATAGAACTGAAGGTCCAGAAATAAACCCCTATGGAATTTTTGATTGGTTCTTGACAAGAGTGCTAAGACATTTCAATGGGGAACAAAGAGTGTTTTCAACAAATATTGGCTGGGATGACTGGATACCCATATGCAAAAGAATTAACTTGGACTCCTTCCTCACACTGTATACAAAAATTAACTCATAATGGATCAAAGATGAACTGTAAGAGCTAAAACTATGGAACTCTTAAAAGTAAACACAGGTGTGAATCTTCATGACCTTGTATTTGGCAATGGTTTCTTAGGTATAGTATCAAAAGTACAAGCAACAAATAAATTGGACACCATTTAAAAAGTGAAAAGACAACCCACAGAATGGAGGAAAATGTTTGAAAATGATATATCCTGGTATCATGAATATATAAAGAATTCTCGCAACCTAATCATAAGAAGACAAATAACTCAGTTTAAAAATGGGTAAAGGATTTGAATAAACATTTCTCCAAAAAAGATATACACATAGGTGATAAGCACATGTTAGTCATTAGAGAAACGCAAGTCAAAACTACAATGAAATACTATGTCACACCCATTAGGATGGCTACAATAATACTTCTTTTAAAGATAAAAACAAGTGTTGGGAAGAATGTGGAAAAATTGGAACCCTCATACACTGCAGATGGAATTCGAAAATGGTGCAGCTAGTTTGAAAAAGAGTCTGGCAGTTCCTCAAAAGGTTAAATATGGAGTTACCATGTAACCCATTACATATAGCATATAATGTACATAATGTACATGAATGTTCATTGCAGCATTATTCATAATGACCAAAAAGTGGAAACAACCCAAATGCCGATCAATTGATGAATGGATAAACTGTAGTACAGCCATATAATGGAATATTAGTCTGCCAGAAGAATGAAGAAATAAGAATGAAGTACTGATAGATGCTACAACATGGAGAAACCTTGAAAATATGATGCTAAGTGAAATAAGGCAGACACAAAATGGCAAACATTGTATTATTCCATTTATATGAAATGTCCAGAATAGGCAAATCTATAGAAACAAAAAGTAGGTTATTGGTTGCCAGGGGCTGGTAGGGGGGCAGGTCGATAGGAGGGAATGGAGAGTGACTGCTAATGGGTATGGAGCTTCTTTTTGGGATTATGAAAGTGTTCCGAAATTATGTTGCTGATCGCACAACTCCGTGAATATATGAAAAACCATTGAATTTAAATGGGTGGATTGCATGCTTTGAGAATTATATCTCAAAATAAAAAAAGAAAGAAAGAATCAGAGGTGTTTGGGGGACTCATAGATCAGGGTGTAGCATGGGAAATTTCAAGCCCCTTAGAAAAGCCGCAAGCCACCATGAAGCATCTGCAGTAGAAATGGCAGCATGGGGGGTTCGTTAGAGAGCAGCCTGTCAAGTGGCATGGAAGAAATCCAGAATTCCTTGTGGGGACCTGTGGAGGATGCAGAAGGCAGCTGAGAATTAAGAGGCAGCATAGTTGCCAGGCAGTTGCTGTGGCATTAGGGAACAGCCCTAAAGTCAGGGGCTGGATGGAGGATATGGCTGAAGTTTAGAGGGCTAGCAGACCACTGGGAGCTGAGGTAGGAATCCTGGGCAGTAGTATATAAGGAGAGAGAGATGTGCTTCCTGACCCAGTCATTGTGCATTGTGCATAGTGAGAGAATAAGCCATAAATTATGGACATTTATTTTTTTATGTTGGGGGTAGGAGTTTATTAATCTACTTATTTATTTTTGCTGTGTTGGGTCTTCGTTTCTGTGCGAGGGCTTTCTCTAGTTGCGGTGAGCGGGGGCCGCTCTTCATCGCGGTGCGTGGGCCTCTCGCTGTCGTGGCCTCTCTTGTTGAGGAGCACAGGCTCCAGACGCGCAGGCTCAGTAATTGTGGCTCACGGGCCGAGTTGCTCCGTGGCATGTGGGGTCTTCCTGGACCAGGGCTCGAACCTGTGTCCTCTGCATTAGCAGGCAGATTCTCAACCACTGCGCCACCAGGGAAGCCCAATTATGGATATTTACAAAGTGAGTAAGGTGAGGCAAAATGAGCTAAACTTCAGCTAGGATCCAGCAGAGATTATGGGACTCACTCACTGCCATGAGTGTGTTTGAAGTGTAAATCAAATGCTTGCACAAAAGAGACTTTTAATTCAGAACACATTTTTATAGTCTAATTGACAACCTTAATCTGTCCAACCTGTGCCCAACCTGTGCCTCCAGGCAACTGGAATAGGTGCTCCAGAACACGATGAGATTAGTTATAGGAAAACAACTATATGTTCATAATTAAATGTGGAGGTGGGGCACACTTGCGGTATATACATTTTCTCACCCCATTAAATGCATAGAGAATAGTAGATGAAGTCTTTAAAGAAAAGAGAAAAGAGGGAAATAGTCAAGTAAGGATTCTCCAAGCTATAGTAGACACCGCGTTTTGGTTGCTCACAACTCCCCTAACTGCCCAAGATAACACTCGCTTTGATCATCTTCTCCCTAAAAAGCTTTCCTTTCCAATCCACGGTTAGCTAGCTTTGTTAATACTTCCACATTCAGTATAGATATTCGCATACCTAAATCTTATTAAAGAGCTCATATAACTTTGTCTCAAGGAAATAGGTAGCAAAACAACATTCAATTAGCTTGCATTCCAGTTGACAATAGAAGATATAAATGAAACAACTATTTAGAAAACAGTCAAAAGTAGACCATGGTCCTTCGTCTCATTAATGTGTTCATTAAAAACAGGTTTCAGGAGGGAAGGAGCTGATTTGTAATCAAG
The DNA here is from genome assembly GCF_003031525.2 of Neophocaena asiaeorientalis asiaeorientalis. Classification (NCBI taxonomy): domain Eukaryota; kingdom Metazoa; phylum Chordata; class Mammalia; order Artiodactyla; family Phocoenidae; genus Neophocaena; species Neophocaena asiaeorientalis. The sequence continues at coordinate 557,971 of NW_020171994.1, forward strand.
AAAACAAAAGCTGATTTATCCATTTGAACTGAAAAGTAGGTAAAGAATTTCAGTATTTATTCACATATTCATTCAAGTATAAAAGGGAACTGATCACCACCTCCGCCACCAGAACCATGTGTCATATGTGTACAAGGTTAGATCAAAGTGGTAGCTAATAATATTACATTCTGCAGTTGTTCAAGGATGACAGTTGAGAAAGTTTGATGACAGAGGATAAAAATAACACTTGTTTGGGCATAAATGGAAGTTTTTTTCATTGAACTATGTGAACGTTCCTCTTCTCACCCACACTGCCAGAAACCTAAGAAAATAACTTTGCAACATAAAAGTGTTCACTACTCATCGAATTACGATTATTCTCTTTTTCTGAAATGAAAAATAACTATATTGTGAGCATGAGAATAAATTGAGGTAATGATAAAATAATCAGGATCTATTGGGTGTAATTCAATTCCCAGTTTTACCACATAGTAAATAATGTGCGTTAGCTTTTCACAGTTGTATAACAAAACATTTGACAAGAGTTACTTAACGGCAATTTAGAGGCAGATGCAGAAGCAGAAATGCTTACAGTTTGAATGTGCTTTGTCGACAAAGAGACTATGGCCTATTTACTTTTTTTTATTTAAAAGAAACGTGGAATCTTTAGCTCCCAGCTTGACAGTCAGTTACAAAAAGCAGAAGGCACCTTAACGTTTCCTCTGGAGGATATTATCACTCCAGTATCAGCGGCAGGTAGAAACACATTTGCTTTATCATACTTTGACCTTTACACTTCAAGTCAAGAGAACCCTGAACAAGGTCAGTTTCCCCATCCAGTGTGCACTTTGCTGAGATGTAAAAAAAAGTTTTTTTCCCACAGAATTTGATCTGTGGATTTTATTTATGTTTGAATGAAATATGTTTATTTCTATGGTGGTGACTTTGCAAGAAAACAAGACCAGGAGAGGTATTTCCTCAAAGGCTAAAAGGAGGCATTACTACCACCACCACTGCTTGCCAAGGGATTTGCAAAGCATCTTGAGGCTCAAGGTTAGTATGGGAGACGAGCCAGGCTCAGAAGAAGTTAGCACAGAGAAAAAAGTTAGAGTGTTTTTCCCCCTTTTAGCCAGCCAATTCAACAAAGTACTTCAGATAGTAATGCTTAGTGGTCAAATAATGATGTCTTTTCTGCAATGATCATGTTTGGGTTTGTCTATTTCCTTTATGCTTGTGAGGTTTGTAATTGGAATTTTAAATCCTTGGGGGAAAAGCTATTTTTGTAATTCAACTGGGATGTCCTTGTCTTAGGGTTTCCCATTGCTTCAGTCCCCTAGCCTGGTACTAGAGCCATGATAGTGTTTTGTCTTTTAGATGAAATGCAGAACTAAGGACATGACTACTGGTGCTTATTAAAGATTCCTTGCTATTTTCACAAGAGTAGGGGCGTTAGACTCTTGTCTACTGGCCAACTTCTAAATCGGGAGATTACGTTCTGCTTTCCTGAATTCCCCTAGCAGAAGCAGCCATCCATGGTATCCTACTTTGCTTCCTGTGCTAAACTGTTGTGTGATGTCATTAAATGGCACTGCTTTTCTACTCTAGAAGTGACCACTTCTTAGTGGAGTGGTTAATAAATTGGTACCTATTGTCTGATATTGTATTTGACCTAGTTTCAAACAAATTAAAAGGTAGGCTCTGACAGTTAAGGATAAAGTACAAAACAAAACAAAACAAAACAAAACAAAACACCCTAACAGTGTACCGGTTGTCGTGGAGCATTTTTAAAAAAACAGTATGCCTTCTCTTCTGCAACACAGACAAACAAATTAATGCATTTTTCAAAACTACACTAGTGGTTGACAATAAGTTGTTATTTTGCCTCAAACAGGACGATAGTTCTAACAGGGATGATGAAGTTTGAGAGGATGTGATCACATATCACAAACTAGTTAAACCATCTCTTTTGTCTTCGGGTTGTATCTAACCATCCTAGACAATTGATCTGTCTATTTCATAAAATCTCTCTTTAAGGAGAGTCTTCATCTTTCCTTGGTAACATATTTCAGTGTTTCTCAATCTTTCCATAAAAACTAAGTTCTTATTTTTGTTTAACCTCTGTTCCACCTGCTGTAGCTTAATGCCACCATCTTTTATCCATCTCTAGCTTTCTATCATACACTGGTATTGAGAGGCAGTGTAGCACAATGGCATGGTTTTTGGAGTCAGACATGCCTGCGTTCAAATCCTGACTCCATCACCTTCTAGGTGTGTGATGTTGGGCAAGTTACTACTGAGGTTCAATTTCCTCATCTGTAAATGAGCAACTTCAGAGGGTTACTGTGAGGATCAAATGACATAACATATTATTTGAAGGGTTATGGGGTAGGATGAGGCATGGTACTCAGAACCCAAAAAGTGCTCAATAACTAGTAGCTATTTATCTGATTAGGTACACAGATCTGACTTAATTCATAAACTCTTTGAGAGTGGGAAGTGTACTTCCTGGATTTTAACATAAGTACAGTGTCATGCACGTACTATGGCACAGAGGCTCAATATTTGTTGAATGAATAAACTTATTTTTCCCCCAAGTGGAATGAACAGCCCTCACCTATTTGCAAGATCCCATGCATTTTAGCTCAAAGGTGACAAATCTGATCAATCCTCTAGATTGTCTAGATGTTTTGGCATGGCGTGGACACGAGGCAAAAAAACTTACCCTTTCCGTTTCTATCAGGTTAATTTCTATGAATTTTTACATTTGATGATTGTCTCGGGTGCCCAGAATGGGACTGACTCAATCATCTACCTCATCCATCCAAGCATTCTTTGAGAAATTTTTAAAATGAATACTAACGACTATCTAATTATATGCCTAAACAAAATCTTTCAACTTGTGACTAAGTATACTACCTGCCCTATTTACCTGTAAGATCTATGCTGACTACAGATATATTTCTAATTTGCTTTGTTTCCAAGCCAGCCCCTTCTCCCAATTACCCACCGCCGCAAGTTCCAGAGCACAATTAACATCTGTGAACCAGTGAGGTGTTGGTTAGGACTTTATTTTTTGCTTTTAAACGTCTTCACGGGGCTAGGAGGGGAAGTTGAGGAACAAACAGAGGATATATAGATTCAATCGGGCTGCAATATTTGTTGATAAGGAATAGAAAGGGTATTGCTCTTTTACCATAATCTTGGAAAACTTTTGGTGCGTGCTCAGATTGAGCCACTGCCGTGTGGCCATTTCCCCGACTGATTTGTACAGACTTTAGAGGGGCGATCTCAGGTGTGGAGCTCTGAGCACCTGCTTGCTCACACTCTGGCAGTTCAGAACCCAGCGTATTTGAGGCCGGTGGCTCAGGTTCCACGTAACTCAGCTCAAGTGTCACTAACACTATGTGCAGCGCCCGTCATCGAGCTGGGCTTTGAGACTTGGACACTTACTTCGGACTTTCTTCTTTCTCCCCACTCCCCTCCCACTAGTTTCCCTTTCCCTCCTCTGACCCGGGGCGTGCCCACCTCTTCCCTTTGCTCCCACTCTCCGCTTTCTTCTTCTTTCCTGCTCCTTCCTTCCTACTAGGCTTCGCGTCTTTCATCCTCCGAGAGCCGCGGGGAGGGAGGCTGAGGCTCGGCTCGGAGGAGGAGGCGCGAGGCCGGCG
>NW_020171994.1:561722-562618 GCF_003031525.2 Neophocaena asiaeorientalis asiaeorientalis
TTTCTCTCCCGGCCGCCGCCACCTCACCCTCGCCCTCCTTGCCGTCCGCCGCCTCGTCCTCATCGCCCAGCTCCCGGAAGATGGTGGTGTCAGCGGAGATGTGCTGCTTTTGCTTCGATGTGCTCTACTGTCACCTGTACGGATACCAGCAGCCCCGGACCCCCCGGTTCACCAACGAGCCCTAGTGAGTACCGTGCCCACCGCCGCCCTCTCCCTTGCGCTCGGGATGGGGCTCAGAGTTGAGGCAAAGTACGAGTCAGCCTCCCCGCCGGCCGCTGCCCCTGCCCCTCTCGCTGCCCCGGGTCCCCGGAGCCGCTCGCTCTGAGTAAGGGCACCCCGCGCTTTCTGCCCTCAGAGGCAAGCGCCTCACACTTGGAGCGGGGTGCTGCTGCGAGAGATGGCGCGCTGGTTCCCAGAGGTGTTCACTTTCTCTTTGAGATAACTTCGAGGAGTTTTGACCCTCTCCTCTCCTTCGCCACCCTGCGTCTCGTTCGCCCGGGTTTGGGAGCTCTGGTTCCCTCACGATGTTGACTTCTCCTGGCTTGGGTTTCCTTGACCCCCTGTGAAAGCCCCGCCGGTATTCCCGCCCCGCGTACCTTGCACATGGAGAGTTACTCTTCCATTGCAGCGTGAAAAATAGCAACTACCCAACTTCTGTTCTGCTAGTGATGGAACTTAGCTCCGGAGCCAATGAAGTTTACCCATCTTTTTCTTTCGGGTTTCCTCGTGTCCTGAGGAGGGAGGAGGTTTTTTCAAAATACATTTTCCCTTAGTACCTATTTTTATCCGAACATACCCATTAAAATGTGTTTCTAGTGAAGCGCACCGCCGGCTCTCTCACATTTAAAGAGTGAGACTTTTTTTTTTTTTTTTTTTTTTTTCCATCCTCATCCTAA
>NW_020171994.1:562659-618875 GCF_003031525.2 Neophocaena asiaeorientalis asiaeorientalis
AAGTCATTCAAAGAGAGCTGTCCCCATAGAGCCACTGTCAGTTTGTACATTAAGCGTACGTTCGCTTTTGTGTCGATTTCACTTTTAAGAAACCCATGTTAGGCTCGACAATTCGAGAAATAGTTGAACAGTGTGTAGGAATTTTTACGGTTTCCTTCGGTTTTGTACTTTTAGTTATTTTACCCTTCAAGTGTGTGGGTGAAATTATTTAAAATAACACGGTTACAGCTAAAAGCCAGGTTAATTCTAGTCCCTGTCCACTTGGATGTGTGGGAGATGGGGCATATGTTGTTTTTTTTAATGTGTAAACTGAGTATAAACTGACTTTTTGAGTTAAATGCTAGACAGAATGTAAAGCCCAAGGAAGGACAGAATGACAAAGAGGGTGATTGTTTTTATTATGAGTACTTAGCATCAACAGGAAAAATAATAGAGAAAAATTTCAGTGAAACTTATACTGAAAAGCATCAACCCTTTTTCTAGCTAAGACAAGTGCCCCTTGTCCCCATATCATAAATACCTGAATTGATGTTCTTTTTAAACTGCTTCTTTTCATTTTGTGAGATTAGGGGATTAGACTGTGACTGGATACGTATAAACACTTCTGCCTAGACTAAAAACATTCAATTAATATGTAACGTGGAAATTACAATAAAGTGTCCTGGAAATTATAAATTTGCTTCGTTTGTTTTCTTTGGCTTTGATGCTTGAAATGTATTTTTGCCACTCTTCTGTGGTCTGTGCTTTTTCTTTCAGACTTGGTTCCTCTTTGGGCATTGGTTCATAAGAAATGCATGAAAGAGCATAGAGACTGATACTTTGTCAAATAAATTAAATATCTTGATAAATTTCATAGTTTTAATTCTAGAAGCTTAAATCCTAAACCCACACCTGTACTTAGCCAATTTAGTTTTTGGTTAAGAAGTAGAATTCATCTTGAAAAAGACTGCCATGTTAAAAAAAAATCTATGAAATATTTATTAGGTTGAGTCACTTATTTGTGACTTTTCTGCCTTCTCTTGGATGTCTATGATGTATTAAAGCCAGTCTGGGGATGATACATAGGTTGGCTCAGCAAAGTCATGGGACTGCAAAAATTCACTCCTGTTCAGTTATATGAGTTTGGCAAAGGCTGTTTTACTATTCACGCTCCATTGCTCCAAAGCATATGCGAACACACTTTCAGGAGGTGCTATTTTCACACATTTTAAAGTGAGTTTGGGTTAACTGAATGACTGTAACAAGAATTTTAAAAGGAAAGTGAGCTTGACCATCTCATACAGGAAATGCTTTTGAAAATGTCATTTAAAAGTGGCTACTTTGTGCACGTATTTAGGTATTGATTCTCCTCTAATAGTCCACCCACTGGATTTCTTTTTCATGGAATTAAACAGAAAAAATGAGACACCCTTTTGACCATTGTGGATATGTTGAAATGATGGTGGAAGAATAATAACTATTATTTAGCAGGGCTTGGCTGTGTCATGTATTCTACCAAACAATGAATTTAGAAGAGCCACTGAACATGACCAAGGGGAGAATGAAAGTTCACTTAAGTGGAAAGAGCACTGTATCTTATTTTCATTTATCTTAAAGTCATTTTTGAGGTGGACGGTGGAAAAATTCAGGAAAGTTTCTTAAAAGCAGTGTTTGATTATGGAAGTGAAATAACTATAATCACTTGACAGTGCCTTAGTAACCAGAACCCATTTTCTTTCTGTTTTACATATTTAATAGCATTGTGTACTTATTAGTGTGGCTTGGTGCTGGGGGTCACAAGACAGAAATAGGCACATTGCTTTTCTTTTTTTTCCTCAGAGTTATTAGGATCGTGGTGTCATGAGCAGTGCTGTTTCAGGTCCTGTCTCTGTCCACCAGAAGACGTGCTTTCGACAGTGGTACATTCTCCCGTGGGAAAGCACACCGTTTTCATCCCTTCCCAGGACCTTTCTGTCAAAATGTGTGTCACTGGTGAAATCTGCCTTTTATAGGCTTAGAAGTTCTAGCTTCATCAGTGACCCTTCCACTCTGGAAGGTTATTAGAGATTTCCAGTGATCTATCTGTTTCAGGTTTGTCGGGGAGGATGTCACTATAGGAAAAGGCTGTGTGGATACAAATTCTTCACTGTTGCTGCTGTTTCTTGGAGTACCTACCTCATTGCGAAGAGGTAGCAGTAGCTGGGACTTGGGAGGACAGTGGAAATCTGTTTAGTGGAAGACAGGTAACATTTGTGTTCAAAGTGAGGAATGAATTACTGAATCCTTGGTCTCAGTTGCACAGCCACACTTGCCCACAGAACTAAGATTCAAGACGTGATAAAAAAATGACTTTAGGTGCATTTTACTGTTCAAAGTCAGAGTTCTTAGATTTATATTGAATAGATGGGAACACAGCCACGTTATAGGAAACCATTTGCTACCATAAAGGGATCCACTGTGCCAGGTGTCGAGCCAGTTAGACTCCAGAACCGTCGCTCTCAACCTGCACATTCGAATCACTGAAGAATTGTTTAAAATATGGACGCCAGGGTCCCAACCCCAGAGATTCTGATTTAATTGGTCTTGGACGGGGCCTGGGCATCAGGATTATTAAAAGCTCTCCAGGTGATTTTAACATGCAGCTGAAGAGGAGAACCAGTGGTTGTATTCGACGAGGCCTTTCTCCTGAGATTCTGATTAACTTGGTCTGGGGTGGTTCCTGGGTACTCGGATTTTATGAGCACCCTGGGTGATTTTTGGTAAACAGCTAGTTTGGGAAACACTTGCAGTGTGGTCTGCAGAAGACATCACCTGGGAACTTGTTTGAAATGTAGGTTCACAGACCCCCGCCTCAGACCTGCTGAATTTGAATCTGCAGTTTAACAAGCTCCGCAGGTGATTCTTATGCACATTAAAGTTTGGGGAGGAGTGGTTCTCGAACTTTAGGGTACATCATAAGCTCCTGTAGTGCTTGTTAAAACACAAATTGCTGGGCCCCATTCCCAGAGTTTCTGATTCAGTCGGTCTGGGGTGGGGCCGTGAATTTGCATTTCTAACAAGCTCCCTGGTGATGCTGCTGCTACAGTTCCCAGGACCACAAGTTGAGACCCACTGGGTTAGAGAGTGGTGAAGACCTGAATAAAGTAGTTGAGCAACTGTAAGGGAAGGGCAGTTTTCACTGTCAGTTTCCAATATAAAACTTCCTGCTTCCGTGTTAGTATATTTTATCGTGGTCTTTCTAACTTAGCACCAGGGAGATTGAAGGCTGCCAAGATCATCATAAGAGTCTGAGGTTCTTGGTTTGGTTTCAGTCCGAGGTGGGGTTGGCAGGGAGGAAACCCTCACCTGGAAACCTGCGGTACAATTTTAGGTCTTTTTTTTTCAGAAATTGTTAAATGTGGGGGGCACATTTTAGGAATTAAAAGCAGCTCAAGTATATCTTTAAGTGAGTTGTATTGATTTTAGTAAGTCAAGTCCCCCTCTGTTCCCATAAAAAATGCTTTGATGATTAGTTCGCTTAAATAACATGTTGTGATGAGATTTTGAAAGCTTTTACTTATGCTTACGCTTGCTAGACTGCATTTTAAGAATTTCCCTCATTAACAAAGAAATATAAAAGGATCCTGCTAAGGGACTGGGACTGTTCAGTCTTTATATCTTTAATGCTGTGTTGCATGTCACATCCCGTGAACTTTTAATTTTAATCTTCTTACCACCTTTGAAGTTAATGCAGTACTACATTCTGTATAGACCATAGCACATAAATATGTTTTACTATTAAACATCAATAAGTGTGGTTTTTCCATTGCAGTGAACAAAATGTATTTTTTAAAAATCCACTCCTGGACATGCAGATTTTGAGAGACTCTGATCAGGTGTTTGAACAATTACCTTTTTCTTGTCGCAGTAGTCAAATTACTGTTTTTCTGTGTGCTTGGGAGGAATTGGGTTGCTCTAGGGAGGTGAGAGGTAGGCACTTTGTTTCACCAGAACAGTAACAATCCTATCGCATGTTAGTAAAAAAGATGATTTGATAATGCAGCTCAGGTCAAAGTGATATTAAATCAGCATTTTAAACACAAACTATTATACTTCTAGTATGTCTTTTTTGGATGAAGACTGACCAGAATGGCCAGAAGGTGTACATGTTTCTTGCAGATGATGCTACTAAGCCATTACAGATTTCCTTATCTATGCTAGTGTAGTGGTCATAATGGATAGTTATTCTTTTTAGAAAAAAATTGTCTGAAAAATTGTTGAGCATTTTTGGATGTATTATATGGGTTGTTTTTCAACAGTGTTGATTTCCACTGGAAGGCAATCCGGTGTCCTGTCTTACTGATAGAAAAGAAAGCAGGCATGCCCCCAGTTGTCATTTATGCTGTAAAAACCATCAGTGACTGAAATGGTAGGATGTAGAAATATAAATTACAAAATTATTTTTATATCCATGCATAAAGGTGTACGTAGGGCAAGGTATATTTAGTTACAAAGGAAAACTCATTGCTTATTTTACCTTCTCCCCCATGTGGCCAAAGGGAGTGATAATCTAGCTCATGATTTTTCTTGCTTATGTATTGTGTTTGTGCTGTGTTCAGGTCCCAGTTAGTGGGTAGCAACCAAGAAGGAACTTCTGCTGGGATCTCTCAGTCCAGTGGGAAGAAGGACCACTACTGAGAAAGAGAAAAATGCTCTGTTAGCCCATGCATAAGTTGCTTTTTTCTAGTATGTGTTTCTCAGAAACATACTAACATTCACATTGTTGTCTTTAAAAGACTATACACTTTTTGAAATTGTATTTGCGTTAAAACACTATACCCTATTACGGCAATTTATTATAATTTTGAAGTCAGTTGTGCTTCCCATTAACAGAACATCTTTTTGAGAATGTATATGTGTGAAACACTAAAACTTGTGCAATGAGATTAGTCAAAGTTCCCTATTTCAATAGGCGTTTTTCTGTTCTCTCCATGTCACACATGCTTGCCTGTTTTAAAGCAGCACAATGACCAGGGCTTTTGCATTTAAATTTTCTTAAATAGTCTTTTTTTCCCCCAACTTGTGTAATAATGTCTCTTTTTGATACTGTTCTGAATCAATTAAGCTAAGTGAGTGAGGACCAGCAGTAAAACCCAGGGGCTGCCAAGAATGGACCTTCAGTGTGTAAGCTGTCTTTCCACAATCAGTAATTGGGCAGTCGCTCACAGGACACTGGAAACAGTGTGGGAAGCCAGTGGTTGTGTAGGTGGGAAGAGTAGATTCCCAACAGTAAACTTATTTAGAGTTGAGCTTCTGTAGTTAGTGTTGCTAAGAGCAAAAATGAAACACAAGCTTATGTAGTAGAAAGAAAAACGCCCATAGGAAAAAGTATGGGGCAATAATATAGCTGGTTGGGCGGGGTGTATTTTATGTTTGGTCCAACTGTAAGTGGCATCTTTTCTATCAAGTGTGGGTGTATTTTCTACAGCTTTTAATGTATCATACTTTCAAACTTGCTCAACCTTAAAAATGTTAGTGTTGTGTAGCTGAGTGGAAATTATATGTCACTGGGGAAAAAACCCGTTTTTTTTTTCTGTTTGTTTGTTTTTTTAGCATGTACATTATGCTGAGTTCCGTGGATGGAAACTAGAGAAATAGAAGAAATAGTTCTATCCTCACAGAACTCACAGTCTTGTTCAAGATATGATACCGATATCAGAGTTTCTTAAAATGCTTACAGAGCAATGTATACATGATTACAGGTGAATTAGATACATGAAAAATGTTGTACCTAAGCATGGTAATGACATGGGGTAAAAGGAGTGGTCAGGAAGAAGGCTTTTGGGAGAGGACAACTTTTGAGCCAACCTTTTAAATGGCAGAAGTACAGAGACTTGGTAAGAGTGGGTATGACCAGTAGATCTGGAAGTCTTACTTGGTTGTTCTCAGACCAGTTGCTGTCACCGCCACACCCCTTGCCAGAGCACTTGGGGATTCCCAGCAGCTGTCTTCAGTCAGCAACTTGCACACTCAGCATTCGCCATACCAATCCCCTTGCTCTGGTCTCTAAGATCATAAAACTTCAAGGAAATGGAAAGTAGCCTTTTGTCCTGGGAACCCTCTGGGAATGCTGGATAAGACATATTGGATCTGATTATAGTTTCCCATGTTAGGAAGGGAACAGAATTTGCAGACGAGCCCTCTAGAATGTAGGATGAATTGGAAGGAGAAGAGTCTCAAGGTAGGGGAGCCCAGCGAGGCTTAAGGTGATGAGGGCAGGAGGAAAACTGGCGTTGCAAAAGTAGGGAATGCACCCCAGGGACAGAGTTTGTGAATAAAGGAATGTTGAAAAATCAAGAAGTAGAAGAAGTTGTCGGTGTATGCAGAGACTCGCACCCTAGGACCAGGTTTTGTGTAGGAGTGGAAAGATTGCAGCTCACCTGTTTTTTGGTTTCCATCATTGCCTCTTCTTTTCTTGGCTCTGTGCCTAGCTGTTCTTGTGCTCAGGAAAAGTTTGTTCAACAGCTCTGTTGGAATGGCCATGAAATTTGATCCCAAGTGTAAGAACCTACCCCGCCCACCTTTCACCTATTCCCAACTGTTATCTAATTTGAGAGAAAGGAGAAGACATGTTGGTTTGATCGAGTTTGGATCACATATAAAGATAACTGAGAGAGCTCTTGGATGAGGATCTGAAATCAGGTGATTGCATGTGAGTAAAGAGGCATTGCAGAAAAAAAGAAATCTACGAAATTCCCATTGCTGGGGCAAGTGAGGCTTTGAACATAATTCAGAGTTTGTAAGTCTGAGGAACCCGGAGGATGGTGGTGTCAGTTAAAAACATGGTGGGGGAGGGGATGGGACGAAACAAATAGTTGGTCACATGAAATCAGATTTCTTAATATGTATATTTCAAGTGTTGGCAGTTAGCAAATGTCATTTCTTTTTTAATTAACAGAACCACAGAGCAGCAAAGAGCTATTGTGATGATTTGGTTTGGTTGGTCTCTTGGGATCTCTCCAGCCTCCCGGTCTCCCCAGTCAGTGACTTTGAACTGCCGAAATGGGTAGAGATCAGTGATAGTTTTAAGCTTTGTCTTGCTAGTAAAAATACCTGACAGAATGTTGGGTTTCCCTAATGTAGGTTTATACATTTTCTCAGTCTTCGGGCTTATGAATTTGAAAGCACTCAGTGACTCTTATATTTCCTTATGTGTTTATCACAGCACAGTTGTCAACAAAATAGAGCCTCGTGGAGGACCATCTCAGAAACTTGTATTGGGTTGGCCAAAAAGTTCGTTCAGGTTTTTCCGTATGATCGTACAGAAAAACCCAAACGAACTTTTTGGCCAACCAATAGTTTCAGGCCTTGGATTAAAGGAAATTTGTGAAGGACTGAAAGTACTGTCTGGTACTAGATTCTAGGTCCTATGTCCTCAAGCTTAGAAAATAATCAAGCTGGATCTGTTTTGCAGCTTTGCCCAGCAGTGAAAGGGAGATGTTATCAGTGGACAGGATTAGCCATATTGCTTTGTGATCTTTGCGATCTTCAGTGGATAGGCAAATGTGAAAAGTTCTGCTTGAGTCCAGGCCTGCTAATATTAGTTTTTAAAATAAGGTCTGTGATAGTCTTGATGATTCTTGCCTTTCCCCTGTTTCATTTTACAGATAATCCACACTGTGACCCAAAGCCACATGCAATGCTGGGAGAGCACAGTTGACTGTATTATGCAATATCCTGCCAGAAGATGCTGACCAGCTCTCTAGTAATGGAAAGTAGTGAGACTGACTTAACTGCCTATGTAGCTCGCCTTGCCATTCCATATACTTTCTGTAAGCATATGACACACAATTCTAGTAACATATCTTATAGTGAGATCTTGGATTGCTGCAAGGTGGTGACACCAGATTCACTGCTTTGCTTCAGGCACTGGTGGATCTTTGAGTCGTTCTCATAGTATGGGATCTATGAAAAATCGGTTTTGGTGCTGTCAGCCCAACGGCCACAGCACTGTGTCTGCCTCAAAGAAATGCTCATGTGCTAGTCACGTTGGTGTGTTTCTTCTCCGTGACAGTAGTATTGCTTATGTAGCCTAAAGACCACGTGGTTAGGTATAGGTGGTTTGGGTACAAATAAGTTACATCTCTGGTACAACTTGGACCTCAGTACAAACCTCATTGTAGTAAGACAAATACCCTCTGTATCCTGATTTTGAACAACAGTGAGGTAAGTGTTTAGCTGCTGGGTGCTCTTTTCACTTTTTTTTTTTTTAAGGTGGTAAGTGGAAGACAGTGTTGGTGATTTATTCACTAAAGAAGAATCTCATGAAGTCTTCTGGCCTTTTTTCTATGTTAGAGTATTGCTCTCGATGCATTTCATGAAGTCCCCCATGATTAAAACAAACAAACTCCCACGCTTAGTTTCCATTAGAAACAAAAAACTTGCCAGTAGGTTGGCCAGGTACTTGATTTTGTGGAATAACTCTTTGATGGCAGAAGTAGGGGGCTAGGCAGTCAGTGGTTGAAAATGTTTGTTCATTTCCTGGATCCATCTACCCCACACCCTTGTCAATTAAAAAAACCCCCACAAGAACAAATGGGAATGATACTGCCTCTATTTCTCTGACACTGATGAGGTGATAGGTGGTTTGTGGTGTATTTTACTCTACGAAGTCCTCTAACCATTGCCCTGTTGGGCAAGTTGTTTTGCAGAAATCCACCCTTCCACACAGAAAGCATGGCTCTGTGGAGACAGAGAGTCACACAGGGCTGGAGGCAGGAGTAGGGGGCATGTGGGAATCAGTGAAGGAGAAAAATGAGATTGTTGTCAAGTGAGGTGATGCCTGGATTCAGGGCAGATAAAGAGACCAAGTGTGGAGTCTGGAGCAGGACTGCTGCAAGAGGCGTATTTTACATGATACAAACCTAGGTGTCCCTCCCTTAGGACCAAGAGTCGTGGCACTCTGGTTAAAAAGAAATGATTCCTATCAGCAACAGATGCACAGAATGAAGTTTAATAACGTAAGAGGACTTGCGTACGGGTCCCCCGAGTGCTTCCTAGAGACCACATTGAAAACCCTTCACATCGTGTCCTCAGAATGAGGCCTCTGGGTAAGTTTGGGAGCCGGGGGACAAGTAGCTTAAGTATAGTCCAAATGGATAAATGTAGCCACTCTCTGGTCATTATCCTTTTTTTCCTTGATTTATCCTCGAACATAGTTATAAATCCTCAGGTATTCAGATGTGTCTTATTTTTAGGCATGTGTATTTAGGTATTAATAGCCTCTCCTTAGATGTATGATATTTCTTTTACATAGCTTGCTGCTCATAGTTATTCTCCATCACAGAGATTATGGAACAGATACTATGAAAGGAGAGCCAGATGTAATGTCTGATTGCAGAATGCAGTCATAGGAAGGCATCCTACTGAGTATACTTGGCTCTTCTGTACCTTATCTCCAGTGTCTCTTAACGGGACCCACTATGGTCGATTTAATTTGCAAATTACACTCTCAGAGGTAACTGGGGTATCAGCTATTTTTGGCTAATGAATTTCTCTTCAATCATATAGATGTATACTGATTTTAGCAAGTTTATTTTTATTGTGGTAAAAAACACCTAACGTGTGATCGAACCTGTTAACACGTTTTGTAAGTGTACAGTACTGTTAACTATAAGCACCATGTTTAGCTTACTTTTCAAAAGTACGTAATGGTGGCTCTACCTCAAGCCAGTAAGTTTTCATAGGAATGTTGAGAATCTTTTAAAGATCTTACCAACCCACGTTAGAGATGCATGAAGCCTATCCCCACTTCGTCCCAGCTTACCCTTCCCCCCTTACAGGAGAGCCTAATTTAGGCTTTGAAGTATTATTTTTCCAAACTTACTGAAATTTATGAGTAAACTAGATTAAAGGCATTAGAGGCAGAAACAACCATTTTTAAAAAACATTTCAAACTAGTAGCATTTCAGTTAGTATTTGACCTGGCATTTATCATTTGCTTTGTTAGTCGACTTAATACCAACTACCTGTATTTGAACAGAGCTTGATTTTCTAGCTTTCCTTTTAGGTCGTTATCTCATCCTCTGTTCTTCAGGGCTTTCTAACGAATTAGCTAATAATAATATAAGGAAACATCTTTGACAGGTCAGAGCTTGGCCCTTGTTCACCCACTTTTAAAGGTGGAAGGAGGGACCAAAGCATTAAAGGAGAACATTAGTTTTGACAGTTACTCCTGATATTTCTGAGAAAATGTGTTTTCTAGAGAGATGGAAAATTGGAAGACACCTTGCCTCATGGGATATTATAAGTAAGGCCTTTCAGTCCATGTGTGTGCATATAAACTGGTTAAGCACTTTTTGAAATTGCTTCTTATAGTGTACACATTTGTTTCTAATGGAGAGCTCACATCTCAATGTGGTAGTGGCATCTGTGAAATAATAGGTATGGTAAAGTCATGGGTCTTGAAAGTTGTTTATTTGCCCTGTTGTCTACGCAACCAGTATGAGGTTCTTTACCATTAGCAGAGGTGCAGACATTTTTAAGTAATAGCACTGAATTGTAATGCATTAATTTGAATTTTGGAGCAGTTTCTTACTTCTTCCATTTAGAGATGCCTCTGCACTTCTAAAGGAGAAAACAGAAATTCCACCATGATTATCCCTTTGCTTATAGACATTTAAAAATGAATATTTGTTCAAGCTTCAGGATTTATTTGCCAGCATTATCTTAAGACAGTGTGTTTTACCTCGAAACCTATCTCTTATTCTAAGCTAGTACTGCTCTTCATATTATGGTTAATTCTGATATTTCAGTTCAACAAGTGATATAACTGTTGTGGGCAGAACACTGGTAGGCTCCTTTTTGGGTGCGGGTGAGTGATCTACAAAATAGACATAAGCCATGCTTCCTGCCTTTAAAAAAGCTTGCAGTCATATTGAGGAGACAAGATTCAGGAAACAAGTAATGAGGTCACATATGACTTAATGGCCAAGTGAGTGATGGAGACAACGAGGTCTGTAGGGAGTTTGGACAAAGACTAATGTGGGCTGGGGTTATAGGAGGGCTTCGTGGACAAAGTAGGATTCGGGCTGGATAGGCCTTTTTCATAGATAGATCAAGCATTCTAGACAGGGAAACAACTTAAAGATACAGAGGTCAGAATGAGCATTAGACAGTAGTCAATGGGTGCCACAAAGGTAGTTTGAAGTGGGGGAGATCCTAGCAAGAAAGGGGATCCATCACGGGACTGTTGCTGTAATTCAGGCATTGGGAAATGAAGGTCTGCCAGTTGGCAATTTTTAACTGTTAATGGCTTGTGAATTGCCTCTGTCTTGGTATAGTTTCCCTTTTGTCCAGTTAATTATGCCTCAGCAGGTTCTTTAATGTCACGAATGTCATGAAGCCTGGACAAGAGACTGGGAAATAACACAAGTAGGAGTCTGCTGTGTAGACAAAGTACTTTCATTCATCAGTAGACATTCAGCATAAGTCAGTTAGATTAACATTGGTTTTATCACCCTTTGCTGAGTGCCTTCTATGTACGGTGTTCTTTTTTTTTCTTCTAAACTTCAGTATCTCAAACATAAAGCTGGGGGAATTGAATAGCTGCAAAGATTATGTAATTGAAAAAATAAACCACCCTAATTATTATAGAATTAAATGGCTTTAAGCCACTTTTTTCCTCCATAAATTAATGAAGAAATGTTACTTGGATGTTGCAAATGTAACCCACATAAGGTAGGTACTGGGAATTATAATAATTATAGGAGAATTGTGTACTAATTATTGAATGATGTTATTTATTAAATTAGCTTTAGATTAGTCTAGTGGGTGTATCCTTATGGTTCTTTTTTTAATTTTTTTTTTTTTTTTTGGCTGCGTCGGGTCTTCGTTGTTGCGTGTGGGCTTTCTCTAGTCGTGGTGAGCGGGGGCTACTCTTCGCTACAGTGTGCGGGCTTCTCATTGCAGAGCATGGGCTCTAGGCACGCGGGCTTCAGTAGTTGTGGCTCGCGGGCTCTAGGGCGCAGGCTCAGTAGTTGTGGTGCACAGGTTTAGATGCTCCACAGCATGTGGGATCTTCCCAGACCAGGACTCGAACCCGTGTCCCCTGCATTAGCAGGTGGATTCTTAACCACTGCACCACCAGGGAAGCCCCTCCTTATGGTTCTTAACATACCCTATTCGAGAGTGCTACAACTCTTAAGACACAAACTATATAAGCAAAATCTTTAAAGGTTTTATAGTATTATTTAGAAACAAAACTCTAAAATAGTTTCCTGAATTACAATAGAACAGCATATTTTTATTTTTTGTTGAACAGTTGCTCTTTGAAGACAAAAGAGCAAAATTCTCAGTCTTTTGTTGAAAATTTGTCTTTAATGTTATTAAGATATAAGTTTAGAACCCCCAAATTCTTCTTCAGTGATCACTGTAAAATTTTATTTTAGTAACTCACTTTTTTTGTTCTCTAGAATATGTTTCAGAATATAAGGAAATTATTTCACAACTCTGAGACTGATCTCTGACAGGTTCTAGCCACATAAGCATGAATGTTGTGCCAGCATACTCAGGAAGTAAAAAGCAACACTAGCACAATGCTTATGAACAGTGTTCTCTATGTAGTCAGTTTATGTTTATAAGTAGACCAGCTCTCCCTGATGTCATAGCCTTGAATTATGAATAATCTGTAACTTGAATTATCTGTTACTACAGTGAGGTGAAGATATACCAGATGTTAAAAGAAAATAGGGGTAGTGAAATATTTTTGAATCAACTTTTTTGGAGAAGAGATGGATTTTGGCCTATATAGGTGATCATAGACCCCTGCCACAAAGTAGGGTAGGAGGCCAAATGGAATCCAGTGGTTCTTAGGACAGACCACACAGAGGTCCCTGATCACTCTCAGTATGCCTAAAATCTTTATTGACAAAGGTGCATGCCCACGCCAGGGGAAAGAGAGGTAATTTTGTTTATACAGGGTTGAACCACTTAGATGCCAATTTCATTTTTCACAGGCTTCAAACAATAGTCATATTAAATGGGCAGTGGCCTCCATAGTGTAGAGCACAATCGAGGAAAAAAAAGTCAGTGGTTTTCCATTTTGGCTGTGGCAAGAGAACAAGCAAATCCCGTTTTAAAGTGAAACAATGGGTGTAGGTCCAAAGGGTCCTGGTTCCTGTCTCCAATGGGCTGTTCTTAGAACCTTTGCTGTGTTTATTTCAGTTCAACCTAGAGAAATTCTGGTCAGTTTTTACAGAAGAGGAGCATTTTAGCCTTGAAGCTTTCTTTCACTTTCATGAAGAGTTATAATTATTTGCCATCCCATAATAACCATTCGTTAACCCTTTATTAACTTAAATAACTTACACGAGCCCAGCAGGGCCACTGGTGCTTTCCTGTTCTCAGAATTGTTGTTATATTTATTTGAATACTTTTGTCTCCCAATCTCTCCCACCCCAAAATTGAAGCACAAATCTGGGAGGATCCTTCTCTTCCCCTTCCTCAACATAATTTTTCTATGGAGCTTCATCATTTTTGAAAGCAGTAGTCTTGAATATCTGAAGGCTTGGTAGCAACTGCATAATATATAGAATTTTGAACACCTAAATCCTAGCAGTGTTTAACCACTCTGCATTATCTAGAAAGCTATTTACTGGCCCTGCTAGTTTTCCAATTTGGGGAGGTGGTGGAGTGATGGTGGTAGAGAGGTTGTGAATTTATGACTTCCAAGTTTTTTCAAACAGTGGATTTGAATATCTAAAGGAGTACATAAGCACTGTTTAACTGGACTGATTTTGAATTCAGGGCAGTGCTAGATTTCAAAGATTTCTAGGTTTTCCAGGCAGTTTAAAAGCAGAGAATAAGCGAGATGTTCCATTGTGCTCCTTCCTGTGCTTCACCTGAAAGTGGGTATCTTTTTCTCTATGTGTATAACTGACATCATAAGATCTTTGTGGATTTATTTGATATTGTTTGTTATTTGGAGACTGACCTGGCTACATGTAGCTGTACGCAGGAGGGTAAGAACATGTGTTTATTGTTCTCAAGGAGGTATGGCACAGGCTTTAATCACCTGCTTATCTTTTACCTATGATTCCATTCTTATAGAAGATTGGAATGCTTGGAAGGCTATTTGGTACTATTTACTTATTTTTTTCTACTGTTTTGTTTTAAACTCTAGGTTTCCATATGTTTAGATAAATGCTTCTTTCTTTCCTAGTATTTCTGCAGTCAGGAGTTTTTAATCTATTGCCTAAGAATGCATTTTGGGGGGGAGTCAGCAAACACACTGAATATCCTACATTTGGTGAACCAAAGGAATACCTTTGTTTGTTTTTATGGAAATTCTTGATGTGTCTGTTCTCCCATTAATATAATTTAGATGAAGAGACGCAGGTTTGAAGAAGCCTGACCCAAGGGATTATGAGTTATCCTGAAAGCACAAATAATATTTTCACATGTAATTTCCCTCATAAAATGTTTTATGGCAGACTTGTTTATGTCATAGAACTGAGTCAAAGCTGAATTCAACACATTAGTCTCTATCCAAAATTAATATCTTCTGGCTAAGAACCAACACTGCTTTACGACTCTTAAAGCATTTCCTTATATTAATCATCAGCAGTAGAAATTTGCTTTATTTGGGGACCATTTATTTTCAAAAACAATTTTTTATCACTTCCTGAGTTATTGCGTAGTTTACAATGCAAAGAAAACATCCAGCGCAGGGTTGGATGATAGGATAGACTTACTAACTTAGCAACCCATTCACACATATTGGCCTTAAAGTACGTAAGATTCAAATTATTTATATTAATGTCAGCGAAATGAAAAATTATTTAATCAAGGACTGTAATGCTTGCTCATAAATTCCTAAAATTGCAGATTCTAAGTCCATGAGTTCTAAAGATACATAGTAGTGAAAACGTATCATGTTATATACCTTTATCATATGTTCATGCTGGTTTTTAAAACTATGTATAGACTAGAATAGTGAAACTATGAATGAATGATAGCATCGTAAATAGCACTGAGACTACTGTTGTTGTTGATTTTTATGAGTGAATTCCTCTATATTGAAGATTTGGTCAATTTAAATTGTTTTTCTCAGAGAAGAGCTTAATGACTTTGTAATCACTTGTACTGTGTTTTAAACATTAAGCCAGTGATACTCAACAGTTTTTTTCCAGCAACATGCCTCTCTGCCCTGCAGCATGACCCCCAAACCCAGAGTCTCATGTACAAATTCTGGGTGCTAATTTGAGGGGTAGGGAAGTTATATGGAAAGCTTTATGTGTTGGTTCTCATTCTCTGCACCACCGCCCCCATGCCCCCGCAACATATACAATACACACAAGGGTGTGAGCAGGTCGTTTTTCTGCAGCTAAACTTATTCAGGACCCCCAGAACTCTCCAAATGAAGAAGCGCTTATAATATGTTTGATATCTCCTAATTTAGTATTAGGATAATGCTATCATTGTTCTCAGACTCTTTCACAACTTGTAATTTGGTTTGGCAACATGATAATGAATAGTCAGTTGTACGTGATGAAATAGTAAATGTTCTATTAAAATGAGTTTTTAAAGTGTTTATGTTTCTTTATAAAAGTCAAGATTTAGAGCTTGTAATCACTGTCTTCCTCGTTTCGTCTAAGAAATACAGTGAGACCTTTTCTTAGTAACCTTTCATCTGTTATGACTCTAGGCATTGAATTAGATGCTATGCCTTCAGTCCCACCATGACTTGGATAAGTCATAGTCTCTCATGTTCTGTTATGTAAAACTAAAATATGTGAATCTTTAAAAAGAAGCAATATTTTAAAAATACTTAAATGTAGCCAAATGTTTATAACAGTAAATGCATTTTTTTCATGTCTGTTATCAAAAAACATATATTTCCTTGTAGTCGGCACAGGTAAAATGAAATGTAAATATAGGTTGGTCATATTTTACCTCTTCAAATTTTATAGATATTCACGAATACTTTAACCTAGAAATTTATGTGTAGATATCACCAGGGATCCCACATGTTTTGCTGGGCAGTTTTAAGAGCTGAAGGTTACAGTCTTTTTGGAAGACACCAGTTCCAGAAAGATTTTCAAACTCAAAGAAGGGATTTCGGAATATTGGAGTAAGGACCTCAGAAAATCTGCTCATCTAAAAAAGCGACATGAAAACTGGCAAAAATTTTCAAAATCAACTTTCTTTGGAATTCTGGAAATTAACCAAAGACTTCTAACAACCTTAGGAGCATTTATTTATTCATTAAAAACAGCCTATTTTCAGTAAGAACAGTGAATATTGTGTTTTAACTTGTCCTAATCCTACCTCACTTTCCCCAGTTCCATAAGGAAACCAGCAACCTTGCAAACACAGTAGCTATGAAAACCAGTAGCCACTGGAAGGGTCCAGCTCCCCAAATATCCCTGTCCCCATAGAACTGTAACTGTTTGACCTGTCTGGCAGCTCCATGAAAAGGCCTCATTCACAAGGCTTGTCTTAACTTGATGTGACTCATCCTTGCTTAGTGGAAAAGTCTTATCCTCAGGACATTTGTTTAAAACAGTTAGGGGCAATTGTTTAACATTGCATCTGCCTGAGGTAGTGATACCAGGAGGGGCAAAGAAGGGGCTGGTCAAAAAACTCAAAAGAAGGATCTGGAGATGAAATAGGGAGCTTTAAAAAACTCCAGTATATTCCTGGGTATCTACAAGGCCATACACATGTGCAGGGCTGGGTGCATGCCCAGGAAAGATCTGAGGAGGCCCTGTTTGCTCACCTCTGGCTGACCTTGAAAATCTGCAGAAGTAGGAAATGAAGACCAAGGCAGAGTTGTAAACTGCCAGAGCATTGAAGGCATGTCTCAACACACACAGGATCCCTTGGCAAGGGGTGAAAGATCTATTGGTTCAAGACATTTTAGAAAAATCTCTGTCCAATCATTAGCTGACCTCTAAGCTAACTGAGCAGAGACTTCCAGTGACCACATATGGCAGGGAATACAGACTTTACAGAATTCTTCCAGGGACGTCCCCAAACAAACAAATAGCAACAGCAACAACAAACCTTATATTCAAAGGAAATCATGCCTGAACAATTAAAGGAACGTTGTGAATGTCTTGCCAAATAAAGAATATCAATAGATAGAAATTATTTTTAAAAGAACCAAATGGAAAATCTGGAGTTGAAAATTTTAATAACTGAAATAAAAAATTTACTAAAGTGGTTCAACAGCAGATATGAGCTGGCAGAATTAAGAATCAGCAAACTTGATGATAGATTGAGATTATACTGTCTGAGGAACAAAAAGAAAAAAAGGGTGAAGAAAAATGAGCAGATCCCTGAGGCCTGTGGGACACCATCAAATATACCAGCATACATATAATAGGAGTCCCAGAATGAGAAGTGGGGGAGCAGAAAGAGTATTTGAAGGAACAATGGCTGAAAACTCCCCAAATTGATGAAAGCATTAATCTGCAACATCCAAGAAGCTCAACAAACTCAAAGTAAGATGAACTTAAAGTAGGAAAAATTCACAAGGATCCACACCTGGATGCACGATAGTTAAATTGTTGAAAGACAAAAACTAAGAGAATCTTAGAAGCAGCAAGAGGTAAGGAACATATCACAGACAAGGGAGTCTCAATAAGATTAATAGCTGATTTATCATCAGAAACCATGGTGGCCAGAAGGGCAGTGGGATGAGGTATTTAAGTGCTGAAAGAAATGGATTGTCAGCCAAGAATCCTATATCTAGCAAAACTATCCAACATAAATGAAGGAAAAATTAGCATACTCCCAGATAAATAGAAACTGAGAATTTGTTGCTACAGATCTGCTCTTCAAGAAATACTAAAAGGAGTCCTTCAGGCTGAAATGAAAGGACACTAGATAGTAAGTTGGATGCACACGAAGGAATAAAGAGCCCTGGTAAACATAACTACATAGATAAACATAAAAGGCAGCGTAAAGGTATCTTTGTAACCCTTCTCCTATTTGATTTAAGAGAGCTGCATAAAGCAATAATTCTAAAATTGTTGATGGGTTTATCACGTATAAAGAGGTAATCTGAATGACAATAATAGCTTAACGGAGAGGGGGAGGGACAGAGATTTTGTATACTGTTGACATTGGCTGGTATTAACCTGAACTAGATTTTTTAAAGTTAAGATGTTAAAACGGTTCCCAGGGCAGCCATTAAGAAAATGACTCAAACTGGAGGTAAGAATTTGGTAGTTAATTTTAGAAATCTCAGTGCTTTGACATGCAGGTTAGATTCTGGGAGAGAGATTACAGATTATTTTCAAAGTTAAGTTTTATTTGACAATTTCTTTTATATGCTGTAAACAAGTACATTATCTATGTAGAATATTTTGGGTTCTTTGTAAGACCTTAATAAAATACTAAAAAGAACTTCATAATGATCATTCTCAGAACGTTCCCATGAATTAGGAGTTCGTTCTTATTCCAGTTTCTAAGATGAGAAAACTACACCAGAGTGTTTAAGCCTTGCCTATTTCTTCTTAGTATGATTTCTAACATGGTGAGAATTATAATACTCAAGCATTGGTTTTATAACATATCCCTCCTCTCTCCTAAAAGTGCTTAATGGCATATATTTATTTATTAAAAATTTTTTTTTACATCTTTATTGGAGTATAATTGCTTTACAATTGTGTGTTAGTTTCTGCTTTCTAACAAAGTGAATCAGTTATACATATACATATGTTCCCATATCTCTTCCCTCTTGCGTCTCCCTCCCTCCCACCCTCCCTATCCCACCCCTCTAGGTGGTCACAAAGCACCGAGCTGATCTCCCTGTGCTATGTGGCTGCTTCCCACTAGCTATCTACCTTATGTTTGGTAGTGTATATATGTCCATGCCACTCTCGCACTTTGTCACAGCTTACCCTTCCCCCTCCCCATATCCTCAAGTCCATTCTCTAGTAGGTCTGTGTCTTTATTCCCGTCTTACCCCTAGGTTCTTCATGAGATTTTTTTCCCTTAGATTCCATATATATGTGTTAGCATACGGTATTTGTCTTTCTCTCTCTGACTTATTTTTGATATTAAAATTAATACGTTTAATAATTTTATGACACCCCTCCGGGAACTGGAGACAATTAAAAAATCTCTCACTAAGCTTGCTTGCCTCTCTTTGAGAACTAATTCCCAGAGGCCTTCAATCTGATGTGCAGTATCTGTCAAAAACCATGTATATCTATTGCCCAGAAAGTTGGTTTTAGCTCAGGTGGAGTCTCTTTAGAGACTTGAGAAAAATTACGTTTTTTCTGAAATAAGTATGGCACATCAATAAAAAAGTTGAATCATTTTAATAGAAATGTCTGAATTTTAGAAGTGAATTATCTGTCAATGGGCAGATTCAATGCATCCTTGAAAAAGTTAATTCAAATAAATATTTCTTAAGAATTTTATA
This sequence comes from Neophocaena asiaeorientalis asiaeorientalis, assembly GCF_003031525.2. NCBI lineage: Eukaryota > Metazoa > Chordata > Mammalia > Artiodactyla > Phocoenidae > Neophocaena > Neophocaena asiaeorientalis. Next base: position 582,056 of record NW_020171994.1, read on the forward strand.
TGTCCAAGGCACTGTGGGAGATTCAAAGAGAAGTAAAATGTGGTTCCTGCCCTCATCAAGGCTTACTATTAAGGACAAGTATGAAGGATTGTAACATGATGAAAAAAAGTTGGCTTTTATATTAATGCTTGCTTTAAAAATAAGAATTATAATAGAGTTTTAGTATAACCTGACCTTTTGGAACTTAACATAACCTAACTCACCTAATGAATTACAGAGTAGACTAACAAAGTTCCAGATAATAAAACCCGTTATAACTTATAATATCAATGATTTGTTCCTATGGGGAGAAAATCAGCTCTCATTTTGACTTGCTTTCAGTTCTCTTTATTTGAGGAAGAGGTAATGTGGCAGGCAAAATGATGAAAGGCTCTGAGCAGTTTTGAATGGATCTTGACCCTGCTGCAAGTAACACGAAACAAGCACTGCACTGCTTCTGGGGACTGGCTGTCAGGATCAAGGATGTCCAGCAGGCAAAACAAGATTCCTTGTAAGTAGGAAGCTATTGAATGGGTGCTCTCGGAAGGGACTACCATCTTCTTCTCTCTCCCCTTAGGGATCTTAGTCTCCATATTTAGCAATTGTTTATCAAGTTTAAAGAGCGAGTAGCGTAGCAATTTCATAGTAATGTTTCAGCTTAGAAGCAAGCTGTACATGGTTGAGGAAGGGAGAAAGGCTACGGTTCTAGTATACAGATCAAGAAGGTGCTGGTTCCACCTCCATGAAGTCAGAGCAACATTCTCAAGGATGTTATGATAGCATAATTTCTTTCTATGACAGACTTGTAAAAGTCTTTTTATTTGCCCTCACAACAAACCCACTGTGCTATTTTAAGCAAATTAGTTAGTTTTACATTAAATGGTATTTTTAAAGTTATTTAATTTTTAAATTATGAAATGTTAATTAAATGAACTGTCTTCAAAGATGACTGACCTAGATATTAGTTACTGTGGGAATAATGAGATAGATAAGGCTTCCCTGCCCTTAAGAAGTTTATACTCTAGTAAGGGAGCTAAGTTATGCACTGAGACAACTGTACTACAAATAAGTCTTACCTTATAGAGGGAGGGACAAATAAACCCTATAGAAGTTAGGGAGTGAGGAGCCTGGATGGGAGATTTTAGCTAAGATGGCTGAAGTGTCATCTTGTTCATTGACATACAGATGTTAAAATAAAAATGAAATTTATAAATCACCCATATTTCCACGAAAAATCTTGCCTTCACTGGAATAAACCTGCATCTTTTTGAGCATTGGTGTCAACAGTTGCTGACCTGGGAATGACTGATGCTAATGAGAAGCTAATTTTTTAAGCATCATTCCCGGGGCAGAATCAGTGGTAAAGAATCCGTCTAGGTGTGGGGTTTTAAGAGTAAGTCAAAAGGAAGGGCCAAGATAAAAGGTCAAATTAATTCAAGAAAATCTGTGTCCCAAGATATGCCAGACATTGTGCCAGGAACGGCTAATGCTGTGGTCCCTTGCCCCGGAAGGAGCTAGCTCACAGTCTAGCAGGAGGATGCACGCAGTGCTGGGTCAATGGAAGAACCTATCCCTAGATCCCATCCCATAACCCCTGGGCCTTTTAAACTGGGTGGAGGGGGAATACATCAGATGGAAGGGATACTTTAAAACCTTCTGGCAGGAAAACTGTGTCCCTGGAATAAACTTTTTTTGAAGAGGTAGTATGTGTACATGGTATGAAATTCAAACAGCACAAGAGGACAGTAAGATGTACGTCTCTGGGCTTCACTGGTGGCGCAGTGGTTGAGAGTCCGCCTGCCGATGCAGGGGACAAAAAAAAAAAGATGTACGTCTCCTTCCCACCCCTCTCAGCTGCCCAGTTCCCCTCCTCTGCTGCCACCAGTTTCTTGTGTACCTTTATAGAGATAGTCTATGCATATACTAGCATTTGTGTACATATGCGTACCCTTTTTTTTGCACAAAGAGTAGCATACTATACATACTATTCTACACTTTTTTTGCAGTTAAGAGTCAGTCTTGGAGATACTTCTACATCAGCACACTGAGAAATGCCTGGTTCTTCTATTTTTTTCTTTTAGCTTTTTATTTTGAAATAATTATAGACTCACGGGATGTTGCAAACGTAGTACAGAGAGATCCCATGTACCCATCACCCAGCTTCTCCCACAGGTGATATCGTCCTTAACTGTAGTGTATTATCAACACCAAGAAACTGACCGCCACAATATAATTAAGTAGACTCCAGTGCCTGTTTCTGTTTAATGCCTGCAAGGTATCCTGGTGTATGGATGTACCATAGTTTATTTAATTAGTCCTTTATCTGTGAACATTTAGATTGTAGCATTGCTGGCAGCGGGAAAGACAGGAGACAATAATTATCCATGTATTCAGGGCCACTGCTAGCACGTACGTTGCCTTTGTGTGAATTTGAAAAAAGTGCCCTCCCTGGGTGGATGCAGCACCATAGGTGCATGGCTTGGAAAGCAGAATATAACCTGGGTAACTGCATTTAGCATCACTGCACGTATATCTCTTTGCACCTAAGTGGGAATCCATATGTGGGATAATGGAGTGTAATTGAAAATCTACAGCATATGGCATCAGTGGTCCAATTTCAAACTTTGAAGCTGTCTTCCTTCCGACTTGGCACGTCCTCATCACCCCTCCCCAATATCTCAGTCATTGAATATTTTCTATTATTTGTATATGTGTCCTTCTCCCACATTGAATGGTAAGCTCCTTTGATAGCAGAGACCTCATGTCTTCATCTTTGTAGCTTCCTTCCCTTTCCCTCCTCACTCCATTATTACCTACATAGATAGAATATTGTTTTATATAAAAGGGTTGAGTAAATTTTTGTTTAAATTTTTTCTTAAGGCAAGGAAGTTAAGAGCAGTGAATTTTTTAATCTGCCTGTCGGTACTTGAAGAGGTGTCACGAAGTTTTAAAATAAAAATTATTTCGAATGAAAATACCCACATATACTGCATTTGCAGGAGAGAAAAAGAGTGTGTCATTAAGTCAATCAACTAATGGGTGCTGCAATTTCAAAAATATTAAGCATTAAAGTATTAAAAGGAAGAAAATAAAGTAACTGAAGTCCTTGTGAAATTTTAAGCCAGTTATTGGGTTTTGGTTCCACCGAATATTGAAATGTGGGAATAAGGATAATCCTTCATAAGGGCATTTTAAGAACTCATAATGTGTACAAAAGAATTATATACCGTTACAGATAAAAGAAAGCATTCTAAAGCTCTATCGCAAAGAACCTGAAGTAGTTTATATGTATTATACGCTTATGTTCAAAAGTACAGTTCTGAGAAGTTGCATAAATCTTGTGCCCTAAAAATATGCAGTGTCATCAGGTCTTCCCTTTGTATGCCATTGATTTAGGATTAAAATTGTCCATTTTTACCACCGGGCTTTTTTTTACTCCCAAGCACTAGAAATGTTTTATGAAGTTTTAATTACATTAAGTATTCATTAAAACTTACATCATTAGAACCATACGTGGTACATATCAGTACCGTTATAAACATACAAAGAAGAATGGAAATGTACTGTTTTTTAAACCATCTTCTATTGTGTAGAGTTTACATTCACAATGTAACTAAATATAATTTAGCCGACTAACCATACAACCTAATTGGCATAAATCTTATACAAGTAACAAGTTAAAATAGATAATAGGAGTTGCAGAATAACTTGATTCTGAAGATTAAGCCCATGGCATAGGCAGTGAATGGACTTGACATCCATTTTACACAATTATGTATGCTTGTGTATAATATTTAAGGAGGTGAGGGTTGAGGAAGTCGTACTGAATAAAAGTGGGGGGAAATGCTCACAGTGAGGTATCAAGTGAGAATTGCTTTGCCAGCAGCACATATTTTTTCATTATAGGGAGAGACTGTTACTAGAAGAGAATTGAAGAAAACATTTGTTTTCCTTGATTATTTGCTGTAAATAATTTTTTTGTAACCAAATCAACAAACTACTGTGGGTTCATTTTGAGATAGAACATTGTTATCTCGAGGCTTTGTTATCCTGATGTTAACTGTAATGGGTTTTTACCTGTATTCCAGGAAACAAAGCAAGTTGGATTGATTCCAGTAGGTTTTATTTTCCAGCTTTTGTGCTAAAATCAGATTGTTTTCGACTCTGAATCATGGTTCTATAAATTCTTGGCTATACTAAGTAAATTACAGTATATCTTCCAGTACAATTATAAGAATGCTGTAACATGCAGGATCCTTTTCTTGAGTGTTTTTATGATTAAAGATTCATTTCCTCCTGAACTTGGCTGGATAGGTTTTCATTCAGCTAGTATTGAAGATCACTGTCAACTACCACTTGAATGCCCTCTGTGTACTTGACAGTTTACTGTGGACAAATAGGAGTTTAAAGAATGGTTTGGTTTGGCAAGCTTTCTTATAAGGGACGAATAGAATGGGCATGTTTACTTGGTAAGTATGTGTTTTTATGCACACATACATTTCATGTTAATCTTAGCCTGGAAACTTTCAGTATACAGTTCATAGAATAATTTACCAACTTGCTTTTCCACTGGGACATATGTAAGTAAGCATCTTTTCTACTTAACTAAGCAGGTGGCTATTTCTATGGCTACGAGGTACGTCTCAATTTATAATATAACTTGATGTAATTAAAGTTTATCAATACATATATATATGTTATCACCTCTCATTATCCCTGCTTCTGTAAGGGACCTTAATGCAAATAGTGCCAAACAGTAATTTCCTTGCCTCCTTTTCTTGACTTTCTCCCTCATTCTGTGAGCTGTCTGTATGTGCTTTCCCTACCATGCTCCAGTGACTTCACTGGAGTGGCCATGCCCTAGGCCAGTAACTGAAAGAGGGGAAACGGCCACAGGTGGATGATGGGAGTTGGGTATTCACGATTATACGTGAGAATGGGGGAGGCATATTAGTTATGTTGAGGTTAATGGACTTATTTGTTGGAAAAGGATTCATGGAAGATTTTGAATTATGTTTCAAATCATAAGAACTTAGAATTCGATTTGGGGGGAGGGCATTAGACATTTCAACCAGCGAGGATCACAGAGTTGACTGAGTAGTTTTGTTCAGGGAGCTATCAGGAAATGAGGGTATTTGAGAAACCTTGAGTCAGGAGAGGGAAGAGTGGAAAGGCTTGAAATTAAAGCATTTGTTCATTCATTTTGACTTGATTTTTCTGACCTGTTGGGAATTATCGGTGTAGGAGTTATATGGTTGAATCAGTGTGAGAGATTGGTCACAGTTAAAACAGCCATTGTTGAAGGGAACATTGGAACAGTTAGCTCAGAGAGGACTCTGGTCTGCATAAAGATTAGCTGTGAAGTTAGGTTTGAGAGGAAAGAATAGGTACAAATCATAGTACAGGAAAGAAATGGTATAGTTTGGCATTTTACTGAATAATATGGGTGGTAATCTAGACATTCATGCTAGGGCTCTCACTGTTCATCCACAGAGAAGGGCTGCACCATTACTACCCAGTGGATTTTGGAGAGCTCTGTCAGCCATACACCAATGAAACCCTGCAGAGTAAGGTCTGTATTTTTGCCTCCAAGTATACTTCGGAGATCTCTGTTTTTTTCCCCACTTCTGAGGGCAGAATCTGACTCCTGAAATTCTGGTAGAACTTGTGGGGAGACGTCAAGAGCAATAATGTTTGCTGAGAACTTATGTGCCATGCACTCTTTTGGGTGTTTTACACACTTGCTTTTTCCCACCCTGTTTCTCCACCAAATCAAATCTTCTGTAAGGGTATATATGCAGCTGGGTGAGAAAGCCTCGTGCTGAGAGAGAATTCCCCACCCTGTCAAAGCCTTTGTCACCTAAAAAAGTCCAAAGATGATGGTGCTCCTTTGGCTCTTTGACCGGAAACTTTCTAGCCTTCCCCCTTCCTTTTATTCTACCTTCAATTTATGCTATCTGGTGGCTTCAAGCCATAGACCTTGAGCTAGAGTACTTTCCCTAGTCATGATCCTCTCCTTTCTTGCTTCCCCGAACTCCCACACTAAGTGGCCTTTCTTGTGCCCCCTTACTTCTCATTCATAGCTGTTTTTGTATTTACTGCTTTAGTTTAAATTCTAAATTTATGTGGTTTCTCTTCTTCACTTACTAGACAATGAGCTCCTAGTGAGGGATGGTCTTTGTTATTTCTGATCCCTAGGACATGGCACAGAGTAGAGAAGGTGCTTCACAATGGTTGGTTGTACTAAATTGACCCTATCAACTGCAGTTTGGTTTCTCATCTTGTTTATCCTTGTGGGATGATGACTCTCTAACCCATTCTCTCTGCTGAGAAAGAATGAGGCCAGGAGCACCTCGTAGCTTTCTTTGTAGTCTCTCTTAATCCAGACAACTGCATGTCCTCCAGATAACAGACTGAATCCTCCAAGGGCCGAGTATTCCCCGCTGTAACCCGTACTGCATGGTGTGGTTGAGGTGAGGAATTCTTTTTTTTTTATTTTTTAATTTATTTATGTTTGGCTGCGTTGGGTCTTTGTCGCTGTGCGCGGGCTTTCTCTAGTTGCGGTGAGCGGGGGCTACTCTTCGTTGCGGTGCGCGGGCTTCTCCTTGTGGTGCGTGGGCTTCTCCTTGCGGTGCACGGGCTTCTCCTTGCCGCGGCTTCTCTTGTTGCAGAGCACGGGCTCTAGGCGCCCGGGCTTCAGGAGTTGTGGCGTGTGGGCTCTGGAGCGCAGGCTCAGCAGTTGTGGCGCACGGGCTTAGTTGCTCCGCTGCATGTGGAATCTTCCCGGACCAGGACTCGAACCTGTGTCCCCTGCATTGGCAGGCAGATTCTTAACCACTGCACCACCAGGGAAGACCGAGGTGAGGAATTCTGAGTAATAGTTATGCACACTAATTTCTTCCCCCGAGTGATGATACCCAGGAAACCAGGGAGCCCTTGGTTACTTAAGGAGGTGTCAACTACTGCAGATTGAAATTAGATCAAGTCATGCTAATTGCTGTCACTCTGACTGATCGGACGTGTTCTCTCCAACTACAACGACAAGGTGGCCTCTCTTTTCCAGGGTTGGAAAGGAAACCAGAACAATTTGAAAGTTGTTACTCAACTTGGTCTGGAGGCCTAGCCATTCCCCTGAAGTGGAAGCCTGATTCAACAACGCCTGCTCAGTCTCATTCACACTAGATGACTGCACCAGTCAGTGTCTCTGCAGTTTGATTTCTATTTGGGAAAAGCATCCCGGGAAGGAAAATTAACACAACAGTAAGAGGTGGTTTATCCTTCATCCCACTCTTTTGATATCCTACTCTTGAATTCTAGTAGATAGGATTATTTTGTCTCTCTTAAACCTGCTACTTTCACATGAAGGTAAATTGTTCAAACTCACCTACCTGTGGCTGACTTGATAGCAGCAGGTCTCATAATTGACAGAGTAAGGCAATCACTGGCAGTAAGGCAATTAATTCTCTAAGCAGTCCAATTTTTATAACCACTGGTTATAAAATTCCGCTTAACTGTCTATCGGATCTCAAGAAACTATGAACTCCTGAACATGATTTAGTATTGAAGGACCTTTTGTCCCTCCTTACCATCAAGGGCAATGAAATAGTCCAAAAGAACTCTTAAGCTGATATTAAAATACAGTAGTAGCTAATGTAGGATACTTGGGGTAAGCCTGACGCTCTCCACTGAGGCCTCCAGGTTTGGGCCAATGAATTTATAAAACCAGAAGGGTCTGGTGGGAAGGGAAGAAAGAGAAGATGACCCTGAGTAATTTTTCATAAATGCTCTAAGTTTTTAGGGGTCATGTGCCCATACAGCCTTCATTATTCAGGGTGAGTCATAACCAGAGCCTGTATGGAGGTATTGTGAAACTCTGCAGTTCTTTAGCCATACTGGTGTTGGGTTCTTTTAAAAATAGACCATTTCCAGACAGTAACCATATAGTCTAAAATTCCCAGGACAGCCCTGGTTTCAGTCTGTCCCATTGTGTCCCTAAGTATGCTCATATTCGTCAGACTCTGTACCAGTTTTTGGTTTGGAAAATATAGACACCAAACATATAAGGACTTCCTTCTTGCCCACTGAGAAGAGTTCAGCGTGGCCTAGCCTTGCTCTTCCAACCCTGCCATTTTCATTGCCAGCAATTCTCTCACCCACTACAAGAAATCTCTTAGTACTGTCCCCATCTTGTTTCCTGTCTTTAACCCTTCATGGGTTAACTTCTCTTTTTTTCTTTGGCATCTCTTTGCTCAGTAGTCTAGCAAATGGTATATCTTTACACTCTCAGAAAGCTACTTGTATCCTAGCATTTGGGTGATACCCCTTTGAAAACTAGCACACTTTCTTTCTTCCCAGGGCATTCTTGGAGGTTGAGAATGTGAGATCCTCCAGCCTGGGAGATCCTCATCTTCATAGCCTTGCAGAACAGATTCAATAAGAAGAAGCCACCACTATCATTTATTGAGTGTTTACTATGTTCTAGAACTTAGGTAAAATTCTTTACAAATCTCATTTAATCCTTACAAACTGTGAGGTTGGTATTATTCCCTTCTCACAGATAAGGAAACATGCTTAGAGAGGTTAAATAAGTTGTGCAAGATCCCTACTTAGTAACCTCCATTTGGAAATCCTTACTACATTCCAGGTAAAATGTTATTTGTGTGCATACCAGGCTCAGAATTGTGGATGATGTGGCCAAGCATTCCAACCCCATATTTGAAAAGAACCTTTACCTTTATACTTCTCGCTACCAGGAAATGTATATTTCTGTACTCTTGTTATATACCAGTGGTCCTCAAACTTGAATATGCATGAAAATTCCCTGGAGGGCTTGTGAAAATGCAGGTGGTTGGCCCCAATCCCGGAGTGTCTGATTCAATAGGTCTGGGGGGTGGGGCCCGAGAATTGAATTTCTAACAAGTTCTCAGATGATCCCAATGCTGCTGGTCTAGGGACCACACTTTGAGAATCATTGTTATAACAAATTATTATTCAGCATTTGCTGTGTTCTGGGCCCTGTGCTAAGCACTGGGGATATAAGAGTGAAAAGGGCAGACAGGGTCTTTGTTCTCCTAGAGCTTATAGTCTAGTGGGAGAAATAGACGACTGAACTAATTTTTTGGGGGCTAAGTAAACAGGATCGACATGGAGAATAACACAGTTGCTATCCTCTACTTTAGATAGGCTGAGAGAAAGTCTCTTTGAGGAGGTGCTATTTAGTCTAAGACTTAAAGGATGTGAAGAGCTCATTAAGGCTTTCAGCATTGGCTTTTTTCAGCTCAACCTCTGTTTCTGTCACTGGTGATGACTACCTTGGGAGAACTCCATGAATTTCAGAGTGACCTCTGGGCAATTCATTCCTTGGCACTTTCTGTGGCCTTGGCCAAGCTTGACTGCATACTTCTTCCATGACTATTTCCCTTCCCTCTACCTCAACCCCCACCCTCCAATAAAGATACAGGGGTCAGAGGAATTTGAAGGGTAGGCTAATTTTGTCTTCTGCCTCCATCTAGGTCACATTCCTTGGTATCTAATGGCTTAGGAAGAATATATACCAAGGGACTGGGCCTGTGAACTTACCATTCATGGCCACTGCCTTCACCTTGTAACTATTTATCAGTGACATTTTAAGATTCTGTTTTATTTGCCAGTTGGCAGATTTGCCCGGAAAGGGGTGTCAGTATAGGAATCCACGTGACTCCCTAGCTACCCTGATGTTGGGTTTCTTTAAAGAAGATTCCCAGATTCTTGTGTTCTAAGAGGACGCTTTCTGCTTTCCAAAAGTGCATCAGAGCAACACAAAACCAAACCTTGTTTTTAGTTGTGTTGACCAAACCTGGAAAAAATTTTAGGTCTTTGAAGATGACTTTGGTCCCATTTGCCCTTATCTCTAGGCCTCTGGTTTTTAGCTCTGATTTCAACTCAGATTTTTAGTTTGATTACTTATTCTTTTTTTTTTTGCTCTGGATCTACCGTGCCCTGATTTAACTAGCTTTTGCTTGGAACCCTACCGCTTCTAGAACCATTTCCTTGATGTTCACTTTTATTCTGTTTTGATTAAACATTTCCTCTGGTATTCTGTTCCTGTAGAGGTAAAGGGACTCTTACTAGATATTTCTCTGGGTGTTTTCAGGCAGAGCATTTCTTTTGGCCTAGGTATACTTCTTTGGGATAACGGACTTCCTTTGTCACCTCTCTATAAATCCCTGAACCCAAGGATGTTTATCAGATGCAGAATACTGGAAACTGACTTTTCTGGTTGCCGAGGATATCCTGAGTTTACTTAAGAAATCTTTTAAACAGTCATCCAGTGCATGCTTCATGGGCTGTGATGTCTCTTCTACATACCTGAGTCATATTTAACTACTTTACCCAGATTGAGAATCGCCTTTTCCCTGTGGATTCAGAATCTTCTTACTGTTAATCTGGTTCCTAATGATATAGAGTGGATCAGCATTTTTTGTTAACACATATATCAACCACAAGAATGACTGAAATAAAAAATGAAATGGTGTGCAAGCTCACTCATATCTGGAGATGATAAACTTTTTGTGTGGCTTTGGAGTCAGATAGCCCTGGGTGATAACGTAAGGTCTTCCCCATACTAGCGGTGTCTTAGGCTTAAGTAACCAACCTCTCAGCCTCAGTTTTCTCATCTGTAAATGGGGATAATAACACCTTTTTAAAAATAGAGTTGCTGTGGAGTGTAAAATGCATATGAAAACACCTAATCGTACTTGACTCATAAGTATGCTGTCATTGAATGTTAGCGCTCACTTTCCTCCTTAGTGTTCTTTTGTTGTTGTTTTTTAAAAATTTTATTTAATCTATTTACTTTGGCTGCTTTTGTTCTTTGTTGTGGTGCGCGGGCTTCTCATTGCGGTGGCCTCTCCTGCCGTGGAGCATGGGCCGTAGGCACTCAGGCTTCAGTAGTTGTGGGGGTTGGTTGCCCTGCGGCGTGCGGGATTCTCCCGGACCAGGGCCCGAACCCGTGTCCCCTGCATTGGTAGGCAGACTCCCAACCACTGCGCCACCGGGGAAGCCCCCTTCCTTAGTGTTCCTAAAGTTCTGACCCATTTGACTGGGCAAGGCACAGTCTCTCATGGTGCACCTATCAGCACCAGAATCTTACATTTCCCCAGACATGGAATCCATTCAGAACCACCTGTGAAATTATAATACTTATTATAAGAAATTATAATACTAAATCATAATACTCAAGTATCTCTACTTCTCCCAGGTATCCCAGGAAGGAAATTAACAGTTATTGAGGGGCTACTTATTAGAGGTTTCATTGGGCAAAAATGATGATAACATTAATAATTATACCTTTACTGATATGGCATTATAATACTTGGCAGTTTCTAGAACCTCTTAACTGGCTAGCATCCTTGGATCCTTGTAGCGTAGCAGCCTATCAAGCAGACAGTGCACTTGCTCCCCTTCTTGCGTATCCATGTCTGAAGATGAAGGGAATTGAATGACTCTTGGTCTTCTGACTTGGATGGTGGAGTTGAGCCTTGGGCCTATGTCTTCAGACGCCCCATGCCTATTTCCATTCATTCCCTTCCCACCCTATCCCAGCTCTTTTATCCTACTGTACCACATTGATTTGAACTCTGAGGTTCTGATACATGATTGACCCAATCACTAGAATTCTAAGAACAAAACATCTCTTAGGTTTCCCCCTGATTTTATCCCTGAGACATTTATCTCCCTAAAAGATATCTCTGAAGTGTGAAAACTTTTACACTCTTCCTAGGGGCCTGAGAAAGCTGTTTATGCTTTTTTTTTTCCCCCCCCCCGGTACGCGGGCCTCTCACTGTTGTGGCCTCGCCCGTTGCGGAGCACAGGCTCCGGACGCGCAGGCTCGGCGGCCATGGCTCACGGGCCCAGCCGCTCCGAGGCATGCGGGATCCTCCCGGACCGGGGCACGAACCCGGGTCCCCTGCATCGGCAGGCGGACTCTCAACCACTGCGCCACCAGGGAAGCCCTGTTTATGCTTTTGATATAAATTCTGTGTGCCACAGTTAGACGTCCACTGCACATTCAGAAGCAGTATTGGGTTTAGACCCACAACAAAACTCTTTTAGTGTGATTCCCTGTCTTTTAGATTAAATTATTTTATTCATTCAACAAACATACATTTAGCCCTTACTGTGTGCTAGGGGCTAGGAATACAGCGATGCAAAAGGCATGTAAGCTCTTGGAGCTTACAATCTGGTGGGTAGACAGTAAACAAATAGGTAGTAGTACGTGCTATGAAGAAAAATGAAGCACTTTAAAATTTTTGCTCAAACCATGAGGTAACTAAATTGCAATAGCTATCAGTAGCCCCTGGTAGACTTTATAAAAAAGCTAGTTATTGTGAAGATGGCCTCAGAAAAGGAACACTGTCTCTGACAGCCCTTAACTGTTCCTACCTTCCTTTCCATTCTTTGGACTAGAACCTTGCTTTCTTGTATGGTTGTGAGGAACCCTGACAGAATTGGATTGTAAGGATACAGCCAAGCACTTAAGATAGACTGAAGAGGAGAAACAAAATCTTGCAACAGACACCTTTAGAGTTGTGTTTATCTTTTATTCTTTAAGTGTAATGTCTTTATAGTGTGTTACATGAAGAACATTGAAAATAAATGGATTTTAAAGTATTGATTCAACTATGCTATGTGTAACAAGACATAGTATAAAAAAGCAGCCTCCTCAGATGCTTCTAGTTTTATGGCATAAGACTGTGTAAGTTCTTTTTGACATAAATGCTTTAAAAGTTTTGAAAAACAGGGAGTCTGCAAGCTGGAAAGAAGCTATTCTTACCATGAGGCAAATATACTTGAGTTTAATTTTTAAACTATAACTGCTGCTTGACCTTAAATTAAGACAGCCTGTTTCCATTGTGGTGTTTTACCGGTTTAACAATGAGAACATTTAAAGCAGCTGCCACCAATTAAAATGATTCAGAAATACTGGTTGTAAAGAAATATTCTTGAAGTTTTAACTCAGTGAAGTCAGTCTTTTTTGCTTTTTGTTTTGGTTTTGTTTTTTTTAGTTTTTTAGTGGCACTGTCTTTCTGGAAGGCAATTTGGTAAAATGCATCAAGAGCTCAAAAAATGTTCATACACTTTGAACTGGTAATTATGTTTCTGAAAAATCTATCCTTAGAAAATAAATCTGAGATCTGGATAAACTTTAATGCACAGAGATGTTCCCCATAGTTTTAATAAGAAAGAAAGGATTACTTAAATTATGGTACACCCATATGATGGAATATCATAGAACCATTTAAGTATTTTTGAAGAATCTTAACCATGTAGGAAAATGTTTGTGCAATTTAGTTGAAAAACAAACTAGACAAAACCATGCAGTATCATCTTAACTATGTGAAAATATTTTCATAGAAAAAGGCTGTCAGGAAACATTGTAAGTTTTCATTTTCTTTGCGTTGTGAGATTGTGTGATTTTTATTTTCTTCTTTCTACTTTTCTGTATTTTCTTAACACTTTTTACAGTGAACATATATTACATTTACAGTGAATAAAATATTATATAAGTGTTTTGAGTCTTTCTTTCAATGGGATGCTTTTTATTAATACCCAGTCCATTTATAGTATTATGACATAATTTTTGCCAGATTTTCATCTTTAGAGCATTTATTCTTTCTAGTGAAGTTTTATGTTTTTAATCTTCTGTTTATTTTAATTTTTATGATATACATAGTCAGTGTCAACAGTTTTATTTATGCTTGCTCTAATTTCCAGGTATTCTTCCTTAAAGCAAATAATTCAGTTCCACATTGGAATACTAATTTTTAGGTGGTTTATATCAAACAATACACGTACATTCATAGTATGTAGTAAAGAGACTTGGCCCTGGAGCCACAATGCCTGGGTCCAGATCTTGGTCCTACCACTTAATAGCTATGTGACCACTGACAGGTTAATTGTCCTCTCTGATCCTCAGTTTCCCTATCAGTAAAATGGGGATAATAATAATATCTACCTCATAGGGTTGTGGTAGGAATTTAAAGAGTTAGTACACAAATAGAACTACCATATGACCGAGCAATCCCACTACTGGGCATATACCCTGAGAAAACCATAATTCAAAAAGAGTCATGTACCAAAATGTTCATTGAAGCTCTAATTATTACATTTAAGCACTTGAAAAAGGCCTGGCACATAGGAAATATTCAATAAAAGTTAGCTATGTATTTTTAGTAGTATATATACACGAACATACATATATTGTCATGATCATTTGCAAAATGGTCCTTTCTGTCTGTCTTATTCTTTTATACAGTTGTAATTTTAAAATGAAGATTTTTGTCTTATTCTCAGGTAATTGGTCAGTTTTCCTTTCACGCTTTGAAATTGTTCTTTAAAGTTACTATATTTTCAACAATAGAAACCTTATTGATTTGTTTTCCAATCATGTTTTCTTTTTCCATATTTGGAATTGATGCTCAGTCATGTGGGCTGGGTGGAAAGGAGGTTGGCTTTGTCCTAGGTATAAAAGAATTTCTGTTTATATACAAATGGTTAGTGTATTCATTGCCAGTTATTCTCATCTATTAAATTATTTACCTTATTTATTAAAGCGCTACTTTAGTAGAGAAGGAAGGGGATGGGCAGGTAAGTGAGAGTATACCCGCGAGTAATAAAACTACACTTGTTTCATTTTAAATCCCTGTGACTACTCTAATTCAAACTGATCTTCCCGGACAGATTTGGGGTGAAAAGAGAGCTACCTTTTAGTGAATCATGCACTGGGCTTACATATATTTTACATATATATATGTAAAATAAATAAATAATATGTTCTATACATACTACATATAAAATACATTATAATATGTTGTCTATTACATATATATTATACTTACGTATATTATGTAATTTTGTAGTCCATATGAGAACTACCAATATTTTATTATAAGTAAAATAATCATTTGCCAATTTTTCTGTCTTATATTACAAAATACGTTTCTATGGAAAACAATTTGGATTTAACTGATTACCTGTTCTCTATAGCTAATTACAATAATTTTGTCATTGCTCAGTTTCACTTCCTCGAAGAAGAGGTGCATTTGTGGTATGTTTACATTGTCAAAATGAGGAAAGATGCTGGGCAAGTTTGAAAGCATGAAGCTGGTCACTGAAAGACTCTAATAAAAAGATATTTTTTCATCAGTCTAGTAGTATTCAACTGAGACCAGTAGAGTCCAGACATCTGCATCTTTAACTGGAAATTTGTTTAGTGTTTAATGCCAAGAAAAATGTGGGAGAGGTAGGCCCAATGCGAAATTACATTTCCCCTGGTCTTTGGTTCTATAGCTATATAGAAACCCTGGACTGAATATGAAGTTCCATGTGTGCATTTCAGATCTGGAAGTAGAGCACTCTAGTTTAAAATAAAGTATTTTTTATCTGTGGGATTTATCTAAAACGCAAAGGTTTGGGGAATGTTCTTGTTGGTTTTAAAGAAGAGGACTAGGTAAACTCTAGGGAAAAAAGTAGCTTTCAGGGATGAGCATGTTCAATAGCTCAGGTGGCAAATCTTGCTTTCTTGTTGTATTAACGTGATGAAGCCGAGTAGGTCACCATCATTTCCAGACCCTATACACCACCTTTGGCTAATTTGTAGTCTGCTGTGTACCTAGCAGTTCAGCTGGAGGCTTTTTAAATCAGAGCCTTTAAATATACAGAGGAAGTTGTTGTACTGGTGCTTGTTGGTAGGGCTGCTGTGTTCTTTCTTATCTTCCCAGGGAGTTTGGTCCCTTTGTTTAGCTTCTGTTTCATTTGTTTACAAAGTTATAGGCTTTGAAGTAAGCAGTTATATAGGACTGACTAAAGAGAAGTGTAAGGCGAGAAGGTAAGCAATTATCCTTCTGACTTCACTACCTTATTACCTCGGTTTCTCAGTCAGTGTCATTCATGGATTCTACTTTTTTCTCGTAGGTTCTGCTCTGGCTTATTTTCTGCTATCCTAATTTTCTTTGGAAACTTATGTTGTTCTGTGCCTCCCAGATTAGAAGCTGGTTCAATTTACTTTCTGAACATTGAGCTTTCATGGTGTTGCCTGATGAGTTGGTGGGAAATTTTTAAAAATAATTTTGATATGATAATTTAATGGCACATGTCACAGAACTTTTTCCTGTTTGTTCCATCATAAAAGATTTTTGCGTATCTGATTTCCTTAATGTGGAGTTCCTGTCCTTAGGTGACTGCCCTTCTATAGATGTGGCATTGTGATTGCAAGGTTTATTCTATTAAGACTATGATAAATGCAGTGTTATCTAGCAGAGTAGTGAGGTAAATAGCTGAGCCCTAAGATTGTTTCAGTCGTCATAGCTGAAAAAACAGCCCTTTAAAAATAGTAATAACAAAACATACATACATCAGACATCATTCATAATTATTAATGACTTCCTCAAGATTTTTTTAAGTGTTGTAAATAAAGTTCAGATTGCATTTATTTATTTATTTGTTTGTTTGTTTGAACTTGTACGGGGGGAGAATAAGAGGAGTGAGCTATTTGGGGCATGGGCTTAAAGAAGGAAATATCAGTGTGACTGGTAACTGACACTTTTGTCAAGTTCAGTTTATACTTGACTGCTTTGACTTTTTTTTATTTCATTACTTTGGATTTTAGAGTTCTTGATTTGATATTTTTAAGAGTGACATCTCTGACCTTTTGGTTCTGAGCAGTGCGTTGCCCCTGAAATTGGTTGAGTCACTTCATATTCTTCTAAAAGTGCACCAGCTGTCAAAGCTGAAGAGATCTGTCCCTTTTGCTTTCTGCTTCCTGAACCATTTTCCTGCTTACTGTAGTCGTCTACTATTTGTGGTAGGCTTTTTCCACATTTAGTATGTGAAACCTACCACAGAGTTTGACCCTTAAAGTGACTCAGTGTTGAAAGGCTTTGAGACTTCCACTTTGGTCCATGAAGGAGTAACTGGTATAAGACTTGTTCCTTTCTGCCTCTCATACCCCATAAACAACTTGAAACTGGACAAAATATATGAAACAATGTTTTCAGACATTGGGCAACAAGTAGCACAGGACTGTGATCCCTGAGAAAAAGGGAACAAACAAAAGGAGCCCTACAGTCACCCTGGCTTTCTGTCTGTAGGCAGTTTCTGGCCCATAGCGTTGTGAGAGGGAACCCAAGCAGAGCCTGCAGTCTTGTTGAATTGATGAGACAGAGATAGGAACTCAGGGAGGCCTACCTAGATGGCAGGAATTTGTAGAGCAGAGTACTGGAAGGGGCAGGGGGAGCTAGTCAGAGAAGTAGCTCCAGAAATCTGCATAAATGTCCCCTTTATCTTCGGCTGAATTATGAATCTGTGAATGTGTTGAGAGAAACACCATGGGGCTGGGCAAAAAACTATTGCTCAGGAGCTATAAGCTGAAATTTTGACAGAGCTCATATAGGACTGAGAGATATTTCAGTTCCTACAGCAAGAGTTGAGAGACCTTGTTGAACACCCAGAGCGTTCAGTAGAGACTCCAGAAGGGTCATTCCTTAGTAGTTGAGCTAACGTAGCCCTAGAATAAATCATACTTTGAACCCAACCTAACAAAACTTAAAACCTTGCAAGCCTTGAAAAATAATTATCCACAAAAAATTTAGATGCACAACAAAACAAACTTCAGTACTCTTTGAAGGAAGACAGTAAAATCAAAACACTCAAGAATGTAATGATTATAATAGCTGATATCCAAAAAAATTACTAGACATTCCAAGAAGCATGTGACCTATAACCAAGAAGAAGTCAGTCAGTAGAAACTGAACCAGAAATAACAGTTACAGAATTAGCAGACAAGGACTTTAAAGCAGCTATGACACTATGGTGAACAATTGAAAGAAAAACATGAATATAATGAGGAAAATTGAAGACATATAAAGAACCAAACAGAACTTCTGGAGCTGAAAAGTATTACTATATGAAGTGACAGATTCACCGGATGAGATTAATAGATGAGACTGCAGAAGAAAAGATCAATGCATTTGAAGACAACAATAAAAGTGTCTGATCTAAAACAGAGAATGCAAAAAACTGAAGAAAAAAAAGAGAAAGCCTCAGTGAACTGTGGGACAATATCAAGCAGACTCACATGTATGTAATTGGAGTCCCAGAAGGAAAGGAGAAAGAGGAATAGGCAGAAAAATAGTTGAAGAAATAATGGCTAAAAATTTCCAATTATTATGGAAACTATAAACATATAGATCCAAGAAGCTCAATGAACCCTAAGTGGGATAAACCGAAAGGAACCTACTCTCAGACTATTACAATCAAATTGCTGAAAACCAGTGATAGAGGGATCATTGAAAAGAAGCTAGAGGGGGAAAAAAAGAAACAGTACATATGGAAGAACAAAGATAAAAAGTCATACACATCTCATCAGAAACAGTACAAGTGAGAAGACAATGGAATGACATCTTTAAAGTGCTAAAGAAAAAAAAAAGTACTGTCAACCTCAAATCGTATCTCCAATGACAATCTTTAAAAAAATGAAAGCAAAAATAAATGAAGGTGAAATATATTTTTTTCAGACAAAAAACTGTCACCAGCAGATGTGACCTACAAGAAATATTAAAAGAATTTCTTCAGGCTGAAGGAAAATGATACCAGACGGAAACTCGAATCTCTGAAAGTAATGAAGAGTTCCAGATAAGTGCGGTAAGTGTGGAATGGATATGAAAGACTTTTTCCTCATTTTTAAATTTTTTAAAAAGTTAAGTGATTGTTTAAAGCAAAATTAATAATCTGTCACGGAATTTATAATGTATGTAGATATAAAAGGTATGACAATAGCCCCAAGGCACGGAAGGAGTGAAATAGAAGTATGCTGCTAAAGTCCTTACGTTATATGTATAGTGATGTAATGTTACTTGAAGGTAGATAACAATAAGTTAAAGATGCATCATTTGCAACCTGGAATAACCACCAAAAAATGGTATAACTAATACGTTAATAATGGCGATAAAAATGAATACTAAACGATACTCATTTAATCCAAAAGAAGACAGAAAAAGAGGAGCAGAGAACAGATGGGAAACAGAAAGCTAATATCAAATATAAAGAACACAGCAATATGAAAGTTACATTAAATATCAGTAGTCTAAATAGTCCAATTAAAAGAAAAGACTGCATGAAAATGCAAGACCCAACTATGTACTACTGTCTGTAAGAAACCTACTTTAAGAATAAAGACACAGATAGTTTAAAAATAAAAAGATGGAAAAAGATATATCATGTAAGCACTAATCATGAGAAAGCTGGAGTGACTATGTTATTGTGAGACAAATTTGACTTTGGGACAGGGGGCACATTTCATGATGATGAAGTGGTCAATTCATCAAAAAAGCAGCAATCCTAAAAGTGTATGCTCCTAACAGAGCCTCAAAACACATAAGGAAAAACAAAACAGATATAACTGAATGGATAAATAGACAAAACCACAATTAGAATTGGCTATTTCAACACTCTTAACTCAGTAACTGATAGAATAAGTAGAAAAGTCAGTGAGAAGATAGAAAATCTGACCAACACTACCAACCAAATGTAACTAACTGATATTTATAAAACACTGGACCTAACACTACCAGAATAATATCTTCTTTTCAAATTCACATACTACATTCGCTAAGACCACATTCTGGGCCATAACACAAACCTCAATACATTCAAAACAACTGAAATAATACAGAGTATGTTCTGTGATCAAAATGGAATTAAATTAGAAATCAATAACAAAAGGCTATCTGGAAAATTCTTAAATATTAGGAAATTATGCAGTATACCTCTAAATAAACCATGGTCAAAGAAGAAATTGTAAGGGAAATTAGGAAATATTTGAACTGAATGATAATGAAAACACGATGTATTAAAGCTTGTAGGATGCATGACTTCCCTGGTGGTGCAGTGGTTAAGAATCCGCCTGCCAATGCAGGGGACACGGGTTCGATCCCTGGTCCGGGAAGATCCCACGTGCTGCAGAGCAGCTAAGCCTGCATGCCACAACTCCTGAAGCCCACGCACCTAGAGCCCGTGCTCTGCAACAAGAGAAGCCACTGCAATGAGAAGCCCGCACACCACAACGAAGAGTAGCTCTGGCTTGCTGCAACTAGAGAAAGCCCACGTGCAGCAACGAAGACCCAATGCAGCCAAAAATAAATAAATAAATAAATTAATTAATTAATTAAAAAAACTTGTAGGATGCAACTAACAGTGCTTAGAGGGAAATTTATAGCTTTAAAATAAGGAAGATCTAAAAATCAGTAGCCTAAGATTCCAACCTAAGGAGCAAGAAAATGAAGAGCAAATTAAACCCCAAATAAGAGGAATAAAATATTAGAAGAGTAGAAACCAATAAAATGGAAAACTAACAATAGAGAAAAATCAATGAAACCAATAGCCAGCTCTTTGAAAAGATTAATACAATTGATAAACCTATAGCTAGATTGATAAAGACAATAAAGAGAAAAGATACAAATTAATACAACTTACCAATATCAGGAAAGAAGGAACGGCTATCACTACGGATCCTACAGACATGAAAAGGATAATAGGGGAATATTATGAATAACTTTACGCCAATAAATTCTACAACTTAGATGAAATGGAAGAATTCCTTGAAAAACACAGATTACCAAAATTGACTCAAAAAGAACTAAAAAAGTCTGAATAGCTTTATATCTATTAAAGAAATTAAATTTGTAACTAAAAATCATCCCATAATTAAAATCTAGGCTCCAATGACTTCAATGATGAATTTTATCAAATATTTAAGAAACAAACCAACCTTGTAGAAAAGAGAGGATAGAATTCTTCCCAACTCATTCTATGAGGCTGACATCACCATGATACCAAAAACTGACAAAGATATTAGAAGAAAAAAACCATAGGCCAATGTTCCTTATGTACATATACACAAAAATCTATCACCAAACAAAAAAATGAACGTCAATCTTTGCCTTACAGTGTATACAAAAAGTAACTCACAATGGATCATAAACCTAAATGTAGAAGCTAAAATTATAAAACTCCTGGAAGAGAATAGGAGAAAATCTTCATGACCTTTGGATAAAGATTTCTTTTATTGGACACAAAAACATGAACCAGAAGAGAAAAATTGATAAACTTCATCAAAATTAAGAACATATGCTCTTCAAAAGATACCGTTAAGAAAATGAAAAGGCAAAACACAGGCTAGACAGCTATTTGCAATACATACATGTGATAAAGATTGGTTTCCAGAATATATTTTTTTAAAACCTGCAGCTCAATAAAAAGAAGAAAAACAATCCAATTAAAAAAATGCGTAAATGAGTTGAACAAGCACTTCCCAAGAGAAGATATGTGAACGAATATTAAGCACTTGAAGAGTTTCTCAGTATCCTTAGTTATCAGAGAGCTACAAATTAAAACCACAGTGAGATATCCCTACACATTAAGTTGAATTAAAAAAAAAGACAATACCGAGTATTGGTGAGGCTGTGGAGCCACTGTCACACTCATACAGTACCGGTATAAGGTAATTGGTACAGCCACTGGAAATTAGTACAGCCAATTAGAAAATCATCTGACAGTTTCTTATAAAGTTAAGCATATGCCTACTCATGGCTCAGCAGTCCTCTTTGTAGGTAATTACCGAAGAGGAATGGAAAGTTATGTTCACACAAAAACTTGAATGCAAATATTATCATAGCAGCTTTATTTATAATCGCCCCAAACTGGAAGCAACCCAAATATCCATCAGCGAGTGAGTAGATAGACAAGTTGTGATCTATCCACTCAGTGGAATATTACTGAAAAATAAAAAGGACCAAACAACATGAATGAACATCAAAAGCATAGTTCTAAGCAAAAGAAGCTACACACGAAAGACTGCATATTGGTTGATTCCATTTACACGAAGTTCTAGAAAAGGCAAAGCTATAGTGACCAAAAGCAGGTCGGTGTTTGCCGCAGTGCAGGAGTGTGGGGAGGGGGATTGATTGCAAAGAGACACAAGGGAACTCTCTGGGGTGACGGAAATGTTCTATACCTTGATTGTGGTTTAGGTTACCTGTATATACACGTTTGTCAGAATTCATTGAATTTTACACTTAAAAGGCTGCTTTTATTGTATGTAAAGTATACTTTAATAAAGGTGATTTTTTAAAAGAAGCACTTTGGAGGTGAGGATGTCAATTCCATGTTTAAAAAAATCATAATCTCTTGGCTATTTCATGATAGAGGTTCTTGAGAGGTTGAAGTGTTTTCCAAAAGGTAAAAGAGAAGGAGGAAGAAAGACAGCAAAGGCAACATGAGTTGCCCTGATACAACTGGTCTCAGTTGAGTACTTTGTCCCTAGATCCTGCGTTTCTTCTTCCCCCTAAAATGAGAAAGGCTTGCCAAATTCCTGCTGCAAAGCTGAGTCTATCCAGCTCCTTTCTCTCGAAGGAGCAAGTAATCCAATACAAGGACCTTAAAATCAACAGTTACCTTTCTAAACTCAGAAAACATGTGAAAAACAAATACATCACAGTTTTATTGCTGGTCTTACTTATGAAGCTGGCACATTACATGAGATCTCCTTGGAATGGGAAACAAGATAAAAATCTAGAATGAAGAAGCTGAATAACTTTGCAGCTGTTTTTATATTATTTTTTTTGTAAATGTAACTTTTATTTCTATCTTTTAATTAATTAATTTATTTTTGGCTGTGTTGGGTCTTCGTTGCTGCGTGTGGGCTTTCTCTAGTTGCGGCGAGCGGGGGCTACTCTTCGTTGCGGTGCGTGGGCTTCTCATCGCGGTGGCTTCTCATTGTGGAGCACGGGCTCTAGGCACGCGGGCTTCAGGAGTTGTGGCACGCAGGCTTAGTTGCTCTGCAGCACATGGGATCTTCGCGGACCAGGGATCGAACCCGTGTCCCCTGCATTGGCAGGCAGATTCTTAACCACTGTGCCACCAGGGGAGTCCTGTTTTTATATTAGTGTTTAAATCAATCAGCATATTTATTTCCTACAAAAGGATGGTAGAAGATGGGTCATTAGCTGGGGAGGTAAGATATAGGGACAAACCTAAACCAAACCAAAACAACAACAACAACAAAATCCTTAGTTGTTTTCATTGTTTTGTTTTAAGTGTTATGAATTCCTTGATCATCCGGCATATAAATGATCAAATGGAAGTACCAAAACACAGTTCCAGAAGTTTTTAATGGCATAAAAAAAGTGAAAGTTGACTGTATCAATCACCATTCATTCTAAAACCCCTGGATCTAGTTCCCCTAGTTCTCTTACTTTTGCTTATATTGAGTTCAGAAGTCTTAGGACTTCAGTACAAGGTCATCTTTTTTGGCCTGGTCTGTTTTATATTAAAATAATTAATTCTTTTCATAGTTAAGGCTGAGTCTCAAACTTTAAAGCTCTTTGAACAAATGGTTTCAGAATAGGAATTCCAAATAGAAGTTATTTCATTTTGGAAATCGATAGCAATTTGTCATTTAAAATTTATTTTATGAGTTAGATTTTCAGATAATAAAGATTTATGATTTGTTCCTATTATCAGAAGAAGGCACATAGTTATTTCATCCTTCAAGTGCTACCAGATATTAAATTTAATACACACTGCAGTGTAAACTAATAAGAGAAAACATGTGCAAATGTAGTATTTTTTTTCCCAATGCACTGCCGTTCTCATCTAATTTGGGACTTTAAAAATGAAAATAATAATGAGACTATCTCAATTTATCAAGCCTGAGACTGACTTTTTTTTTTAGTTTACTGAAAATTGTTGATTTGGTCTTGCTAAAAGGAAGAAATGGTTCTTTCAGTTCAAAAATTGGCAGAATCAAGGTAATCCTTTAAAGTATGCTTGTGATTTGGCTGTTTGTGTGTCGGTGGTGATTACCCTTGATTTACAAGACACACACACACTCAACCTTCCCAATCATCTGCAAGACTTTTAGACTGCCTCTCTTCCTCTGGCATTTGCCAGTTAAATTAGCATTGTATATATAATATATATAAATATAACGCTGCTATGATAGAATTTCTGGGAACACCAGGCAGAGAAAAGTAGTGAAAGATTGGTAATTCCTGATTCCCACTTTCAGGTGTTTGTGGTCTTCTGTACCAACTCATGCTGTCTGTTTAAGGAGTGTCTCCTTATTTTCCTGAGCCCCATGGGATACAGGCTAGTTACAAAGGTTGGAGGGAGGAGTGTGGTATAAGGCTGTAATGGTGATATAATGTATTTTCCTTACCTGCAGTAAAGGACTGGTGTAGATGAGAAAATGTAAAATGTTTTGGAACCTTACCTTCTCTTCCCACCCACCAACCGTATACCTCCTTCTATTCCTCTCCTTTCAGGGCTTCCTATCATTTTGAATTTCAAATTATCTGAAAGAGCTAAGCATCATTCATTCATTAATGATTCATTCATTCATTCATTCAAAAGCCTCAGTAAATAATACGAATTACTTAAACAATCAGATCGGCACCTAGCTAAATAGTTGTTAACCAATGGTAAATGGGAATTTTGATTTGGTGGAAATTTGTAGATATTAGAACACCTGAGTTTGATGAAGGCTGGCTAAGCAATAGGAAAAAATGAAGGTTGCAAGGGAGTGAGAAAGGGTGTTGGGAGGCCATCAAAGATAAAATGTCAGATTTTGGTATGGGCTTCTAATGGGAATGGTATAGAAGCTTGCAAACTGGGTCTAGTGTTTCTAGGCCGATCCAGTGTTTCCAGTTTGTCCTGTTATCTTCTCAGCTAATTTCTCTTTCCCCTTCTGAGAGGAGGAGGAGGAGGAGGAAAAGGAGATTTGTGCTTAGGCTCACCTAGGTGGTACTGTGTAGTGTTCATGGGGTATTCCTATTCACTGTTATTTTAGAAGACATCTAGGTTTGCTACTCACAATTTTAATTAAAAAATTAAATCAGTAGTAAGAAATTTTGGAGAACTAGCCAGGTTCTAACACTAACTAGTTGACCCTACACTATGCCTAGATAGCTTTTTGGTTTTCACCTGTAAAATGAAGAGGAAATAGTCTCTTCTTTTAATCTCTTAAAAGCTCTTTCAGCTAATAACCTTAGATACCTTATTACATAAACCTTGAACTATGTGCTAAAGTTTTTGTTAGCGATTTGCTATGGACTGAATTGTGTCCCCACAATATTCATATGTTGAAACCCTAACCCCTAATGTGACTGTATTTGGAGATAGGGCCAATAATGAGATAATTAAGGTTAAATGAGGTCATGAGGATGGGGCTGTGATACAGTAGGATTAGTGTCCTTTTAAGAGATACTAGAGAGCTCATGTGGATGCTCGCTCTCCTTCCAAAGCTCAGAGGAAAGGCCATGCGAAGACTAAGCAGCCATCTACAAGCCAGGAAGAGAGCTCTCAGAAACAGAGCCGTACTGGAACCTTTATCTCCGACTTCCTATCCTCCAGAACTGTGAGAAAATTAATTTCTGTTGTTTAAACCACCTTGTCTGTGGTATTTTGTTATGGCAGCTCGAACAGACTAATACAGGATTTAACCATAATTGAGTATATTTTTACAAATTGAATCAGTTGTTTATATAGTCTGGAAATGAGATATATAGCTTGTTTGTGTTGAAATAGGACATGAAGGGTTTTAACCTGGCTGTGGAGGGAAGACTCTGCCATTTCTGTGTTTCTCTGAGCTTCTAGATACTGTGGAATTATGGTATTGAGTTGGATGTTATGAGTAATACAGTTGGATTTTTTGAACAGAGTTGGTGAGGAACCTGAGTTCAGTTGAAAAGCAAGCATTGTTTGATGACAGAAGAAAAGAACGAAGCTAGAGGACTTCTCTCTTTTCCTGTATCTACCTACAATATAAATAACTTTGTTGAATACCCCTGTTAAAGTAATTAGTGTATTGGTGGGGATTGACATTGTGTTGTTAATGTTACCGCCTACAAATCTCATTCTAAAGAAGAGCAAATTGCCGGAGTAGGGGCTTGCTAATGTCTAAGCGTATTTTTAACCTGTATTTGCCTTGGTATGGCAGGGGAGATAGGAGTTATGGTTAAAAAATTAAGTAAATACACCTTTTTCATAGTTGTACCCCTCTCCCGCAAACATATTTCTAATCTTTCCTGGTCTGCATCAATAGAATAGTCTCAGAAGGGGGGCATAGGAAGTGGCATGCAGCTTAGACTGGGGAGTATCCCGCTCAGATTTACATTGCTTTTCTGGACTTTTGCTGATTCCGTGCAACTACATTTCCCCTGAGAGCTACTATTGACCTGATAGTACTGGCTGCCAGTTGGCAGGGAAGATTTACCTGGATTAGGTGGTTATTTCCTGTTCCTGTCTACAGACTTGGAAAAATGGAGAGAGTTTACTTTCCTCCAAACATTTCTCAGAACATAGTGGCACAAACTGTTCAGAAGTGGGAAAATTCCTTTAAAAGCTATGTCTGGTTGCCTTCAGATAAACACTTCCATTAATATTTCATTTCATTTTGAGCCCCTTTCTGGTTTGTAGTGTTTCTTCAATATATATAGGTAGCCTCAAACCATACGGTAAAAGTATTTTCCAAAAACATTCACTTTTTGTCTTACTATGAACTGTTTTCCTTATTTCCTTGTCATTGAGTAATCAGCTCCTCTCAACAGGCTCAAATCCCTTTTTCTACTTTGATCTGTCTCTGATTATGCTGATGTCTTATGTCCTTTTGTGAACTCATACATGTTTTAATAACAAAACATTTAAGAGTGAAATTGCCTATTTCTTCCCTCTGTGTGTTGGGAAAAGAAAAACCTTTGTTGCTATGTTTAGATGATATGTATTGAATGTTCCCATAATCATTGCCCTGTGTAAAGTAGTTATCACACACAAGATACAATCTCTCATGCTCCGTGGTGTTTATTCTGTTTCAGTCTACTTTAAAATGCTTAACTTCCTAAGTTCTTTTCCCCATTAAGTATTGCTTTTAGATATTTTGGGTTTTTTTAATTTCCATATACATGTTCTTTATAAAAGACGTTGGATGGGCATTTGCAAATGAAAAATTAGAGTCCCAGATTTTGAAGGAATAGTTTTATTCTGTCTACTAAAAGTCTGATTTCTTCCATCTTCAGGCATCTGTCCTAAACACAGTGGGGTTGTCAAGTAGCAATCCCTCCCATCTTTGACACAGATACTTCCCTGCAATACCAACCCCCAAAGAGGATGTTTCCTGGGGCAGGTAAGGAACAGGGAGAGTACAGATGATTCTGTATCTGCTCTACCTCTCATGAGGGCTCTTGAGAACATATACTCAACAGTGCCTAAAATTCATAGAATGTTAAATCTGGAAGAGACAATAACAAGTTATCAAGACTGGCAGACTACTTCCTGGTCCCTGAAAGTGTTGTGTACTTTTACATCTTATTATGGAGTGCCTGGCAAGATGCAGGCCATGAGTGCCTGGCAAAATGCAGCTTATCCTCTAGCACCCTACCCTCTGAGTGAATCATCCCTTCATCAGTCGTAGCATAGCCTGATAAGAAACTGTGTATAATTTCTCCCACTATGTGTTTGAATGCCCTCCAACACATTTCATAGTGTAGTGTTTAATGGTGTTCTTTTTTAATTTACTCTACAAATTTTGAATGTTTGCTTGAATAGACAGGATTATAGTAAGAATGGCGTACATATCTATTTTAGTGGGCTAAACGAGAGGATTGAAGGTAAAGTACTTGTAAATGACTTCCATGTTTTTGATAGGAAATGAATTCACTCATACTTTTAGGTTTCCACTCAAGTCACTGAGGAAGAGAATATACAACTTAGTTCTGTGTTATTGAGAAACCATCAATGGTATTTTAAAGACATGTTTTATATATATATATATATATATATATATGTATATATATATGTATATATATATGTATATATATATATGTTACAGTACGATTCACTTTGTTCTGAATCTGCCAAGGGACCTGTCTTACACACAGCTCTTTTGTATAGGCATTGCTATGGGCAAGGATTGACCTCTTACTGTCCATTTACTGGTTGCTGACGTTGACTCTACCAAATCAGAAGGTGAAAAATGAAGAGGTGAAATTCATCTTTAAAGATAACGTGTGTGAATTTTAGGATACTAGTATTTGTATGAGTAATAGAAGAATTGGTGAGAAAGTGATCCCATCTAATACTTACCTTCCTGATCAACTACTAGTCAGGAGCATTTAGAGAAAAATTTCAGCTGGAGCATTAGAATCTTGTCTCAAGTTATAAGATAGTATATATGATGTAGAAAGCAAAACAAAAACAAAAAACCCTGGAATTTACCTTTTGCTTTTTATTTTAGGGCCTTTAGTGTCGGTCATCCAGCATGTGAATACTAACATTGACAAAGCTTGGCCTTGTACTTAGTCATCTTTTTCAATGCCTCTGGGCATTTGGCTCTTGGAAGGAGGTAATTCTTAGTACTGTCCCCTGGTTTGCATTATTTATTTGGGAACCTGTCTGCCATTGTGGTTACTTGTCAGAGCACAGCATAATTTAAATGTTCAAGGTGGGTGATTGAAGTACTTGAACTTTTTCCCCAACTGCTGATGACTGATTAGAGAGTACTTTAAATAAAGAATGTGTTCTCCAACTTAACAGCATATTATAAGAGATATATGACATACGGTATATCCCCCCAAAATTTTAATTTTTAGAAAGCAGAAATGTATTATATTTCACCAATAATACTGTGAATACTCATATTAACAGGAACCATCCCCAACTGTAGGGTATTAATCTTTTTACAAAATGTCCTAAAATGTATAAATTAATTTATCTCATAAAATCTGACAAAGTTGCTTCAGTTTAGAAACGAATTGCTTTTAAACGTAACCATTAATTGAGACTATCAGTGCTTTGCTGCAGAATCCAGACATCTACTGTATTAAACTTCATTTAAAACTATATTACCCTTCTTAAAACAACAACAGTCAAAACAACTAAATTATTTTCTTGTTGCCATTTTATTATAATTGATATTTTGATGTTTGATGATTGTATTTATTGGCAATAATTTTATCTGAAAATTAAGATAAACTTTCTGGTTTCAGAGTATGACTTTGTTAATATTTGCTGTTGTCCTTCACCTCTCCAAACCCTACTCGTTCTTCTAGGCCAAGCTGAAGATGAACAAACTCACTGAAATTTTCTCCTATCCCAGCAGCTTAATTTATGGCATTTTGGACATGGCTTATAGCACTTACTTCCTTTTGCCTTGGGTTAGTTAGCTGTGAACATGCCCTCCTCCTGTACGTTAGTTAGCTGTGAACATGCCCTCCTCCTGTACTGGCTCCCAGAGAGCAAAGACTAAGTTTTAGGCAACTGTGTATCTCCAGTAGCACCTTTCACAGTGCTTTGTACACCCCCCCATACATTCAGTAAGTATTTATTAAATCTGTTTATTTTTTCCCCTGATTTTCTAGACTAGACTTAGGAATCAATCAGTGACTTGAGGTTTAAATGAGGAATGAGGTAGTAATGGCTCTGTAGTCAAGATTGGCCAGGTTTTGAGTTCCTACTTCATGATGTATTAACTGTGGGACTGCCTCATCTGTGAGATAGGAATGTTAGTAATAGTATCAGCCTCCTAGAGTTGTTGATGAGGATTAACATAGATAATCTGTTAAAACCATTTATTGGGCTTTCTGACATATAGAATACATTCAGTACAGCATAGCTATAATTGTTGCTAAATGCAGTCCTACTGGGCTAGATGCTAAGCCCCCGAGGGCCTGTCTTCTGGTCTTTATAGCTCAGGCACCTAACCTTGATATAGTAAATATTCAACAACTTTTAATTGAATTGATTGATTTACCCTATTTTTATCTTCCATTACAGCCCACTGTTTGTAACATGGAAGATTGGTCGAGACAAAAGATTGCGTGGATGCATAGGTACTTTTTCTGCCATGAATTTGCATTCAGGACTCAGGGAGTACACACTTACCAGGTGAAGACCAATTTTTGTTACCTCTGCTTCTACATTTAAAAAAAAAAAAGAAAAAAAACTTAAGAAACTTGAACCTGATACTTTAACTCCTTTTTCTTTCCTGAACTGTCAACATTCTTGACTCCTTTCATGTCAGACTTTTTTCTTCTCTTCGACCATTTGCCTTGTCTCTGATAAAATGTTATTGATATATATTATCATAACATAAAATACTGTGATTACATGTATTCTGCCATAGATGTCTTAAAGTGTTTTTTTTTCCTTTCAGTGGCCATCTTATTTTGTATAACTTGAAAATCAATGACCAAATATCTATGGGTTACTTAAATGTATTATTTCCATAATAATAGTCATTGTGTCTTCTTTGTTAGGCTTTAAAAAAATTGTTGATGTCTGTTCCATCTCACACATTTTGTTACACTTTTATGTACTTTTGGAATTGAAGGGAGAACCTAAGACGAAAGTGATGCAACAGCCTGGCAGCATAATCATTCACATTCACACTTTACCCAGAATTAATTGCAGCTTACTTATTTTGTTTCATCCAACACAAGGACAAAGTAATGAATGCCTCATTACAGTTGTTAAGACTTTGTTCTTAATTTCTGAACTCACAAAAAGCTATCTAGCATGCCATCAGATTTTTTTGGTTCAAGTTTAGATTTCTAACAAATTGTGTTCCAAAATTATTTCAAAAGAGGAAAATTCCTTAAATAATAAGCTATTAGCAAAGGAATTTCCTGTTTTTGTTCATATTTCAGGGTGATTATCTGATACAGTTTCTATAGTTGTAATATGCACAGTGTCTGTCCAACAAGAAATTGGTCCCTGCTGACTATTGGTACTTGTGGCAAGTTGCTCAATCTCCAATAGATAAAGTAGTAATTATAGTACTTTGTTCTACAGACTTGATAGGAGTATTAGGGAGATGTCAGGAGAATGAAGTAATAATCAGTCACTGCTTTGCTTCAGGATTAATGTTGTGGAAGATTCATTATTTTACTATAGAATTGCACAAATGCTGCTCATAGCACCAGTTAATAAAATGCTGGCAACTGAGTTTAGTATTCTTATATTTGAAGATGTAGCTCACAGCCACAGGATTTTCATAGCTTACACTGAAGCCCAGAAAGAAAAGGAAAGGCTTGGAGGGTCATGTTCATTCTTAGGTTTTCACAGGTATTAGAAATGGGGTGTTTGGACTTGATTAAATAATAATTAGGCAGAAAGGGGGTTGAAACACACATTCTGGAAATAGCTACAACTTACTAAAGATAGTACGGTTATAAGTCTAGGCGTGTTAGATTTTTTTTTTCCCTGACACGAAATACCATGGACTCATTTTGGGACTTCAGCAAATTCTGCCACGACAGGTGCATATGAAATTACATTTTAAATAGCTAATCAAAGGCAATTTATTATATATTTCCTAAAATAAGTTGTTATGAGGAATACCACTTCCTTGGTATTGCTTGAAAAAAGAGTTCTATGGCCAAATAAATTTTGGGAACACGAGTTAAACAAATTTAAACAGCTCTGCTCACTGCAGGGTTTCTCAGAACCTTTTATGTTAATAGTGTGGTGAATCTCTGAGGGATACGGAATGCAGCATTTCCCAGACTTTTTTGACTTCAGAACCCTTTTATCCTCCCACCCTCGTGTCTTATGCCATTAGTGCTCCAAGGAGCACATTTTCAGAAACAGAAGTATGTTATAAAATTTCCATTTTTCTTTATAGTTGGGGAGCCTGAATTGATAGTATAGAAAACCTTTGTACTTTCAAGTGAAATTGTGGCAGAAATCCCAGTATCAAATATTATATACTTTAGAAATCCTTAGTAGTGGTAACTATAGTAGCAATTTGTTTTTACTTAAAATATGAAATTCTTTTGCCTACACTGATAAAAAGGGATGAAAATATCCAGTTTTTCTGGACTTGCGAATCTGTCTCCTAGGGCAATTACCAGAAGAATTATAGTGTATATTTTCTGACAATAATATGATTCTGAATGAATCATTCAAATAGTTGGACTTAGAAATTTGCCTACATTTGTATTTGTATTTGTACATATACAGGTGCAGTCTATGGCTCTTCCTGTTTACTTTTCAGCTTTTTTCCCCATGTTTCTCTACAATTTCCTGAAATTGTATACAGCACATTAGAGAGGTATGTGTGTTTGTGTGTGTATATACACATATATGTACCTGGTCTTCTCATTTTTGTTTGGCTTCGTTTCTTTTGCTTAATATGGTAATAAGAATGAAGTTATTTGGAAGAGACGAACAAAGAAAACAAGTCTTAAAATATACAGTTGCTCTTTTTTCTGGATTCATTTTAGAGTCAAAACTGTGGCATCATTTTAAAAAGTTGCAGTATAATGTTTTTCAGTCCCATAGGGCGCTTATCATTTCTACATGCTGTTGTTATTAGTGGTATTACTAGCTACCATTTACTAAGAAGTTACTACACGTCAGACACTGCAGAGGAGACTTTATATGCATGGTCCTCACAACAACTCTTAGGTATTAATATCCACATTATAAAAATGAGGAAACTGAGATTTAGGTAATTTAACTAATACACCCACTCACACATCTAGTTAGTGGTAGAAACAGGATTCAAACCCAGGCCATCTGACTGCAAAGTCCAAGCTCTTAACTACTACATTTAAGATAAGATAAAATAAAATTTTCTGAGAATATATGTATGTTTTGTAGCTTCATGGTGAAAATAATGAACTTGAAAGCAGGTTCCTATAAATTGTTTAATCATGGGTCAATAATTCTTCAAAAATTCTAGTTAGCAGTTAAGACTGAAATTTTAGAACATTATTTTAAATTCCAGAAAATCCATAGATGGGATCATAAAAAGTATATAACTCAGGGTTGCATAGACTAGTCAGAAGAAAATTGACTTGGATTAATACTGTAGAAAAGGACAATGCTTATTACAGAAATGTACTACTGTATGGTATGAAATTGTGTTCTTTGGCTACACGTAAATAATGGATTAGACTTCAAGAGGAATACAATTCTTCCGAACATAATAGTTGGTGATTCTTGGAGTCTGGTCTTAAAACCTATAAATCATAAAACTTACAAATGGAATCAAATGAACTTAGGGTATTTGGGATAAAAGGGAAGGAGAGAGCAAAACAAAAAATAAACAGTGAAATTAAAGACTCATCAGGTATAGGTGTCTTCTTTAAAAAAAATTAGGATATCTGGTTACTCACTGTCTTCATCTGTGACTAGATAGATTATTATTCCGTTTTCATAATGTTACCCAGCTATACTCTTTATTTTTTATTGTAAAATATGCATACCATAACATTTACCACTTTAACCAATTTTAAGTGTATAATTCTGTGGCCCTAAGTACATTCACATTGATGTGCAACCACCCACCATAAATCTCCAGGACTTTTTCATTTTCCCCAACCGAAACTCTGTACCCACTAAACACTAACTCCCCATTTCCCCTTCCCCCAGCCCCTGACAGCCATCATTCTACTTTGTCTCTATGAATTTAACTCTTCTAGGTGCTTCACAAAAGTGGAATCATACAGTACTTGTCCTTTTGTGACTGGCTCATTTTCATTTGGCATAATGTCTTCAGGGTGCATCCATGTTGTAGCATGTGTTAGAATTTCCTTCCTTTTTAAGGCTGAATAATATTCCACTGTATGTATCTACCACATTTTGTTTGTCCATTCATCCATGCATGGAAACTTGGGTGGCTTTTTTTTTTTTTGGCTTCTACTTTTTGACTGTTGCACATAATGCTACTATGAACATGGGCGCGCAAAAATCCGTATGAGTACCCTTTCTTTTTTAAAAAGCTAACCATTTTATAGAGGATAACGATCTAGTTTGTTTGTGGTCCCTTAATCTCTAAAACCTAAATGTAAAAAATGACCAGGTACTTTTTCAATGAAATGCCTATCCTGGATTAAGTTTTTATGTATAAATATACTGTTTTAAAATTAAAATACTTGTCATAGTCAAGTTTTATGTTCTCCTAATTGAAATTTTGATTTATTGTAGACTGGAATAAGACCTTATAAGTGGGCTGAGGATTTCTCCCAATTGTAAAAATACATAGTTTCTGTGTAGGTAGGAGGAAAACTTTGTGAGAATTACCACATTGAACTATTAAATAGACTATTATTTCCTTGACCTGAGTAAAAGCAGGAAAGATTATAGCAAATAAGAAGCAGGATGGAGAGCTCAGAATTATTGATAGAAGTTTATCCATGGTGAAATTAAAGTTCACAGATTAGTGTATTTATTAGTGGTCAAAACTTCAAGGTAGAACTATTCTTTGTCCCACTTGAAAAAGAATAATTTCTAGTACTCATCAAGCTAGTTGCATTAGTGGCTTTTACATGTTAGAAAGCAAAGACAAATTTGTTTCCTCTTTTTTAGTACTTAGATTATATAGTTTTATAAAGAGGAGAATTACAATTAATATAGATGAACACAAACATCTCAGTCAAAGAAAATTCCTTAAAATCTTGGTTAATAATTTTCCAGTGAAGTGTAGGTCTATTTCTTTCTCTTTTTTTTTTAACATCTTTATTGGAGTATGATTGCTTTACAATGGTATGTTAGTTTCTGCTTTATAACAGTGAATCAGTTATATATATACATATGTTCCCATATCGCTTCCTTCTTGCGTCTCCCTCCCTCCCACCCTCCCTATCCCACCCCTCTAGGTGGTCACAAAGCACCGAGCTGATCTCCCTGTGCTATGCGGCTGCTTCCCACTAGCTATCTGTTTTACATTTGGTAGTGTATATATGTCCATGCCACTCTCTCACTTTGTCCCAGCTTACCCTTCCCCCTCCCCATATCCTCAAGTCCATTCTCTAGTAGATCTGTGTCTTTATTCCCATCTTACCCCTAGGTTCTTCATGACCTTTTCTTAGATTCCCTGTATATGTGTTAGCATACGGTATTTGTTTTCCTCCTTCTGACTTACTTCACTCTGTGTGACAGACTCTAGGTCCATCCACCTCACTACAAATAACTCAATTTTGTTTCTTTTTATGGCTGAGTAATATTCCATTGTATTAGGTCTATTTCTTTATGTAAATTCAAGTTGATAGTACTTTTTCTAGAATATGTAAGTGATTGATAGATGTCTTCTTATTTCATCAAACAGGAATATGGCCTATCATCACGCTTAAAAGACTGCCTTTCCTTTCTTCCCCCTTTACTTGGTTGTTCTTAGCCGTCTTGGCAGTGAAATAATTATGCAGGTGCAGGCAGTGTCTGGAGCTTGATTCGGAACTATGCCACTTTGTTACACTGCTTAATTCTGAGAAAATAGTAAGGGAGGTTTGTTCTTTCTAGGGAATAGGGTGACCACATAAAAGGTGATGTGTTTTTTTGTGTGTGTGAGAGTGAGGTAAGGGTGTGTGTGTGTGTGTGTGTGTGTGTGTGTGTGTGTGTGTGTGTAGGGGGGGATGAGGGAGAGAGGATGATTGTTTGTTTACATGTTACAAATGTTCACTTACTATTAGGCTTTTTGGGATACTGCAAATAGCTAACAGACCTACTTTATTACTTTCAAAGGTCCTGGCTAGGGGTACTTTTGGGTAACTAGATTCATTGTAAACCAGGTTTGCTTTTATATTTTGGTGTTGTAATCTGGCATTTTTCTAAAGCAGTATGAGTTTAAAACCACCGAAAGCAGCATAATTATATTTTCCGCCTCAGGGTGGACTATTTTGTGATTATTCTTTTTCTTGATTATTTTAGGTAACCAGACTTGGCTCACTGTGAATAATTAGTTTAAGCCAGCTCCCCCTACTCCTCACGGTAATATCAGCCGGATTGATTTTTCTTATGAAAAGAAAAGCTGTACATGAGTCACTCACTTCTGACTATACACTCTTGTCAGCGAAGCTCATTCTGGAGATGTTAAGGCCAGACTGTTTTTGGCAAGTGTCTGCGGCAAGGCTCCTGGCTAAAATATGCTTTTTGGAGAGAGAAATTAGATCTATCAAAAACACTATGCAAAATTATTTATCTTAATTTACAATCTACATTTTGTTGCCTTTTACAAAAGGTGGCATGGCTTGAGTCCTAAAAGGTATACCTAATTTGTTAGTTTCAGTGTATAAATTACCAAATGAGAAATTAAGTGTTTGTCAGATTTCATAAGCATTTAATTTGAGGTGTAGTTTGGAACCTAGATTGTTACATGCCTTTTACTCGAAATTATCCATAGAATAGCACAGCTAAATATATAATCTGTGGAGTCCTGGAATCTTGATTTCAGCCGCTAGTTAATGCACTCCTTCATTATGCCGTGGTTGTGCTAATGTGCAGAGATGTGGCCAAAAACTGGCCAGGAGAAACCAAAGAGCAAGAACCATTCCCAGTATGGGTGATGACTCCTGAGTTACAGAGAATTATCTGAATTCATATAGCACCTACTGCCACAGAAATTAAGTGTAGTGAGTATATCAGATTCTAGTTCCTTATCACATCTTTCAGATTTTCAGAGTCTCTACTTGGAATCCCTATGCTGCTTTGATTAAGAGCCACAGGCACAACGCCTTTGGGTAGAAAATCCGAAAATGCCGTCTGAAAAAGGTGAAGGTGTGAGAGAAGCTGAAAATGGGTTTTTGCCCTGTCAGAGCTCTTGGTTTCTGTGTTTCATAAGGAGAGGGTAAACTACAGGAAATTGACCCTATTCTTTTTTTTTTTTTTAACATCTTTATTGGAGTATAATTGCTTTACAATGGTGTGCTGGTTTCCACCCTACAACAAAATGAATCAGCTGTATATACACATACTTTCCCATATCTCCTCCCTCTTGCATCTCCCTCCCTCCCACCCTCCCCATCCCACC
>NW_020171994.1:619937-624979 GCF_003031525.2 Neophocaena asiaeorientalis asiaeorientalis
GACCCTATTCTTACATCTAACTCTAAACCTTACCCCTTTGCTCTTTCTCCCTTTAATTATGTTTAAACAGTTCATCCTGTAAATCTAGTCTAAATTTTGCCTTAGGAGTTTATGATGTAGTAGGAGAGATAAGCTATATAAATAATTACAGTCCTAGGTAGAGAGTGACTTTTGCCAAAAAGTCAGAGGTGGTGATAATGGATGAACAGATATTCTACATCTGTAATAAAAGCAGAAATGTATTTAAAGCAATTTATGAAATTATTTTATTTGGTCCATCCCTACTTCACTTTGAGTAAAAGCAGAACACTTTATACCACTTTTTGGTTTGTTTTTATCCTACGTGGACAAAAAAAAAGTCCAGATTACAGGGATGTGTGTAAATTATTATTATCAAAGTGACCACATATAAGGTATTGGGTGTTTTGAGAGATTTTACTAACACATATTTTGAAGGGAGGGGGAATGAACTTGCTATGGAAAAAAATAAAACCTCAGAAACAGAGTACCCACACACACACTCTTCACCAAAGAATATCTAGAACCAGTTGGATTATAGCCTGATGCCTCGCAAATGAAGAAAATTAAAAGTTAACAGTTTAGATTCCACTTTCCTCTTGTCC
Organism: Neophocaena asiaeorientalis asiaeorientalis; assembly: GCF_003031525.2. NCBI lineage: Eukaryota > Metazoa > Chordata > Mammalia > Artiodactyla > Phocoenidae > Neophocaena > Neophocaena asiaeorientalis. Next base: position 620,561 of record NW_020171994.1, read on the forward strand.
CATTAAAATAAATTCATATTTTGTGTCAGTCCAGTAAACTGATATCTACTTCCTTTCCTGAGAATCATTGATTGAGATATTCTTCATTTTTTCTGATGAAGGATGAAGTGGTAAAGATAAGTTAGAGCACAAATATTGTATGAAATTATTATCATATTAGATGTGGTCTAAAATCATACCATAGGCATTTAACAATATATTTACTTTTGTCTGAACATTTAAAAAATAAATATTGGGTCTACTTATAAATGTCTGAAGTATTTGAGTCATTAGGGCCTGAACGAACAAGAGAACAGATTTGTATCTTAGTGTTCTGGAAGAATAAGATGCTCACACCAATGTATGCTCAAGGCGGCTGTTCATTCTAGAATATCATGCAAATAATATACTCTTACCACTCTAGGGGACAATGTTGCTAGTAATTTGAGTACTCTAAAATAATTGAATGTTGAGGTTTTTGTGCAGCAGTTTAATATTAAAGTTTCAGCTATTATTTTATGAGCATGAGCAAATGCTTTTTAAAAGATTTCCTTAAAAGGCAAAAGAAACAGCCCTCCTCTGTGATCTTTGCCCTTCCCCAAAACTTTCAACTACCTCATACGTGGATATCCAAAGTAGTAGACTTTGGAAAACATTTCCTTTTCATTATTGATAACAATTTGGTGTCCTTTAAAGCCTAAACACTTGTTAGCCTTTTATCTTGCATTATAAATATATTTGTCTTAGAAACAATTTCCAGATTTTTTTACATTCTCTCTCACTTTTTAAATAAAGAGTAAACATTCAGTATGTCTTGTTCTAAAGAGCTACATTTTCTGAGCTGCTTCTTGTTAACAAAGTAAATTAAAACACCCATACTATATAACAAATAAAGTAGGCATGGACAAATGGTAACTTAAAAAAAGTTCTACTGGAATAAGAATTTCATAGGTGCTAAGGATTTTTAAAGGTGAAAATTGGTATTTAACACCTTCTATTGAGAATGTAGCTCTAATTATTGTTAATATCAAATGTACATTTTTAGTATGTTTAAAATTTAAAAGTGAAGAGAGTACATTAGATTCATAAAGTATAGATTTACAGTTGGTCTCATGTTCAGAAAACTTTTCTGTTAGTTTTACAATTTTACTTCAGCTCACGAAGCTATCTTGTAAATAAATATATCGAAAGTATAGGCTCCATCATTCAAATTAGGTTAGCAGGCTATATCCCATATTTAAGCCTCATTTTTAACATTTATTCACTGAAGTGCCAACTCTTGTGTCGTTTCTAGTGGTGAAAGAGAAGATCAGAAAAAGCCATAAAATAAATCCTTCAGAAGCTTTAATTAAAGGGATTGCCCAGAACTCAACTTCCCGTTCCTATACCCGGCTACTTTCAGGACTGACTTATATGTTCCACAAAGCTGATTTAAAAGGTTACCACTTCACTAAAGATGGGAGGAAAGAGGATCTCTCTTAAACATTCTTCAGGCTGGGCTTCCCTGGTGGCGCAGTGGTTGAGAGTCCGCCTGCCGATGCAGGGGACACGGGTTCGTGCCCCGGTCCGGGAAGATCCCACATGCCGCGGAGCGGCTGGGCCCGTGAGCCATGGCCACAGCCTGCGCGTCCGGAGCCTGTGCTCCGCAGCGGGAGAGGCCACAGCAGTGAGAGGCCCGCGTACCACACAAAAAAAAAATTCTTCAGGCTGCTTTAAACCTAAGCCATTCTTCTAAGATGGCCTTCTGTTGCTCTTTGGCTAAGGGGGATTGATTTGCTTACCTAGGTAGGGAGAAGGCTGCTAATAAGCCTCTTAAATGAGTGGAGCTGCATTGCAATATTATGAAGAGCAGTAAATAACCATACACTGTGGTTAGACTTCCACTGCTAATGAGGTCACAGGTTTAATCCCCATTTGGACCACTTCGCTTTGTTTTGCTCTGACTCACAGCCTGCACCCTAGACCCTGGGCAGTGGATTATAAGGGGCCTCAGGTAAGAGCATGTGGGTGATCCAGTACCACACCCCAAACCTCAGCATTGTCTCAGCATATGAAACATGCTACATTTGGAGTACCCCAAACTGAGCTGTCTCAGAAGTAGTTAATAGTAAGTCTAATAATAATTGCTTTGAATCTCAAAGAAAACTAAGAGAATGTTAAAAATGTTAGTTTCTTTTCACAAGCTCTCCGAAGAGAGCCAATGTGACATTGGAAAAAGAGCTCTTTGGAGTAGCGGTGGGACTGAGAACACAGGTTGGGTTTCAACAGGCCTGAAAATTGCTGTGGACAAAAGGGGAGATCTCTGGCTGGATCCCTGGCCTCAGAGCAGCCTGGAGAAGTTGTGTATTAGTTCCTTTTTCCTGAATTTCCACCTCTAATAAAGAGTAGTGGCTAGGGATGGGAGTCATCCCAGATAACAGTGGATTTCAGCTGAAGCAACTCCTAAGCACATCAGTGGTGAAAGGATGACTGTTAAATTCATAAGGTTATAAAGACATGTTATAAAATGTAATTGCTCTTCTTAAAAGACATTGCTTTGAAAAGGCTGCCTTTTAAGGTTGTCATCTCTGGTGTATTGAGATGTTCCTGTGCCTCATGTATCAGCTCACTAAGGTGTGTGTCTACTGTCTAAGCATCTGTGCCCTCCCATGCTGTTGCATCGTCCTCTTCATAGCTTTTGTTACTGCTCAGAGCAGCTCACTTACCCCATCAGCCGATATGGGCACAGACGTACCCACTGGCATGACTAAACTCTCCTCAGTTACTGTTAATCCTTATACCCGAGACAAGAAGCGCCCCCTCTGTCTACCCACCTTGTCTAGAGTAAAATTAGAGTCATTTCAAAGCCTGTGTTTCACTCAGAATAAAGTTAATGTTCTGAAGTGCCACCATCCTTTGTCTGCCCCTGCCTCTCCCCCCATCTCCTATTCCCATCCTTCTTAAAAAGCAGAGCATCAGAGACCCTAACCTCACACTCCAGCCATGCACAGTTATTCGCCACTTGCCAAGTGTAGTCTTTTGTGTCTCTCTGGCTTTGAACATTTTTTTTTCTCTGCCAACCACACCTCTCTCCATTTCCAGCCAGTCAACTCCTACTCATCCTTCAAGACTCAGCTTGCCCATTACTTCCTCTGAGATTTCCTAGACACTCCCCAGCAAAGCTGGTCCGTCTCTGTGTTCTCATAGCACTTTGTTCAGGCCTCTATTATAACACTTAATATATTGGATTGTAATGATTAGCTTTACATGTTTGTCTCTCCCTTTTGAAATTGCTCTCAGCAGTAGTTTAGCAAGCCACATCAAAGCAGGTCAACAGAAACCAGGCTCATGACTTTGTAGCAACTTTCCTCGATCCTGAGAACCATTTTTACTCTTTTCCCTTTCTGTCTACTTCTGTTAGCTTAGCTTTGTCAACTTCTCTCGCTGCCAGTGTGCTTGAGCTGGTAGGAGTTGCCGATGCTGATTGGTAGTGAGAGGGGTAGTTTAAGGCCACTTGGAGTTAGACTGAGCCAGGGGACAGTGTACCCAGTACACTTTAGAAAGCAGGTTAACATAAGGTCAATCTCTTGTTATAAGTGCTGTAAGTGATTGAATTGATGCTCACCATGGAACCATATAGCTGGAAGACATCCTTAGAAGTCATCTTAGTCCAACCCCTATCAGGTACTTTAAAGTATCCCAAGAAATGAGCATCTAGCTTCTATCTGAATCTCTCCACTGACTTGGAACTCACTACCAGTTAAGTAGTCATTTCATTCTCAAACACCTCTAAACCCACCACCACAGCTCCAGTTACCACATAGCTGTAGTTGAAGTGCCAGGAGTCAAAGATTGCCTGTATTTAGCACTTTATCCTTTATAGAAAGCCACATTAACCAGCAGTGGTTAAACTTGCCCTCTGAGTAATGGCTGAGTCTTTAGAAGTTTAGGAGTGGTAAGATACACAGCTCTACTCCCATCCACCCACTCATAACAATTTTAACAATTTTAACTGGCCCCTTATTGAAACCTTTGAAGCTGCTGCCACCGCATCTTCTCTCACTGCCTACATTAGACTTCTGGAATTGGCTGGGCCAGAGAGTCCACAGATTCTGAGATAGAACTGGCACTAGAACTTTTAGTACCCCCAACAGTTTATCACACAAAATTGTGTTGGAGTTAGAACACAGGTCCTCTGACATCACCAGGGAGACTGTCACTACAATTTCCACAATAGAAGGGATCCATAAAAGTATGTAAATTTATTTATTTTAGTTTTATGTTAAGAAGCATACAGTTTCAAGGCACCCTGTAATAAAATAATCATTTTGTAATGTAACATCTCACCGTCAAGTTATCTGCCTTGGGTCAGGTTTTTGGCATATTTCTGTAAAGTGAAGAATGCCCTTGGAGCTATTCAACCAAAACTACAGGTGTAGTAGGATATATTTATTGAGAAGC
>NW_020171994.1:625082-635988 GCF_003031525.2 Neophocaena asiaeorientalis asiaeorientalis
GATATGTGTATTGAGAATCCAGAAACAAAACATATATATATACACACACACACACACACACACACACACACACACACACACACACACACAAACTCATATATATATGAAGTTTGCTCATATCTTAGATTTCCATTTTTTTCCAAACATGCCTCCAACATACTACTAGTTATATTTCCTAAGCACAGTAATAACTTCTATTTTTGTGGGTGTGCTGGACCTGGCCTAAGTATTTTATATAAGTTACCTCATTTAATCTTTTCAACAATGTGAAGTTGAAGGTATTTCACATATTACAGTTAGGGAAAACCGGGGCTTAGAGAGGTTGAGTGACTTGCTGAATGACAGCTAATATTTACATGACAGTACCTGAATTTGAACCTGATTCTGTCAAAGTCTGTGCTCCCAACCACATTGCTATACTGTTCCCCTCCAGTAACATCGCTCCCGCTTCTCCCGTGAAAGCTTCTTATAGCTGTTTGTTCTGCTAACTCAACTGGTATCCCCTGGTCTCAGCTCACAGGAAGAACAAACAAACATTGAATAACTTTTCATTCAGGGACTCAGTTTCTTAACTCAGGAATCCAGAAATCTCCCTTACACCGTCAGCCTGTTCATTCCAGTCTTACTCAACTTCTCCTGAGTTCTCTTTCCTTTTAGCATCCTGCAGTGCAATATCTCCCTCATGTGCCTTTTTTCTTCACAGCTATCCTGTCAGTCCAGTTTGGTGTTCTGAACTCCCATAGTCCCATCAGAATTGAGCAGTCTCTCAGGGGTACACACTTCCCAAGCTTTGATCTCTCTCTGTGCAGTTTTTGCACTTAATATCAGCAAGTTTCCATGGAATACTAGTTCAGCCTTTAGGTTTCTGGTCAGGCATAACCCACTGAAATCTGTGACTTTTCAGGGGCTCTGCTCTCCTCAACAGTCAGTCAAAAGGGAGACATCATTTCGGGGCTCAGAAATAAATCTGTCCCTTGGAAATTATAATTAAGGAAACATATTCCAAATATCTAGGTGATTCAGGCCAAATTTATTGCCTTAGTTTTCATTTTTACAACTTGAAGTTCCTTAGGGCAACTTATAAAACAAGAAACAGCTATGTAAATGAAGGACAAATATATCCATGATGGACATTTTTCTTATAGTAATAAAAAAGGAATTTCAGGAAAGAATTGTATGTATTTGGTCATGGACTATGTCAGTTTTACCAAACTTAGATTTCTTACAATCGTAGGGTTTAAAAAAAATAAAACGATCCAGTTTTTGTCTCTCTCTTACTGCAGCTGGGATTCGGGGATCTGAGTATTTGGAAGACAGGGAAGATTTTTTAAATGTATTTTTTAAAATCGTATGCAAGTCTTTTATGGGTGCATTATCTTTTTTAAATTTTGAGGTGAATGGTGATAAAAACTTTAGAACAATAGGCTTTGTGAATATCTTCTGTTTTTGCCCCGATCCATTTAAAAATTTTTCTATGTCTAAAACAAGTAATACATCGTTGGAAGTCTGTTTTCAGGAGGGTTATTTTAAAATCTGACAGGAAAATACCCTTCAAAATTTATATTCATATACTGCCTGTTAATTATTGTAAACTTAATAGCAGTGTTGGTTGGTACATTGTCCATGTCACATGTTTTTTAATAGGCTTTCAAGAATTTTGCCAGTATAAGAAGTCATTTCATATATTCAAGGTCCAACATACCAGAGACTCAATCATGGCAACATGGCAAATTAATGATGCAGTGGAGGAGAAACCAGCAGATGGCTTGGGGATGCTAGCCCAGAAATTAGTAACATATTTAGTCTTTGGGATGCCAGTGAGGCTAAAACAAGGCACTTAAGTGTTATTTGTAGGCTTACGTCATAGGCCAAAGAGGTGGGAAGAAAGGGTGATGGGGGCCTGGTAGAGCAGAAATTCTGTGGAATTGTTTAATGTCAGAGTTGATTGCTGCTGTTCTGTCTCTTGCCTTAGGTGTATCCCATTTTAAGTTCAAGACTAAGAAAACCTTTCAGAAAGAAAATTGAAAAATTTCAAAGCAAATAAATTAGTAAACGCTCATGGCTGTCAAGTTTCACGTTGCAGATTCCATCTTCTGTTTCCCAAAGGATTCACCCAGGGTTTTCCCCAAACCCCCAGAGTTACTGCTGCTTTTTTGTGTGTGCTCATTACACACTGCTTGGTGCCTCTGTTACAGCACTTGCTTTGTCTTGCCTTGCAGTGTCCTTAGTTTCTTACATGATTGTCTTCCCCTACCTAGATGGATAGTCCCTTGAACACCTGGGCTAAATTTTTCACATCTTTGCACCCCTTAAGTAGCTGTGGGGGATTAGGCATAGATCAAAATAAATGTTTGAATAAGAGAGTTCCCTTAGTATACTGAAATAATTGTTTACTTAGGTACATAAGGTAATTAAAGAAAATGTTAGGACCCTATGCAAGGGAAGTGGGAAATGAAGATTAAAGCATCTCTGAACATGTAAACCATAGGACAATAAAATTATTTTACAAAAGCAATTTACTCTCATTTTTAGGAACCTAGATATAACCTAAGGTGAGACATACCTGTATTTTGTTCTCTATTTATAATTTTAACTCAAGGAGTTTTTTGACACCTTATTTGCTTTACAGTTGCATCAGTTGTCATTTAATGAAGGACGGGAACACAGTTCTTATGGGAGGCTTTTCAAGGTTGACAAAATATTTCAGTATCCTAGTTGCAGCTGCTAAGTTTTGCTATTATAAAGTGAAACAACTGAAATAAAAGTTTAACATGTGCTTCCATATATACTAATTCTACAAATGTGATGAATGAGAAACAGAAATAGCCTGAAAAAAGGAAATGAGAGTGATATTTAACGTCCTATATGTTACCTGTAGTGCACAATTGCAACTTATAAGCATTTGGTGCCACAAGGCTGATTATTAGAATTGTTTCACGAGGGACATTTTATTCACAGTGGCACTACTGTCCAGGTATTTTTTTTAAGTCCTCGGAGATGGCCATTTCTGGGAAGTTTTACATGTACTTCCCAGTCTTAAAAAGGTTTGGGTTAGTGGGTGATGGTTTGTCAGAAATGATCTTTCTGTGATGGCCAGACACCTTGCGGGGATCAAAGTTTGAGGTGTGAGCAATCCCAGGTAATGTCTTCATGTTGTGCCATTTATTAGTGTCTAGTTAACTATGCTTGAATCTGTTAATGGATGAAACCACACAGAAAGGCTGTGTTGACATAGAAATAAAACTTGAATTCAACAAACAAAACAGTACTTCACCCCCTCTTTCCCAATGAAGAAGATTTGGGCTAGGGATTGCGACAACATTTTGATCATTGTATTTATTAGCAAGTTCAAGAAAGTCCCCTTGAGAGATGCCTCAAGGGCTCCCCTTTGTGATTATCTGTGGGAATATTCGCTCAGGGAGTGGATCCTACCCTACTGTGAGCCCGACTTTCCTTGTCATTCCCCCTGCAATAAATACTATGCAATACTTGTCTGTGTAACAAATAAACAGTTTGGGGATTAAATAGAATGCAGTGGAAAAAAAGAAGTCCTTTTGATATGCATTTGATAGGAATGTGTTAATTTCAACAAAACATCTGGTATAAAAAAAGTTGTGAATGCAGGACATCTGAGGGAGTTGTGGAAGGAGAAGGGATTTACTGTGCTTAACAATTGCCAGTAGTCAGGCCACTTCCAAGTTGTGAGTTTGTCAGACTTGGAAATTAAGTGGGATCAAATCTACTCAGCCCTTCAGTGGGAGAAGATCCAAATCCAGCTGCAGCAAGGAGCAGTTTACTGATTAAGAACTAAGGCTGTACCCAGTGTCTCTTCGCTAGTTTTCATGCTATTAAGGGCAATGCTTAATATTGCCCTTTTTATATTCTGGGTAAAAAAAAAAAAAAAAAAAGACTGCCTTTGTGGTTTACTGGTTGAACTTGTACAGCTGAATCTACAGTAAAAGGTCTTTCTTCATTGGCGTTATTTTACTACAGATTTCAGTGTTCTTACTGTTCTACTTATTTTCTTAATAAGGTAATTCAAACTTAGAATAGTTACTGTAGTTTCAAAGCTTGATTGAAAGATGCATTCAGTATTTTCTCTAAATAAGCAGCAATTATAACAGCACAGCTGTAGTTAAAGATAGAATTTATTATGAATCCCGGCAGTCTTGCTTCTCAATTACACCAGGCTGAAATAAAGTTTATTCAGTTCGATTCCACATTTATTGAGCACTTAACTCAGCGTGATACTGTACCAGGTACTGTGGAGCTACAAAGATGAACAATGCATGATATCTACCCTCCATGAGCTTGTAGTCTTGTAAGAGAGATGGATAGACACACAAAAGAACAATGAGGAAGAAAGCATAAGTGCTATTTAGATGTATAAACAACACTACTGGAAGTTAGAGGAATTAGCTGTGGTTGGACAGACTGTAGAAGGTTTTACAGAAGAACTGACATTTAAGCTGAACCTCTGTGGACATTTATGACTCCATTTCAACATTTAAAAGTGAGGATGTGGAGAGGGTATGCATTATGTGTCCAAAAAACTTCCTGAGCCAAATGCAAGGAGGCGGAACAGTGTATGTTGTTTGGGGGAGAGCAGTGAGTAACCCTGTGTGGCTTGAGCTCCAGTGAGAACAGTGGGAGAGAAAATGATAGACTGGGGCTGGATTTTTTTTTCTAACGGCATTAAGTTGCTGTTGAAAGATTTTCAGCAGAGTAAGAAGATCATTAGGGATGACTCCGGCTGCTTGTACATCGGATGGAGTGAAAAGGATGGAGGTGAGAGACAGAACAGTGCAGAGGCTAATTTTAAATATTCCAAATGAGAGATGCTACAGGCCTGAATTAGATTAGTAGCAGGAAGGATGTAAAGAGACGTATAACAGAGACATGGTAGTTAGAGAACAAGATGAGACTGTATGTGGGGAGTAAGGTAAAGGGAAGAGTTGACGATGGCTCCAAAGGTTCTTTCTTTTGTGACGGGGAGATGGCACAATTACAAGTGATAGGCAACACGGGAAGAGGTACACTTTTGACACATTGCTTGTAGAAGAGTCATTTCTAATGTCAAAGTAATTTTGGCTTTAATCTTAGGTTATCTTTTTTTCTGAATTTGAGCCTTGAAGATTTTTTAAATTAAAATTTTATTGAAAATTGTTTCCTTTCAACGGTAGTGAGAGTGAAGTATCCTCTTTAATGTATTATCGTCTTATTTCACTTCTGTTCTCCTCCAGTTTTGCTGAGGTATAGTTGCCATACAGCACTTTTTAAGTTTAAGGTGTGCAGCGTCATGACTTGACTTACACGTATCATGAAATGGTGACCACAGTAAGTTTAGCGAACATCCATCATCTCATATAGATAAAAGGAAAAGAAAAAGAAGTTTTTCCTTGTGACGAGAACTCTTAGGATTTACTCTCTTAACAACTTTCATATGTAACATACAGCAGTGCTAATTATCTTTATCATGTTGTACATTACATCCCTGGTCCTTATTTATCTTATAACTGGAAGTTTGTGCCTTTGACTGCCTTCATCCAGTTCCCCCTCCCCTCACCCCCACCTCTGGTAGCCACAAATCTCATCTCCTTTCCTATGAGTTTGTTTTTGAAGTACAGTTGTCCTACAACAGTGTGTCAGTTCCTGTTGCACAACATAGTGATTTGATATTTCTGTACATTTCAAAATGATCACCGTGATAACTCTAGTTACCATCTGTCACCATGCAAAGATATTAGGTAATTATTGACTATATTCCCCACACCGTACATTTCATTCCCGTGACTCGTTTATTTTGCAACTGGAAGTTTGTATTGATACTTCTTAATCTCCTTCACTTAAAAAAATATATATATATTATTTTATCGGATAGTATTATTATTTAATATATTATTTTATATAAAGGCATAATAAGGAAAATAGGGGAACAAGATCCTTGATATCATTATTTTCTTTTAGCCCATGCCACAAAGCAAAACTCAGAAAATAAAAGATAATTTTTATAGGCTACACTTGCTTGAAAAAACATTGATGTTGAAACATTTGTTAATGTACAACTAAACCCTCAAAATTCCTTTTCTAACTAAATATACATTTTGTGGATGAGAAATCTATAAAGAAATAAATGTTAGTAAACACTGGATGGTTGTTATGGAATTTAAATATCTGTACTTATTACCTAAGAATGTCTGGGTTTCAAGGCTGAATTAAAATAGATTCCAGGCTTCCTTAAAGGTAAACAGCACATCTGTTAATTTGTCTAGGACGATGGAAACTGACTGAATTTTGTATTATGATAAAAGTCAGCATCTTCTCTTCCATCTATTTAGCAATACTTCTGGGTAATCTTTTCTCCTTTGGGGAACTTTCCAGATGTTTTGTGAACATGATTCCAATTTAGAAGAATTGTTTTTATATTGTAGCTGACTGATGTCCTAACTCTGAAACTCTTAGACTGGTGTAATTCTATCCAAGTGTTCCTCTGCAGTATGTGTAGGAGTGCCCTGTGACGCTTCGGCTTCCTCGACTGGCCTAGACTGTCAGAGCTGCCTATAGGGGCAGTTTCCTGGAGTCAATGAATCCAGCCCCTATTGCAGTAATTTCCATTAACAAAGAAAATATCATTTCCAGGTATCATCCAGGGTCACTGAGTTTTGAGCAGTGTTCGTATAGTACAGTGAACATGAACAGCTAATCCCACAAGATTATTTAGATGGTTCCTTAGGTACAAATGTCGACTTGTGTATTCCAAAAGGAAGAGAAGCCCTGAAATGTAGTGAAAATCACAGGATGGTTGCTGTTGTATACATGGTTAAAAGAACCATCTTCAAATAAAAGATTGCAAACATTAATTTTAATGCTAATGCATTATAATAGTCCAGCATTAAGCAGTGAAACAATCTTAGACAAGTGTCCAATCTGTATTATGACTACATTTATTTCTTAATATTTCTTTAGAAAATTAATCGCCAGTGCTTAGTTTTATCTGGGTATGGATTATGCCTTCTATGATCTTCCACGGAAAAGACCTCCCAGACCAGAACAACTCGGAGCTACCTCACTCGGCCCAGCAGTTGGCCTGTGTCTTGTGTTTGCTGACCACCTTAAATATTTGCCTATACCAGGCATAATTTCAAAAGTAAAATTCCCATCTAAAAAAAAATGGTTCTGAAGAACCTAGGGGCAGGACAGGACTAAAGACGCAGACATAGAGAATGGACTTGAGGACACGGGGAGGGGGAAGGGTAAGCTGGGACGAAGTGAGAGAGTGGCATGGACATATATACACTACCAAACGTAAAATAGATAGCTAGTGGGAAGCAGCCGCATAGCACAGGGAGATCAGCTCGGTGCTTTGTGACCACCTAGAGGGGTGGGATAGGGAGGGTGGGAGGGAGGGAGATGCAAGAGGGAAGAGATATGGGGATATATGTGTACGTATAGCTGATTCACTTTGTTATAAAGCAGAAACTAACACAACAATGTAAAGCAATTATACTCCAATAAAGATGTTACCAAGAAAACCTGTATACGAATAAATTGATTTTATAAATAGAAGAAGAAAGAGTCACAAGCTTATGGTGTCCAGATGTTGATGATTTTGAGACTGTGAACCCTCTCTTAGCTCTCATTTTAACACTGATACAGAGATTGACACAGATGATCAGCCCAGTAGATAATGAGACCTATGGTTTTTTGTTTGTTTGACGGTTTGTTTTTTGTTTAAATTGAAGTATAGTTGATTACAATGTTGTGTTTCTGGTGTACAGCAGAGTGATTCACTTATACATATATATACATATTCTTCTTCATATTCTTTTCCATTATGGCTTATTACCAGATATTGAATATAGTTCCTTGTGCTATACCGTAGGACCTTGTTGTTTATTTCATATATAGTAGTTTGTATTTGCAAATCCCAAATTCCTAATTTATCCCTCCCCATCCCCTTTCCCCTTTGGTAACCACAAGTTTGTTTTCTATGTCTGTGAGTCTGTTTCTGTTTTGTAAATAAGTTCATTTGTATCATTTTTTTAGATTCCACATATAAGTGATATATGATATTTATCTTCCTCTGTCTGACTTGCTTCACTTAGTATGATCATCTCTAGGGCCATCCATGTTGCTGCAAATGGCATTATTTCATTCTTTTTTATGGCTGAGTAGTATTCCATTGTGTATATATACCACATCTTCTTTATCCATTCCTCTGTTGATGGACATTTAGGTTGCTTCCATGTCTTGGCTATTGTAAATAGTGCTGCTATGAACATTGGGGTGCATGTATCTTTTCAAATTACAGTTTTCTCTGGATATATACCCAGGAGTGGGATTGCAGGATCATATGGCAACTCTATTTTTAGTTTTTAAAGGAACCTCCATACTATTTTCCATAGTAGCCGCACCAATTTACATTCCCACCAGCAGTGTAGGAGGGTTCCCTTTTCTCCACACCCTCTCCAGCATTTGTTATTTGTAGATGGCCATTCTGTAATGGCCATTTGTAATGATGGCCATTCTGACCAGAGTGAGGTGAAACCTCATTGTAGTTTTGATTTGCATTAAGAGACCTGTGTTTTAAAAGAGAGTATATAAATTAGGAGTTTGGGATTAACATATACAGACTACTATATAAAAAATAGATAATCAGCAAGGACCTACTGTGTAGCACAGGGAACTCAGTATTCTGTAATAACCTATATGGGAAAAGAATCTGAGAAAGAATGGATATATGTATATGTATAACTGAATCACTTTGCTGTACACCTAAAACTAACACAACATTGTAAATCAACTATACTCTAACATAAAATAAAATTTGTTTTAAAAAAGAGAGTATAGACTTTCTTGCCCAAAACCATTTCAAAGAACTTTTTTCCCTATAAAATTTACTGGCTAGCATTTCACTTTTGTTGGAACATTGACCTATGATTATTTTATTCGGTATTCTTGTGGGACACCTATCAATTTTAGTGTCCCAAATTTTCTTAAGCAAACACATTTCGTGGTTCTGGTATTTTCAGAGTTTCTATAGAAACTAGAAATTTGGGAACCTTTTTTTAAAAAAAAAAGCTACTGCTCTGATTTACAGTTCTGTATATGAAAAGAGGGAGTCTTATCACCTCAACTCAAGCGAAATTAGTAGTGTAGCGACCCATGATGTGCTAGTCCTGTGTGTCTTGTGCTTAAGGGAAACTGGTAGGAATCCAGGAGCTTACAATATTATTAGAGTGGTCATACCTAAACTTGTGACAAGGTAACCAGGCCTCTCAGGCAGTGAGCCATGTTCACAGAGGGAGCTGGAAGTCTGCCCTGTGCTAGTGAAGTCAGAGCCAGTATGGAGGTGTGAGGAGTAACAGCCTCAGGAGTACTTCCTTTGGAGAGTGATGCTACTTTGTTGGACTTTCATTTGATATTTGTTTCATAATGACTGAATATTTAGGTTTCCCAAGGACTTTGTTGCTTTCCCTTTGATTTTGTTCGTTCTGGTGTGTAGGCCTCTAATCTAAGGGCTATAAGCCTTCTTTTTGTTGTTGTTCTCTCTGCCCCCTGTTTTATAGCTAGATATAACCCAAGGTATTAAACGTTTGTGACTTCTTTAGGTCAGACAGTAAGGAAGTGATTGAACTCAGTCAGGAGGCTTGGGCCATATTTCTGATTCAGTTACTAGTGATCTCCCGTAAGGCTCGTACTCAGAGGTCTTTGAGTGTGACCGCAACTGTAGGCGAGTAGCCTAGCAACACCAAAGTAGAAGTCAGAGCTCAGCTCCCAAATTCAAAATAATTGCAGGAAGTCCAGAATGATCAATAAAGAATGAAGGCAATATTTCTTTTAAAAATAGTTCTGCTTGGTTTAGTGACACAGGTAACTCCAAGTGGAATGAGTGTTTTTAAATAGAAGTCTTCCAGAGATCTGCTTTTTCATACACACACACACACACACACACACACACACACACACGTGTAATTATGAGGTTACAGTGCACGTAGATGGTTAATTCTACAGTTCTGAAAATAGTTTCTCTTTCAGCAAGTCCTGTACTTCTCTTCCAACCTTAATTACAAAGTTGATTTGCTTAGCGGAGCAGACCCTTCTTTTCCTGTCGGCCTAGGTCTGTTTGAATTAACACAGATTTTGAATTAGTGGAGTTCAAATTAGTGACGTTTTATTCTGCTACGAAGAGTTTGTTTTCCATCACTGATAATTATTTCCAGGAAAGTTAAGTCCACAGAAAATATTCTCTCAGTTTCCTTCACTTTGTTTACCAAAGTCTAAGAAGCGGCTTTTAGTTACATGGGGGAGGGAGAGCTAAGGAAAATGAGGTGCTACAACCTGGCCTCTCAGATGTGTGGAGCAGGCTCTGAGCAGCATTCTAAACCATTATTTCTTGTAAAAGGCAAACCAGACCTGGGAATGTTAAAGTCTAATGTGATTGAGGGAATCTGTGCTGGTGCGTACTACTTCTTTAACCCCCATAAGCCCCGTGGGTTGTCAGAACGTCTCAGTTGACGAGCATTCTGCCAGCCCCACCAGGGGGGCATCACAGGTCCACCCATCTTCTCCTGAGTCAGCTCTTCTCCCTCTAGATCATTCTCATTGCCTCTGAGGGTTGATTTCCAACAAGCCCCCTTTCCCCCTTAGACGCTTACTCACCTGAAATCCCACAGAGAACCGGAAGAGTAGGCAGAGGATATTTTTAAGGATTTTTAAAAAAAAATTTGTGAACTGACATCTGATTTCTTTTAGACCCACGTTCATTTAGAGAGACTGTTATCTTGTGCTTCTTTTTTCTATGCCTGCCCTTGCTGACTTGTGATTCATCCAGTTCATAAGATTTTCCTTTATAAGAAGGTGTGAAAGGCATAAAAAAATAGATGAGTAATATGGGCCCCTGTAT
>NW_020171994.1:636102-668394 GCF_003031525.2 Neophocaena asiaeorientalis asiaeorientalis
TGTAACTCTATAATGGAAATAGATTATTATCTATTTATAGCAGCCTATGAGCTCTAGATTGAAAAATGTCACCAAACTGTGCTGCACTGTGAATGCACAGTAATCTAACTAAAGACTCAAAACACCGGTTACCGCCATAGCGAAACTTCTATGAGGGAAGGTGTTCCACAGGACTGCAGTTGAACAGACTATGCCCCTGTGTGTAGACTTGTACTTGGCATATAGCAAGCACTCAATAAATATTTGCTGCATTAATTAGTTCACGGTCATAGATATTCTCTTCCATCAGTAATCATTAGGACTGCCACTTATTCACTACAAGTTTTGCTGCTGTGGGGGACGGAGCTATTGTCACATGACTGTAATTTAAATTGCATGGCTTTTATCCATTGCATTTTTTCCATCCCCAAATGATGCAGTTTCCTTTTAGTATCTATTGTGGTTTTCCTAATATGTACTGCAGTACAGAATCAGCAATTGTTGTTATTTCAGCAGCATCTTGCGAAGCTTTTCCAACATATTTCATTACCCCATGTGCTTGTCTCATGGAAACAAAATCAAAGTAGGACCTCTTCAGTGGGAGAATTAAGTAATTTTTAATGGTAATAGAATGGGAAACTATACATGTGAAATTTTTCTTTGCCTTTGAAAATTAGATTTATCAAGATATAAACCAAACAAGAGATGAAGCATTAAAATATCCTTTTCTCTTCGACCAGGCTCACTTTAAACATTTGTTGAAAGGAATAAAGTAAAAATCTGTTCCAAGTTAAGAGACAGGAAGGTAGGTTGGATTAAAGTCCGAGGGCTTTAGCAGTACATGAAGAACGACATATTTCTCCTGTGCCAGATCCATGCATGGTGGTGTGCTATTGACTGGAAAATGGGCATTGAGGTTACCTTGCCCTGACGAGCTTATAGTTTGACATACTTATATACACACAATCAGAACACAGCGTGGCATTTACAACAAGGACAGATTCTCTAGTTGCGAGAGCTTGATAAAAGGGAATTAAATACCTTATTTTAAAAATGTATAACTTTTCTGTTGTGCGATTCTTCTATGTAGCTCAGCAGCTAGGGAGAAATGACAGGCCAGAATGGATGGCCCGGACTGCAAGGGCGAAAAGAACAAGGGGAAAGCACAACAAGGAGAGAGCAACACCTACTATAAAGAGAGGTGAGGAGGGAATGGATTAGAAACGCAGAGGAGGGCAGTAGTGATGACTGTGTTCGCTGCCCTCACAGCACAGCATTTGCGGTCTGCTGCTCCCTCACCCATATCTGCTCAGTTTGTAGATTCTGCGTGACTTCAGCATGCTGGCAAGTCCCAGGGGCCTGGCAGTGTTGGGAAGCTCACTGCTTTATTGTTCTAGCTGTTCCCCGGTGCCTTTGGCATCATTTTCTTCTTCCTACTCCATACATCCCTGGTAGAGTATTATTGGATTAGGACAGAGTTGGTCAACAAACACGTGAAAGATGAATGGATGGCGGGGGGGCAGGGGGACAAGGGAAGTCGGGAGATGCAGCAGATGAGTCCCGACTCCACTACTCAGTAGCTGTGTGACTTTGGGCACATCACTTTCTGCTCCAGTTCCCCCAGATGTCAAGTGAAGGGTGTGGACCAGATGGTCTCTAAGTGCTTGTAGCTCTGACATTTCGTGACTCTATGACTATAGGGGTCTTGTTCTTGGAGGAACACCTATTATGGTTTCTAATATAATGTAGCATTAGCTTGTCAACTTCATGAGGCTGTTTTGAGCGTCAGCTAGGATAGAAGATGTGAAGACCCTTTAGAAATGCTGTGAAGAATCATATAAAACAAAGGTGATATGAATGATTTAAAGGAAACTTTCCCCCAAAGCTACCACATAGTGATAAAAATTAAGGTAGTTCCATTTAAACGAATGTAAGGAAAGTTACAGAGGCCTTAAAAACAGGCGTGTAGTTATGCTTCATTGTAGAGATATATGTCGTTGGAAATTACACAGATCAAAGAAACTGATTCTGTAACCTTGTGTGGTTAAGCAGCTAGGCTTCTGGGGGTGAGGCCCTTGACTTTTCATCCCAACCCCCATCCTTCTGCTCTTCAAGGGTATCCTATAAACCCCAGAAAGAAACAGGCAGTGGATTGTGTACCTTCCTCTGTCACCATCACTCATCTACTCCCCGAAGGCTGAAATAGAACATTAAAACCAGTACGGAATGGAATGGGTCATCTTGACCCAATGGCAGCTGCCTTACTTAATGTTCCCATCCCTCCCCGCACCCCCGTTCTTCTCTTTCATCTCCTTCTTGTGACATTTTACAATTCTTTCTTCCTTTCCTTGGTAGAGGAAGAAGAGGAAGAAAAGGAGGAAAACATCCAGAAGGTGGGGGAGGGGAAGAAGAGAAGGAAAATAAAGATGAAAAACATCTCGGTTGAGGCAGTGGAGAGGACTGGAGTCCTTCGTTCCCCCTTCCTCAGCAGGACCGAGTTGATAAGTTGATTTTGGACCTCATCTTCAAGACTGACTTAACCCTTTTCCTTTGTTACCTTTAGTCCCCTGTCAGAGACATCTGAGAAAATCAGAGACAGGCCCCACAGTAAGAGCCAGCGTGCTAGCTCTCAGCAGGCCTGCACCATCTAGGACTGACACGAGTTTAAGAAACGACAGTAAACCCGTGGGTAAGACCAAGCCACCTTCACACGGCACACAAGTTAGAGTGACACCATATGTTTTGCAGTTTACAGAGTTTAATTTATAGATTTGATTACCATGGAAAGAGGGAAGGAAAAAAAAATTGCATGACTCTTGTGGTGAGTATGAGAGGGCTTATTCATTCACGTTGGAAAAGCAAAGTTAAAAATCAGAAACAGGCCCGCCAGCCTAGATATGTCCGAAACTAGTACTTTGGTAACGCTGTTATGACTTCCAGTAGATTAAATTTCAAATTGTGGAAAGGCTTCAGAATAAGGGAAGGCTTAGTGTCCCACTAATAGGGCTTATTAAATTTAGATAAAACAGATGTTTTTCAATGACAGCAGCTCTGAGTCACCAAGATCAAAATGGAGAAAGAAGAGAACAAAAACAAGCCAAAACTTTCACTAAAAAAGTGCCATTTATCTCCGTTGCAGAACTTGCCCACACTTATAACCTAAAGCATCCAGTTAAACCCCAGGAGAAGCAGCATTAATTGGGGGGAAAATTCCTTAAAACTGACTGAATGTGCGTATACTGAAGTTGATCTGCTAACATTCTAGAGGCGCTGCTGTGAAAAGAGAATGGGCCATAGAGGCAGGCAGCCCAGAGTTCAAATGTCAACTCTCTTACCTGTTTTTGTGACCTTGGGCAAGTTGCTTAATCTCGCTGAACTCACTGAACCTCGGTTTCCTGATCTACAAAATGGGGTTGTTTTGAGGACTCAACAAGATAATACACGTCTAACACCTGGCTCACGGCGGGCGCTCCATAGATACTGGCTCTTTTGTATTTAAAGCTCTTTTTGCTCATAGCGTCATGTCTAAGTATTTTAGGAGGACCAGTGTCTTAGAACTTGATTAAGAGCTTTAGATTAGCAGTCTCCTAAGAGGGGTGCACCCAGATGATCCATTGTGGGGCAGGAAGAAAAGATTAGAAATTCTATTTATGATCTTTTTATCTAAAATATAAGAAGGGACTGAAGTAGTATTATTTTCAACTTGTGGTTTCTTTGCAGGAATCTTCTTAAACCATTTGACCATTGTGCATAGGTTAGCTAAAGCTAGATAAAGCCACTCAGGATGGACAAGTGGCTTAAGAAGATTCCTGCAAAGGAACAATGGAGTGATGATAATAGTCATACTACAAGCACAAGGCAAGGACAAGAAAAAGGGGGAGCTAGCTGCCACTTCTCCTGCAAGTCACTTTGTAACTTGGTCGGCCAAGTCGTCAAGTAAAAATGAAGATAATCTAATCAGACCTGACAAGATGTCAGCCCCCAAATAAGAAGGAAATTATCAAGAACATTATTTGAAATATGTATTTATACCCACTGGTTTTTTTAAACAACAATGCTTATTCTAAGTCTGTACTGTGCTTTGGATATATTAGCTATACATGACAGTAGTACATGTATGTATTTTATAAATAAATATACATATTGAGGATGTGTGCTCAGACTTCTACTGATAAGAATGCTCAGTCAACAGTTTGGAGACCTTTGGGTTAGATGAGGAAAGCATGGAGCTTCTCAGCTCTCGTTCTCTGTCTGCTGCTTACAGAGTATTTTGTTTTGTTTTTCCTAAGGATTTTGCTGGAGCATAACCAGTAGGATAGAGAATAACATACCTAAACCCATTGAAGACAAATTGAGTACCGTTCAGGGAACTACATCTCTTGGTAAACATTTTTTTTTTTTTTTGTATGGAAGTAAAAAGCCAATCCGTGCCCTGGAGATTTTTTAAAACCTAGCTCAGGAAATCTAAGAGTTACATTACAAAGCAACATGTGAATGCATGGCTGCAGGATAATGGAAATTCTTGATGAAGTACCTCGCTTGATGTAGTAGATTTCTTACTAGAAAAAAAAATGTGTATACATTTAATTTCTGTAAATTTACCTGCAATTCTGGGTCACTTGGTAACAAGTAAACCAGTAGCAGAGAGTGTAAAACAGGTCCTTCCAGGAAAGACGCTAACCTTGTCTGACCATTCCTCTCAGCCTTCCTGTCGATGTCTTTTACATATATTCATATATTATTTTGTAATCTGTTCTTATATCCTCTGTGGCTCTTCACTTAATAAAAGGCGTATAGCCTTAATAAATATTTTGAAAATGAAAGAAAATGAGATGAAGGCTTCTCAGAAACACCAGAACCTGAAAGGGTAGCCATTATCCCCTTTAGATGGTCACAGTAAATTCCTAGAGCAGATAACTTGCTTAGACCTTCTCATCATAAGGTTGAAGGGTCAATCTTAGTCCTGGGGCTCCATTCCTTTCACCAGAACCATGATATGGAGGCAGCCCTGTGGGCATAAACTTAACAAATATGCCGATGACCAAAGTTCTTTGACAGCCACTGCTTATTGAGCACCTGGTGTATGTAAGGCACTTCTGCAGGTATTATTATTTTGTCCACTTGCCACAGTAGCTCTGTGAGGTGCTATTTTATAGGTGAGGACATGGAGGCTGGCACAGGTTAGGAGACTTGCCCAGATGTCACACAGTTAGTGTGCAGTGGAGCCAGGATCCAGACGTAGTTATGTCTGACTCTAGAATCCAAGCTCTTAGCCATTCTCCTCTGCTGGGTTCTATAGGACTGTGAAATAAGGCTCATGTATTAATAATGACTTCAGGTTTTCATTTTTAGGAGCTACATTTATTGGCAGTAAGTCACAGTTATTACACCTTGGAGAAGCGCTTTTGATGACCCTGGGGAAATAATACTTGTTCAGCGTTGTGGAAGTTTCTCTAGATTCTACGAGAAAGGCAATAAAATTTACATTTAATCCAATTCGAGAGGTAGTTCAGTTTTATAGTATCCTAACTTAGAGAACACAGAAACAAGATCCTTAGAAACTTTGAAAGTCTACGACAGGTTTTTTTTGTGTTACATTCTCTTAAAAGTAGGGATTATCTCACGCTTTCAGATTTCCCAAGATGGAACTTGCTGGTGGTCATACTGTTAATCTGTTTTCCATACCCACAGATTTTTTTTTATTGCCAAGACTATATTGAGAGCACTGTTTCAATACCGTATAGTAATGAATGACTCAAGTCATATTGAGTCTTAAAGATGAACCTGAGTCATTATGTCCATTACACTCTGGTAGAATATATTTTAGAAGATTTCGTCAGAAAAAGAATGAAAACAAAAACCAGTTTCTAGCAGTTCGTTTCTAAAAACCGTATCAAGTAAATCCAGAAACTCTGCAGGGAAAGCATTACGTGGATGTTACATGGAGGGAGATGAGGAATACCCGCCATATACACCAAACATCTAGCCGTATGTTTCTTCATGTATCTTGTATTTTCCAGTTGTAGTTCCACTCCACGAAATCAAATTCACAACCTCGTCTCCTAATTTAAAGGTGAGGAACTTGTGGCTGGGAGGCAGATTCTTGACACTATTGCTCTGGTCATCAGAGCATGCAGCCCACAGAGTATTTTTCCCTCCTGGTGGGCAGCTGTAGCCATCTCAGAGAGTAGAGGCTTTTAAGAATTCGAGATTAGAGCAATTCAAGTACTTTAAGCCAATCGGAGGGCAACAGGTGATAACACTCTAAAGCCTAAGGGAATCCTGCAGGATAGGAGCCAAATAACATATGAAAACCTCCAGCACCCATCCCACTGGATTTCCGTCTCCCTCTTTTACCCTTCCAGTCTTCCTTCCTTGTGTTCTCTCTCTGCCCCTTTGTGTGTCTCTATTTGTTTGTTTCTTTGCTTCCCACTTCATTTTCCTGCTTCTTGTTTTCTCTCCCTATCCATCTTTCCTTGCATATATTTCCTTTTTCTTTTTCTTTCCCACCTTCCTACTTTCTCTTCCTTTTGTTCCATGCCTTAGTTCTTTCCTCTATTCCCTGTTAATTACCCATCATATCATGTTTAAAAATATATATTCCAATGAATACATTTTAATGTTAATGTTCATCAAGCAGCAGGTAGGTTGTACTCATTACTCTAAAGGGGAAAAACATCTCCCAATTAAGTAACACTTTATGTATGGCTTACAATTGAAAATTTCCCCGTTTTGGGTCACAGCTCTCACCAAAATGAGGTTCCCTTCCTCCCTCCTTAACCATGACCATGTCCTTTGTTGCTCCTCTCTACCCTTAGGTATGATGAACAGTCACTTAACTTTTTTGCATTCTGTTTTGTGTCTATTATTTTTTTAACAGTGAGAAGCTAACATTGCTACTTAATGTGAAAGAGAGGATATAGAAAACTTTTCAGATTTGGGTTTAGGATTCTAGTATTCTAAGTTCCTGGAATTCAGACATGTCACATGAGGAATGGCAGAATTTCCAGATGATTGAAACCCCTCGTGAAAAAGCTGTTTTGGGGGGGGGGTTTTTGGTCTTAATTTTAGACTAATGTATGCTTGATTTGCTTTTCTTCACCTATCCAAACAGGGATTTTTAATTTTGGTTTTAATTACTTCCTTGTCCTGAAAAATGATTGCCTGTAATTATGAAGCCCTTCGGCAGTTTGGTAACTTTCCACTGTTTAACCAATTAAGGTCATCAGTGTTTTAGAAAGCAAAGGAATGAATGGATGAGTGAGTGAATGGCTAGCTGGCTAGATTCTTAAATAATTTCTGTTGCATGCTCTATTGTTTGTGAGGAGCCTTACAATATCTAAGGCTTTGTCTCTTTTCAGCTGTTTTTTTTCCCCTCATAGTTTCCAGGTACTGTCACAAACCCTTTGATTCTTTGATAGCTAATTCCTTTTTTTAATGTTCATTTTCATTAAAGTGCTATTTAACATTAGATATTAACTTTGACAGATGTTAATGCTGCTTCTCAATTAGGTGAAATATATTCTTGGGAGGATGCCAATTTGAATTTGAATATATTTGAATTTGGTATTGAATTAAACTGTTGTTTAAGCCTTAGCCATCCATCATATGGGTGATGGAGCAGCCCGCAGGTTTTTGTACATAAGTGTTCTTTTTTTCCTAGCAATATTTAAACACTAGGAAATGGCTTCCTATTGTAGCAAAGAGAACTTCATACGAGGTTATTACAAGATCTCTTTCTTTGTCAGTTCCTTAGACTGTCTAGAATTTAAATTGGCAGACACTACTTTGGTATAAAATGCTTTCCATGGACAATATTAATATTTTAAGGTCCTTTTTGCTCCTGCAGATTTCCAGTAGACAGGAAGTCTAGCTCTATCTACCCTTCGGCTACTAATGAATGCTATTAAATTATTATTTATCTTCTTTAGGCAGAGGCACTGCAGGTATGAGATCAGAATTGCCTAGTAAAGCAAGCATTTCATTTTAAAATTAAAAAAGAAACCCATAATCCAGTCAAAGGTGGCAACTAAGGTACAGATACTAGAAAGAATTGTGGACTTGAGTCAGAGAATCTGGGTTGTACCCCTACCTGTGTCACTAACTAGCTGGGTCACCTTGAGCAAGTCACTGCCCGACTCCAGACAGCATAGCCTCTCTAAAGGCTAAGCTTCCACATCACATATTCTATATACTAAAGAGAACGGGGCTGAGGGAAGCTGAATCCTCTCGTTTATCAGCCATCCACACCAGCCTAGCAGCTCTGAGGTCAGTCTCCAGCCACATTTTTCATCTTTTTCTTATAATCCCTTAAATCCTTGCTAGGCTTTCATTGCTAGTTCTTTTCCCTAGGAATTTGCATTTAGAGATATTGAGGGCTTCCTGCCTTTTAGAATTTGTCTGTGTTCATGAATTTAATGAAAAGTTACTTAGAGTTGATGAAAAACGCAAGAATTAAAAGTCTTGTTTGAATGAGTGTTTCTGTAAAATCAGACTGCATCACGATTAATGTACCTTCACTATTTCAGAGTTTTGAAGTTAAAACACTTGAGTGTTGGTATGGCGAGGCATGATTGTTATTTATGTTATTAGCCATACTAGCCCTCTCCCACTCACTCTTTGTTCTAAACATTCTTTTTTTAAAAGCCCCAAATGATTGAGCAACCAGCTCCATATCACGAGGAAAGCTTGCTAGCCTGATCCTCAGTTACGTTTTAGGTACTTGAAAATTTCATTGATTTGAAATAATAGTTTGAATTGCACTGAGCTAAAATATACCTTTCACTGATTTGCTAGGAAATAAACAAAATAATAACTTGCCTCAAAGTGTTGAGAAATTAACTGCATGGCAACCTCAACATGTGTATTTTTTTAATGTAAAAGCTAGAGCTAGATACAAAAACCTTTTCATTAAAGGAGGCCTAGCACTATAATGAAAAAAACGAGACAGTAACAGGTGTTGGCAAGGATGTAGGGAAATTGGAACCCTCGTACATTGCTGGTGGGAATGTAGAATGGTACAGCTACTATGGGAAACTGTTTGATGGTTCCTCAAAAAGTTAAACATAGAATTACCACATGACCCAGCAATTCCACTCCTAGGTATCTATCCAAGAGAAATGAAAACATTGTTGTCCACACAAAAACACATACATGAATGTTCATAGCAGCGTTATTCGTAGTAGCCCCAAAGTGGAAATAACTCAGATGTCCTTCAACAGATAAATGGATAACAAAATGTGATATATCCATAGAATTGAATATTATTGGGTAATTAAAAAGATGATGTACTTTTACAAAATGTAACCTGTCAAATTTATCAAACAGAAAAAAATATATTAAAAAAGGATGAAGTACTGATACATGCTACAACATGGATAAAATCTCAGAAACATTATGAAAGAAGCCAGACACAAATGGCCACATATTGTATGACTCCACTTACATAAAATGTCCAGAACAGGCAGATCCATAGAGACAGAAAGGAGATTAGTGCTTGCCAGGAGCTGGGGGGAGGGGAGAATAGGGACTGACTCCTAATGGGTATAGGGTTTCTTTTTGGTGTGATGAAATGTTTTAAAATTGGATGGGGTAATGATTGTACAATTCTGAATATACTAAAAAACCACTGAATTGTGTACATTAAAAGGGTGAATTTTATGGTATGTGAATTATACGTCAATAAAGCTGTTATATATGAAAAACATTTGCGACTATATTACTATAATTATTTGAAATTATAAAAGTGTATTTAAATTACAACATTTTTGCCAAGGGCTGGGAGGAGGGAGGAATGGGGAGCTGGTGTGTAGTGGGTACCGTGTTTCAGTTGGGCAAGATAAAAAACGTTCTGGAGATGGTTGGTGATGGTGGTTGTACAGCAATGTGAATATATTTAATCCCACAGAAATGTACACTTAAAAATGGTTAAAACGGTAATTTTTATGTTATGTATATTGCCACAATAAAAATCTATAACCCTAAAAATTATATTTTATGTTATTCTAATGTATAAGGCTCTTTTCCCCTTTTTTGCTTTTCACAAGGAAAACTGAAAGTGTGATTGGCCTTTGGGTTTTTATGCATGGGATTCTTCTGGTCTGTGTTTTAGAACTTCTCTCCTGTGGCAGGTCTGGGGCTGGGGGGACGTTACACACACACCATATATGTCTTTATCTTGGCTTTGAATGAGAACTTGAAAATATTTTTTTAAACTTTATTTGCCAGTTGGAAAATAAAAGAAGCCAAGCCATAGGAAATTTATGTTGTTAAATTATAAAGTAGTGAAGTGCTGTTCTCAGAGTATGAATTATCACAGATTTCCTGATTTTCTTGGTTAATCTTGGCTCCTCGAATGGGGAAAAACATGTATGCTTTATATATAACATCTCTATCTTTCTGTAAGCATTTTCCTCTGTATAGCAGGATAGAATGAACGCCAAAATGTATTGAAAATACTTACAAACATAGGGGTATATTTGTACAGTAGAGTGAGTGAGTTTCTGAATGCAAAGGAAGGGATGGAAAAAAGAAAATCCAACAATGAGGAACTCACTGAAAAAGGAATTATTTCCGAAGGTCATGGAACTTTGTTATGACCCAAGCAGTTTGTAGGCTCTAAGTTTTTAACCTCTTAAGGATTAATCTGTGAAAACATTTTCCATGCCTGGCTCTGCTTTATAGGACATTTGAAGAGCGACAGCGCAAATGCCAGCAGTACCATTAATATAGTGTGTAATCAGAGGTGTGTTTGTTTTCTTGACCAGGAAGTGGTTTCTTTTAAAAGTACAAGGAACACACAGTGCCTGTGTGTGTGTGTGTGTGTGTGTGTGTCTGTGTGTGGTGTGTGGATGTCTTTGTATTTTCTGCCTGTTCTACTGTTGCAGGAAGAATTACGATCTTCCAACGTTTTTGTCCTTTACAGTTGGGTTTTTCTAGAGTTAGGCACTGTGGTACACTACCCTTGATTACAGGGTCCAGTCAGACTTGATGTACTCAGAAATCCATTGATGTGATTAATGGTCTCCTAATCATAATTTTATTTCCTAAGATTAGTGCTATTTCCTGAAGTTTCACAATTTTTGAGTCATATCTTGAATTATCCTTTATAGGGGACTGAAATCCTTGTATTTTTAGTGTGTAATTTGCATGATTATTTTCATTTTCTTTGATTTCTTTTGCTTGAAGAAAATAAAATTTTTATCTTTTTTTGAACTCTTTAGATGCTGTTCTATGGTAACTGGTCAACCTAGTATGAACCTTTTTTTTTTTTAACAACATGAAATATGTATATATTTTTTCCAACAGTGCTAGATCCAGAAATCTTCCCACAAGTTTCCACTACTCTGGTTTTTATTCTCCTCAAAAGTAAAATAAAACATTGTCAGGTTCTACAAGTAACAGGGAAACATACAAGGAAATAACTGTACAGGAAATATAATTGATCATTCACTTTTTACAACTGAATTGGTCACAGAATTGGCTAGTAAACACAATCTACTGAATGAACAAAAATAACGACTTCTAAAATCTTTGGAGCCCGTGAATACATTTGAAGATTTGGGCACCTTTCTCACCTGAGATTTTTTTTTTAATCTCATACCTTTTTCAAATGATTGCCTGCCTTTGAAACTAAGAACTCCCATATCTAGTGATTGCTTTAATATTTGCTTTGTTTTCAACAGCGCCCTTAAAGATAGCCGTTTTCCCCCAATGACAAGGGATGAGCTGCCGCGGCTGTTCTGCTCAGTGTCTCTGCTCACTAACTTCGAAGACGTCTGTGATTATTTGGACTGGGAGGTAAGGCTATAGAGAATTTTTAAAGAAAAATGAAAGTAACTCCTGAGTAATTGTTTAAAAATTAGGCCCAGAAAATAACTCTTTCAGCCCATTTCCTGTTGTAATGGAGGTGGAGAGTAACGTGGATAAACCTCACAGCTGATCAATGAAATTGTAAGCAAAGGAGTTTTTCTTTCTTTCTTTTTTTAAAGGCAAAGTACCCTGTGTTGTTTTAATCCCCCAAACTGAATTTGCTCTTCATTTTTATCCTATTACTTCACTACAGCACCTCATAAAAGCTGTTAACAAGTAGTAGGCAGGACTGATTGGAATTTATTTCTCCTCTTATTTCCATTCCGATGCACTCTGGTGTGACTGCCACCAAGCAGTTAAGGTAGTCAGAGGATACATCACAGAAACAAGGAGCAAAAGGGTTAGGATGATACATCACTTGGAGAAGTCAGCTCATGGATAATAACAGGGTGTTAGTTAACTACAGGTAAACCATGCTAATTCACTCTTGGCTACCTTAATCTGTGTATTTACACACACTAACACGTAAGGGTATATATATCTAGGGTGTCTCTGTGCGTTGGGATTATCAGAGTATCCTATATTGATCATATTTTTGTTCTTCGTTAGTATGTGGGGTTGAGTTGTTAAGGAAGTTCAAAGATTCTCACCATGATTTGTTTTGGCGGTTGGGGGGAGTTAGTTGAGTGTATGTCTATGAAATTTTACACGCAAACATACCCATGTTACCTGACTGCTTACTGTACTTCAAGGCATGTGCTACATGTACAAAAGTGTTAAAATTTGGTCCCTGCCATAAACATCTTAGAGTCTAATAGCAGAGAAAAGGAGTATACACAATCACGAAGAAGTAAGTGCTGTAAGAATTAAACAATGGGAATTCAGTGATATACAGGGCATTCTTGTACATACACATACTCGTAAATGACACGACTGTATCATCATGATATATAACGTGTTTAATTCTACTGCCTTTTTAGAATGACTGTCCCCCATGATAACTGAGATATTTTGCTTTGTGGACAGACCACTTTCTTGACAGTTAATTTTATTTTTGGCTTTCCCCTCATTCCTTGTGAGACTTCGGACAACTTACTCCATTGCGATTCAGTTTTTCCACACAGAGAAAAAGACATTTATAAAGTTCGTAATATTCATTGAAAAAAATCTCTGTGATATAAACGTTGTTATGCCAGAGCTATTTAAAAAAATTCTGCAGAGAGTAGGATGAAAGATTTCCTTTCTGCATTTTGTGGTAGGGTTTTTTGGGAGCATTATTAGAATACGAAAGCATCTTAAGATTTTTTTCTAAAGGAAAAAATAAAATTTGTTGATAGTGTTGATCCTGGGAAAGTTGGAGTGTGTAAAATCTTTTATGGGATTAAAATTTCCTAACTGATTGTTTTCTATAAGTTTTACTGTTCCTATTTGAATTTTTCTTAAAGAGAAGTCCACCGATATTATAGAAATATTCCCAGTACTTTATTTTTAAATGATCCCAAATCATATCCCTTACTTATTAACAAACATTACAGTTTGGGTGGTTCTTTGACTGTTTTAAGGGGACTACTCCCTCTTCTCCAGCTAGAATTTTATTTCTGCTTTCTGAATTGCAGGGTGCTGTGTGTGTATTGGTGGGGATGGGAGTGATAATAACAGAAAAAGCCTGAGACCTAAGGGATGATTGAGCTACAAAAACACTTCTTCCCTTACGTGCAGCCACTGAGTTGGAAGTATGGTTCTGGGGGGAGGGCGTGCATTCGTGTGTGCATAAGTGTGCACGTGTGGCATGTACATGAATGTTTATTGCGTAAACGTGTGTGCATGTGTTCTGGGGAAAGTTCTTAAGTAGGTGTGGGTAAGCGCACCATCATCTTCTTTAGCCCACATCAAGTACTGTCTACAGCTAAAATGAACCTTGATATTATTGGGCTTTTGTGTTCATGAGACGTATCATCTTTCTGTTGGGAGGGTGGGAGGTAGAACATCTGAGAATTGGTACTGTGTACTCTTTGAGGATGTATTTATCCTCTCTGATCACCATTTGAATTTCTGGAAGATTCTGTATGCTTCTACTTGGTATTGTATATTTAATACATCCCTTAAGGTTTAAATATTGATGTCTATTTAGTGATGCTTTTCTTTTAAAGAAACAACAACAAAATGCATATATTTTTGTACTTTTAATATATAAGCATTTGAAAGTGATTTAGGTACTGCTAGAATGGCTATGCTAAGAGGAAAAGACTGTCCTTTTCAGTTAGTTCATCATAGTTTAAAGTGTTTAGCATAAAAGAAATTTGTTCCCAAAGAATAAGGATGAAAATTACATTTTTGAAAAGAATGTGATTTGGCCTTTAAAAAAAAATGTACCATAATCAGTGATTGAAAATGGAATGGTATTATTGTAAGAATGATATTATTAGGGTTATCCTTAATAATTCTGAAAAAGCATTGCTACTTTAAACACAGAATGCCAAAGTAGAATTAAAGACATTTTAAAAAAAGCATATGTCAATAACATTCCACTCCTAGGTATATACCCCAAAGAAATGAAAACAGATGTTGAAACAAAAACTTATACATGAATGTTCATAACAGCACTATTCACAATAGCCAAAAGGTGGAAACAACCCAAATGTCTATCAACAGATGACTGGATAAACAAAATGCATTATAGCCATACAATTGAGTATTATTCAGCCATAAAAAGAAATGAAGTACTGATACATGCTACAACAGGAATGAGCCTTGAAAACATTATGCTAAGTGAAAAGAGCCAGACACAAAGGCCACATACTGTATGATTCTATTTATATGAAATATCCAGAGTAGGCAAATCCATAAAGATAGACAGCAGATTAGTGGTTGCCAGGGTGAAATGGGAAGTGACTGCTTAATGGGTACAGGGTTTCCATTGGGGGTGATGACAGTGTTCTGGAACTGGATAGTAGTGATGGTTGTATAACGTTGTGAATGTACTTAATGCCACTGAATTGTACACTTTAAAGTGGTTAAAATGGTAAATTTTATGTTATGTGTATTTTACCACAATAAAAAGGAACATATGCATATATATGTATGTATTTAAACCTACTGTCCATAATAATACAGTAATTCTAAGAAGAAGAAAACTTTAAAAATTCACAAAATATAAAGAAAGAAATGCAAGCCATTTGCGGTCGCACCATTCTGAGATAACCACTGTTAATAGTTTGGAATTATTTCTCTTCTTTTGCTGTGTCTTTGTATCAATAAAACTGCATATTTGTTTATGTAACTGAGATCATATTAAATTTACAGTCACTATTAAAAAGAGGACTATGGGGAAGTCTTCGTTTATGGTTTACCTTTGTATATAAGTTAATTATTTATATTGTGGATTTCCTTTATGAGGAGTCAGTCTGTATTATGAAGGTATACGTTTCACTTTGAGAAATTTCACACTGCCGAATAGGTACACCTTTTCTTCCAAGAATGAACTATCCTTTTCACCATAAGTGTCTCGCTTTAACCGGAAATGCAAGGTGCTATATATGTTTATGCCAGAGGGGGAAACAGGAGATGATTACAGAATTTCAATAGAGAATTTTTAAGTCAGGGATTGGTAATGAGTATGTTTTATATGAGCAGAAGCCTCTAACGTGGGGCTTTTCTGGTGGAAGTACAGTTTGAGAGTTGACCCCCACCGGTGCAGCGTGTTCCTGCAGTAGAATTCCTAATTAAAGGGACAAAAATGCCCAGATCAATGCAGGGAGAGGGCAAAGTCTAGAAGTCTCCAAGGGTAGAGTTAGGTAACTTCAGCAACAAGAAAGACATCCCTGTGGTCATGAGGATGAGGGACGTGACCAGTGGTAATAGACACCTAATTTTCAAATGACAAGTGAACTGCCACAGGGCTGGAAGTTACTCTCCATCCAAGGTTTTTAACTCAGCCTGTTTGGGAGCTGTCTTCTGGTAACATGTCTCTAATTTTATGACGGCAGTTAGTAGGAAAATAGGATCTACATCAGACTTAGAGGCTAGAATGCTTCTATCTGATAATGTGAAGAATGTTTGATAAGTGGTTTCACAAGTGGATGTAATTAATTTCAAGTCACTGTCGAATTGACAGAATGATCAGTAATGCTTCCTTCTGTTATATTTCCTCAAAGTAGTAATTATACATTTAAAATGAGTATCTGTAGGTAGCCCCTCAAGGAACCTGGGTAGTCGTTAAAAACAACAAAGCCAGCCACAAAAGGCTGTAAAGACAAATTGGAACAGCGGTCCCTCCCTTATCATTGCCCGCATCATGATCTACTTATTGCCCTGGTAGGCATGAGAAGAATGAGGAGTGATTGAACTGGGGAAAAAAAATTCATTGCTGCTAAGTAGAAATATCTACCTGCAAGACTAAAATGATTGTTAAATGAGGAAAATTGCTCCCCTAGGGAGAAATCTGAAGTGGTCTGCCTTGTGTTTGAACACAGAAACGTATCACCATTGTTCTGTGTTCTTCTATCGACAGCACTCTCTTAATTCTGAATGGCAGCATGGCTGACAGACATGGCGCTTTAGAAAGAAAGAAAAGCTCATGCAGCATGTTGGAGTCCTCTAAAATGATACAGAGCCTAGAACTTGTATAGTTACACTATTTGGGAGCCATGTTTCCTTTTAAAGATCTGCAAAGATAAAACCAATGACATCACAATCCCTGGAGCTTGACTCGTGGGATGATTCTAGATGTATCATCTACTAGCTGCTCATTTTCAGGGAGATATAAATGAATAAGCTTTTTGTTTGTAGAAGAACTTGTATAGCAAGTATGCTACCGGTGATCCTGTGGGGAACCGATGTAGCAATTTGCTGACAGACGTCAAAATATTTTATAAATTGTAGTCAGGCATCTTTTATCTCTGCTTTAGAGACAAGATTATTTTGAAGGTATGAGGAAGAAATATTTTTTGTATCCTGAAGTAGACCTTCAGATCATATTTCAGTAGATTACTGACATTTTCACAAACCATAAGGTACTTTTTGCTATATCTAGCTCCCCAAATCACTGAGATCTCACCTGTGTATACAGCTGTCACTTGTGGTCCTAAGGCAGACGGTTCCTTTTTAGCACCCAACACTTACGTGGAATAAACCCATGCTGGGTGGGGCTGGCCAGCATGATCCTTATGTGATGCCAAAAATCTGTCCCCAGACTATAAAGCTAGACCTCAAGCCCCTAGTCTCACTTTGTCCCTAAAGCACCCAAGCTTGCTGGACTGCTGGTACTCAGAGAGCTGCACTTCACTTTGAAAGCACACCCCTTGAATGATCACAGCTGATTTCTGACGTGGTCAGTTGCAGTTAATAATAGGGCGCTTTTGTAGCAACCTTCGTGAGTAAACAGATGAGATGAATAAATCAGCTGCCATCATTATCTCACACGTATTTTAGAAGTTCATGTTCTTTTCACCCTCTCTCCCCACTTAAAGGTTTACCTTTTTCTAGCTCCTCTTAATGTTCCACTGAAAACAGTGTTCCCATTCATACACAGATGATTAGCTTGACTCACAAAGTCACCAAGTGAAATGACTTCTAGTGGTACATGTTCTGTCAACCCCCAGCCCTTGGTTATTTTTTCCCAACTGTGATATACACTATGTTTTGCTTCTCCTCTAACTGAAGATTTCTGCCTTTTTAAAAAAAAAAATACATAGGCTTCATGTATCCAAGAAAATGTTTTTCACAGTATTTTCTCAGGGACCTTGAGGTTGTTGTATAAGATGTCACTACCATTATGATAATTTAGTCTTTGTCCTGATGCTCTACTTCAAATGTTTTTTCAAGTGCTGTGGAACATTGGGAAAGGAATGCTTCACGCTTCCTGGCCATCTAGAAAGAATTTGCTGTGAATCAACAATTCAATGTATCAGAAGCCTAGTGAGGAAGCAAGCCGAACAAAGTAAAGTGACTTCTAGAAGGTGATTTAATGCATAAAAATTTCCATTGGCTATTGGTACTCTTAGTGAAATGGGCTGCTGTAGTCCATTCTCAGGCCTCCTCCAGTCGCTTCCTGCTTCCCTCCCAGTGTGTTGTTTGGTGGTGGGAACGTTTTCCTGCTTCTTCCCCCAAATCCATAAACTCTTCCACCCCTTTCCCTAGTAGTTGCATTCCAGTCTACTCTTTCCTGTACAGTTTGACTCTGTGTGTGTATCCCTGGCATTTGATAAAAAGAGAGTACCGAATTGTGGGAACGAGGGGACTCGGGTTCTCTTCCTAACGGCCACTACCCAGCTTGGTGACCTTTCTGGATCTCCGTTTCCTCACCAGGAAGCTGGAAAAGTTGGACTAGATAATTCCTAAGGTTTCTCTGGATGCTGACACAGTGTGACGCTGTGACTCCCGTTTTAAAAATGGCTTGTTTCGTTTTACTTCCAGGGAGTCAATCACTGCTAGCCATTTAGAAGTCATAAGAGGTCCCTAACTTTTAAAATGGCCATTGCCAACTTAAATGTAGGCAACAAAGTGAAAGATAGTCCAGTTTTAAAAATTTTACATTCTAGATTTCTTTTTCACAAAAGGATTTCCTTTAGGAAGAAAAATACTCTATTCTAAACCATATATGCTTCTATTATATTACTGCATCATCCTCTAAGTCAATATTATATGTATAAATCTAAATTAAGCAAACATATTAGGGAGTGATTATTCACTTTACAAATAGATATTTTCCTTTGCAGAAGGACACACTATAGGGTTTCTTTACTGTCCTCCTCATGACTTGAAGATTAATTCATTCACATAAGTTCAACCCATATGGAACTTTTTAGGAACAAATCTCTTTTGTAGACTGAGTGACACCGTATTGAGTCAGTACTCAATGTACAGTTGTAATGCGTGTAAGATTGTTCTCGGTTTCTTATCAGGCAAACATTATTTTTATATTGGGTACATTTGCAAGAGGTGTTTTCCCCTCAGCCTTTGAAAAGCAAACTAAATCACATCTCTAGGTTTTAAGAAAATTATTTTATTACTTTAGTTTCCTTGTCTGTAAAGTCACCCCCTTCCTCATTCCCTTTTAAAAAATGGTAGGAATGCACTTTTCTAACTTTTGACAAAAAGCAGGCTTTTTATTTAAAGGTCACCTGTGTTGCTTGAACTTTCCTTGGAAAGCTTCAGGTTGTTCAATTTTTAAGGAATGCTCATTATAATTAATCATTACAGAGAATAGGTTTTTTTTTCCCTTAATTGCATTCTGAGCTGTCTCTTGTTCCCTGCAAAACCTTAGAGTAAGAACAGTTTCTTTCACTGCAAATGATATATAAACATGTTTGGCTTCATAGCTTTTCAGAGCACCTCTTCATTAGCCATGCTTTATTTTAAAATCTTAAACTAATTCTTTCAGAGTTCATGGGGGTGATTATTAGCTAGTCCAGGTATTTTAGAGCTGCACGTATATTAGTTAAAATACAAGTTTTCAGATTGTTGTTCAGTGGCCTTTGTGAAATAAATTGGCAGCTTTATGTTCCTGATAGACAAGATGTCTAAGTCTCCTACATCTCCTACATGAATCAAAATTGGCACTAATTGGTGTTTTGGTAAGCTCTGCAAAAGCCAAGAATTGGTCCACGGAGACCAAACTAATTTCTAAGCTAAAGGTGTCCGATTTGCAGGGATTTTAGAGAAGAGCAGCTTATATGTATTTTGGTCAAGGAGACCTTTGCAGTTGTTTTCACAAAATAACAACAGGGGGAAAAAAAAAACGAACCTCAGCTGAGGTAGATGGTGAAGTGGAGTTTTTATAGTAGACTATATTAAAAGGTTACTTGTGCCCAAGTGATGGTTTTGCAGTCAATTACCCTTTTTGATTTATTTGTGTAGTATTTCTTGTGCTTTTAAGAGCTTCTCACTTGAAGGAGATTTGAAAGCAAGCACAGCTACAGGAACTGGTCAGATAATGGATAAAAACAGCCTAACAATATAGTCCTTGTTGACATCTCATTTGGTTCAAGAGAAGATTATTTTTTAAGTCACGAAGGCAAGAGTTGTCTCTAGGTGGTACTAGGATTACATGTCATCTTTATTTTCTCCTTCGTACTTTTCAAAAGGGATTTTTTCTTTTGGTAATATACACGTACTATTTTTATAAACAAAAAAAATCCATGTTTATAATTTTTAAGGTTTACAAAAGTAAAATTTACTGAGAAAGAAACCCTGAATTGCAGCAACACTGTTTTTAAAATTTATTATTTGGCCAGATTCTGAAGTGTTAATTGTTAACCATTGTTAATTGTTAAGTGTTAATTGTTAATCAGATGGGCACTTTCAAAACTTCAGACTTACTTCTGAAGTTTGATGGGTGGATTAAAGCGATGAGGAATCACAACTTTGAGGATTTGATGGGCAGATCTGGACAATCAATACGTAGTCGACATTATTTTTGTGTGGTCGACATTATCAGGATTGGGGGAAGTGTTTCATTAGGATCTGTGCAAATTGTCATCAGCCTTTATGATGAAAATGCTAATTTTACTTGCTCAAATAAGAACTATTCTTGGTGGAGACCCAAGTTTGGAGTATTTTCTTCTTTTATGTGGAATTTGCTTTCATTGGGAAGAGGAAGAGTCAGTCTGCAGAAGGCTGAACTGGGGATGGGGCAAAAGGTACCGTGGGGCTATGAGTGAATGAGTTGAAGGTGCTGCGTTATGAGTTTTGTGCTTTCAGGCAAAAATATCACTTGTGGCTTTGTCCTCCTACAAATATTAGAAACACCAGACTCTGGGTCAGACCCATGGGTTGTCCAATGCAGTGTTTGTTTCTGTCCGTGGTACCACCGGCTGTTTTGTGAGAGAGAGCATGTGTGTCTCCTATGATGCCAGCCTCTAGAAGTTAGGGGGTGCCCTCTCCTTAGAAACAGAGTCCTTCCATTCAATTCAATGGAACTGGCATACTGAGCCTGGCAGGTCAGTCTTACATGAATGACCAGCGACTGGCTGCTGTGTTAATTGCAAAGCCTATTTTGCCAAATGATATCAGCAACAAAGCCATGTCAGACAAACGTTTGATTCTTTGACCTCCTGATATTTTTTATTTTATTCAAGGTGAACCCACTGAAAATCAGTGGAGTGAGCTATGGCCATAGCGTTACAGGGAAACCCAACATTTGGTTCTGAAAATGGGGACGAGTGGGACTAACTGTGACATTGCTAAAACAGGATGAACCTGAGGAAGTAAATTGGTTTTATTGGCCAGGATGTGATCAGGGGCAGATTTAGCTTTGAGGGTCAGGACCGTGTAGGTAATTGGGGACCCAAATGGTCCAAGGCTTGCGTGGAGCCTACTCCACTTCACCAGAGCACATTTTATACTCACTGATGCTTTTAGCCAGATGACTTTTTCATGTTTCAGCATATCCAGATTGTTGGCTTGCTGATTAGGCTCACAAGTAAAAGCGAGACCCTTTTGTAGTGCGGCTAGTGAATTATAGCACTAACACTTGCCTTATAGACAGGCTAGGGTGTTTTAAACTTTGTGCAATTGAGCAGAGCATAATATGGACTATGTATTATACTGAGGAGGGAGAGGGCACTTATTTTTAATGTTCCTGCGTTGAGAGTCACTGCATTAGGGGGTAATAGTTTTAAATGAAGCCACATTTCTAACAAGGGACCAGATAACAAGGATAAATGAAATCTGCAGACAGTCTAGAAGCTTCATTTTAGCCATTATTTATAATCTCTTCTCCTACCAAACCTTTTTACTATGTAGCAAAATTGATTAATTTGCGTGTATCTCTTTTCCCTGTGCCCACGTGCTCTCTGATAGAGCAGTGAACAAATAGAGAGATGGACAAGAGAGGAAAGAGGATGAGGCCGAGGCCAGGGGGAGTTGGGGATGCATAATCCCCACACTGAATAATCAACTCCAGAATAATCAAGATATATTTTAGGGTCCTAACATTAATCTTGATATTTAATCATTCTGGGTGATGTTAAAAACAAAAGATTGTATAATAGCATTAATAAAAATCACTTGCTTTGGAAAGGTTCGGAATAAATATGGCTTTCTTTTTAACATGAAATAGGAATCTGTTGAACTGCTCTTAATGTTCGCTCACAGCACACACAGATACAGCTCTGTTTAATTCCATATCCTCTTATCTATAAGTCCTACATTTAATTTGCTACCATTCGAGTTGATTTATAGCTTTGCTTAGCAAAAGTACAGTCTTGATTAAAAGGACATTATCACAGCTGATGGACCTTGAAAGCATTTTTCTCCCCAGACCTTCTAATAATTTTGAAAATGACCTGAAGACTCCGATAAGGCTAGATTTGCACGTCTCCAGCTTTTGCTCACCTGGCTGTACTTTGGGCAGTGGTGGCTAGGGGTGTTTGGTGACATAGTTTTCCCATATGCTAACTCCTTATCCATCCTGAGAAATGGAAAGTTACTGCGGTAGAGTTTTCTAGCAAGTTTGCCTCAAGGGATCCCAGACCCCTGGTTAGCTGATCTCTTA
This sequence comes from Neophocaena asiaeorientalis asiaeorientalis, assembly GCF_003031525.2. NCBI lineage: Eukaryota > Metazoa > Chordata > Mammalia > Artiodactyla > Phocoenidae > Neophocaena > Neophocaena asiaeorientalis. The sequence continues at coordinate 658,388 of NW_020171994.1, forward strand.
TCTAGCTGATCATTGCAGCTAGAGCCTTTGTCTCTTGGGATGCTGCTGGCCTGAAGGATTCTCCAGTCTGTTGAAGGGAGGATTCAATTATTATACATGAGGGTTCCATTTTGGAGTTGCAGCTGTGACAGATGCCTCCCTCCAACAGTACAGAATTAGTTTTGGTGCTCATTTCGGTGGAGATGACTTAATTTGCAAAGCCAGTGATTACCACAAGTTGGCCAGATTGGGTCAGTCTCCACAGCAGGCCATTTTCCACTCTCCTGTTTTGATTGTGCAGTATGACTACTTGGTGGCGTCTGTGGTTCTGGGAGCGAGATGCTGTTACTCAACAGGTGACAAAAGGCTATATTATACTTTGATTCTGTTCAGAACGTTATTACCATTCTCCTGATTCCACTAGTTGAAAAAAAAATGAGTCACTCTGGCTTTGGCTTTATATCTCTGTGGAGTATATTTTTGACCTAAGAAATAAGTTATTTCTCACAAAGGAATCACTTGGACATCACCATACCTACAGTGCAATTTACAGGGGCTTTCGATTGTTCAGAATCGTAGGAACACAGAAAAGAATTAAAAATTGTAAATGTGGTACTAATTCAAAATGGGGGAATTTGGGTAATTTTTTTCATGTCAGATTTGATGGCGGGGCCTTCTCAAAATACAACAGTAAATCAGTTTTATCCATGAGTAATTTTTATTTTGGTCAACATGTCCTTCCAGTTTGGTCTTAACCTCTTCATATGCATATATCTTTATTAAGATATTATTTGCATACCATGCAACTGGTCTTACCTCTTTTCATTTTTAAATTACTAGGCTTCAAAATCTCTGTCATTTTTGTTGACTAGCACAGAATGTACTCCTATGAAGAAAGGATTTATGTCTAAATCACCTCCAATTTGCCTAAATCACTTTTTTCCCCCCGATACTTAGCCACAGTTTGTCGGAGCTCGACTGATTATTAGAGGTTATCTAGTTAACCCGGAATAAAGATCACCTGGGGAGTTATTCTTTTTACAAACTATACTTGCTGAAGTAGGAAACCTGAAATTCTGATAACCTTCGCAGCCCGCACCCCGACCCCATACCAATTAAACAGCACTGATTGAGTCTAACATTCTCATCTCACAGATAGGGAAACAGTCTTCCTCTCACAGTTTAGATGAGACACCTTAATAAACACCAGAACTCTTTTCAATTTTAACATGACAGATTTTTGATACATTGAGTTGAAGTTGCAGAATTCACCTCAGTGAATGATGGTAGCATAAATTATTTATGCCGTATGTTTTTAAAAACAAATTATGAAGGATCTAATATTGTTGAAGGAAAAAATTTCAAAGTCACTGATCAGAAAGTCAGTATACAGAAACTGTTGCAAATTTGTCATTGTCTCCGTAACGTGTCAGGCACTAGGGAGATTAGTAGATGTCCTTTATCCTGGAAATGCCTGATAGCTAAGCACTCACATTTCTTCTCAGCTGTCCATAGTCATTTCCCACAGGGTATGAGAGGCCTCACTGTGTTAGTTTTTAAACAGCTGCCCTGACTGCATTTTCAGCAGAAGGATATTCATAAGAATACTGATATTAGGTAGAAGAAATAGCCACAGAGATAGGCTTTAATAAAAAAAACATCAACTGCTCATAAGGTCTGACAGACTCTAATGGATGGATGTGTGAAGACCTGGGGAAAAAATAAAATGGATTTTCCAGAGGACTTCTTATTCCCTGAAAAACTGGGAAAGTTCAGGCTAAGCGCAGAAGAAACAAAAGAAGTTTTCATGGACCCCTTTTCCTCTTCTAGACCTTTATTACCTCCATACAGATGAATGGATGTAGCCACCTGCTCTGAAAAGAAGCCCCTTTCTCTGGTAAAAATGTTTACCCTCCTGGACCTTGGACCACCTTAAACTCCACCTGGGAACCCTTGATCTAAAGCAACCATGGATTTGGGAGAGCAGAATGGAGTTGTTATACTTTTGAAATGTCATTTTTGTTATCAGTGTATATAAAGAAGATAAGAACTTTTTGTGATCTTTAGCACTATACACTATTCTGTGTGAGACATGACGGGAAAGGACAGATTCCTTTTGATTGAATGCTAATCAAAGAAAAAGTAGATTACTTTCTTAAAACATTAGCAAGAAATTGCCCACACTTACTTAGGAGACCACCTTTTTTAGGGTACCATCAAAAGTTTGTCTTTCACATAATAAAAGTTATAGTGGTCTCTGGGTTAGTATATAAGAAACTGTGTAAAAATGCTCTGCCCCAAAGTCATTCGAAATCTTTATTGCTCTCGGATTTGGCAGCGGTGTTGTAGATATACAGTGAGGGTTTGCCACCTGCGCACTCTAAGCCATAATACATTTTTTTAGAAATGCCGTAATGGGTGACGATGCAGGATCTGATCGTTAGATTTTTTTCGGTCTTATCTGTGTTTGTTTATCTACATATAATTCAAGGTTTCAAAGAGACTAGACAGTTTGGGAAGAGAGTCACCAGTCCCAGATTGATTTGAAACTCAATCTGAAATGGTGATTATCCCTGAAAGCAGGATGGTTGCTTGCTATCTCTCTGAAGTCGGTTCCCTTGGTCTAGTTCCTTATTGTCATGAGCCACAATTTGGGGGTGGGGGCAGGACTCTTGCCATCATCGATTGTCTTATTCTACACACAGCCCCAGAATGGTGGTCCTGGTTCCAAACAGAATGGCATAGCCCGGTGCATGCTGGGCACATGCAAAAATCAGTGTTTTCAAGTCTCCATGGCCATCGTAATGGCCTTCAATCCTCAAAGTCAGTGTTTCGGAAAGAGAAAACAGATATGCCCTTCCAAAAGCAAGGGGAAGGGAAGAACTGCATTCTCTGAAAGTTAAATTATAACTTTTTCTTTCTGTCTCTGTGAAGAAGACTGTACTAATAAAACTGCCAATTTCTTTCAGGTGGGTGTACATGGCATTAGAATAGAATTCATCAACGAAAAAGGATCAAAACGCACCGCCACCTACCTACCGGAGGTTGCAAAGGAGCAAGGTCACTGTTGTACTTTATTTCATATGACCTAGTGAAGAATTTAAACAAATAATACATATTGAAATGCGCTATCTGACCTTGCAGTTATATCTGGTAATTGATCACTGTTAGATGATAAGAAATGACTCTTCCATCGCTGCCACTGCAATGTCTGTATGAAATCGGTGAATTACACAGAAGTTGAATCTCTGCACTGAAGTTTGGCAGCGAAAACATATAAAAGTATACTTTCAAAAAGAGCATAGATTTGTAAAAGTTGGGCTTTATTTTAGGCGATGGTTTGCTATGAATTTTAAGCGCCATTTTCCCATATTCCACTGGGCTGTAGCCTTGTGGCATAAACAAGCCTTTCGTTTGACGATCAGCCACACCGTTCATTGTCAGTATCAAATGTTTCCTTCTTAGGTGGTTGCCATTACTCCTTCTGCTGTTATTAAGATTGTAAGTGTCCCATGAAGAAAAGGAGCATTGAGAATACATGAACTATTAGTGTTTTATATGTCCCTAATCAACAAACGTTTTTCGATTTTACAGATATAGCACAAACCTTTATGAACGACCAGTGTAACACAAAATAACGTTTCACTCTGTGGTGTCTTGTCCTTTCTAGCCACTGCTAAATTGTAGTTTCATGTTAGTTGAAATGAATACCTCTTCTTTATCTCATGGAGCTTTTCTTCTCATCAGAAAGCATTGGTAATTTGGTTTTCCCATATCTGTTTCATATAAATATGATCTATAACTACAAAATTTGATATCATTAACCCCCCAAATGAGAGCGCTATCTGCAGACTTATTGGGGTTGCTTTCGAAAATTTCTTAATTCTGTAGTTCCACTGACTCTGTAAAACATACATAAGAGGTCGAGGGCCTCGGGTATGAGTGTGCATCCCGTGTCAGAACCCATAAAAATGCCTTTGAACGCTGCACACAGATGCACTTGATAGCCTGCAGAAGATACGGTGAGAAATGGCGATTACCAAGAGTTAGTGTGGGAGTTCTAAGTACAACTGAGTTGGCTCAGTGAGGCTTTTCCTCCCCTTTTAAAGATGTCACCGTTAGAGGAGAGTACAATGTTTGTGGCTTGTTACTGAGACACGACCGAGCAGTTACTGCCCGCCAGCCTCTTAGGCTCCTTGCCTTCGAATGCAGTTGAGATAAAGAAGCCAATGTTGCTAGCCAGCAGGGATAGCTAGAATTTAAGGTGTCCCGTGGTGTCCCTGCTTCTGTACAGGATGAAATCTTAGCTCTTCTGTGTGACTGTTTTTAGGACCAAAGGGGTCGGTGACAGTGATAGCTGACCTCTACAGTCATTTTGTATTTAACCAAAAGTGCTTGTTACATGTGCTTGACTGGTATTTTATCTGGTCTGCTCTCCACAGGATGGGACCATATTCAGACCATAGACTCCTTACTGAGGAAAGGAGGATACAAAGCTCCGATTACTAATGAATTCAGGAAGACCATAAAACTGACCAGGTACAGAAGGCATTTCCTAGTGCAAGGCTGACCAGTACATTTTGATGCGTATACCTGTAACCTTTTGATTTCTTTGGTCTCTCTAACTATACTTGCTTCTCCTTTCTGAAACAGAGTGGAAATGAATGGCAGGGCTGTACTGAGGGTGAATACAATGAACTCCGCTTGGCAGTAAAGCCCATATGATGTATGAGCCCATCCTTCGCATCACAGCTCTGTGGGCTTACTCTGGCTTTGTTAAAGAAAGCCCTCTGAGCCTTTAGAGTACATCATTGAAGAAAGTTACCTGAATTTAGAAATTGGCCAGCTTTTGACATTGCTTAGCAGAACCCCGGGATCCTCATAAGTAGTCCGCAAATTTGAATTTCACCTCAGAATTTTGGCAGTGATAGAAAGCTTGCTGAAAAACACAATTGACAAATGCTAAATGTATTTCTGCATGGGCTCGTAGGGGTACTTATTTAAAAAGGAAACTATCAAACATTTTGGGAAAATGAGTTGCTGTTTCCATTTCTTTTAATTCCACAAAACCACATTGAATGCCTATAGTCTAAAAATGGACTATTCTCAGCTCTGAGGAGTTACAAATTTGAAAATGCCTGCACTGCTGCTCTCTCTGAGTTCATATTCTAGGAGAATAGAAGGGCATGTACAAAAATAATTATTAATATACAGCAGAATGAGAGAGATGATATGAGGTAGATGTGAGGCTGGGCTGGAAGAATGAGTAGAATATTTGACAGGTGGAGAGTGGGGGAGCAAAGGGATTAACTTAAACAGAACTTGGTGAGTCAAGGCATGTAGGTGGCGAAGTATGGGGCAAGTTCTAAGGAATCTTCTCAATAGTCTGATTTGGTTGGTCTCTCAGTGTACATAGAGAAGGTGGTCACTGGGGAAAATATGGCCCAGAAGGTAGAGCGTAAGAAGTTTAAACCTGATGCTATAGTCAATTGGTAGCCATTGAAGGGTTCTGAACAGATGGATTTGGGGAAGTGTAAGATTAGAATCGGAAACAGGAAAAATAATTAGGAGACACTGTTATTGTCTAAGAATCTGTGGCAGCAATCCAAAGAAGGTGAAATGGGAGCCTTAACACGAGCTGTGGCAGTGGGATGGGAAGAAAGGAAGGAAAAAAAAATATTGTGGGGAAAATGAAAGGACTTGGTCATCATTCGGAAGTAGGGAAGAGGAGCCAGTCAAGGCTTTCATCTCAATAAAAGGGACCAAGGCAGTCCCTTTCACCAAGAGAGGGACCACGTCGGGGAGAGTTACATTAACGTATTGATTCTGGATTTGAAGTGCTTCCTAGGCTATCTGTATAGAAATGTCCAATAGGTCACTGAAAATGTACGTGTGTAGAGCTCATGGCTAGAGATGGTGATTTGGGATCATCTGTAAAGAGGACATAGTTGAAGCTGTGAGGCAAGAGTTCACTGAGCTGGGACAGAGCGTAGGGGCAGAAGAACTGAAGGTAGAAATGTAGGAAACTCCTGCAAGGCGAGGGTAGGATGAGTAGTCAGAGAGAGAGGGAGCAGTCCGAGAGGCAGGGGGAGAACCAAGGGAGTATGGAGTGTGGAACACAAGGCACAAAAGAGCTTCCGAAAGGGAGTGCTGCGCGGTATCCTAATGGAGAGGTCAGGCATGATGAGGGGTGGCTTCTGAAAGAGCAGTTTCTGCGGAAGCGTGGCAGTAGAAGCCAAGAGGCACAGGGCCGAGGAGCGGTGTGAGATGAGGTAGAAAATACACGTTACTCTTCTGAGAAGTGTGGCAATGAAAAGAAACCTGAAGATGGGGGGAAAGAGGGTTGAGATACCACGATCAAGACGAGTTTTTTGTTGCTACTGTTTTCCCTTAATGGCAAGACCTGAGACATGTGGACAGAAGGAAAGGAATGGTTAAAGAGGAAGCAACGGAAGATCCCGGAAGAAAAAGTAGTCAAGTGAATGAAATGCATACGTGACGGTAATAGGCTGGCTTTCCTCCGTTCTTTCCTGTTAGCAAACCGGAGCTGAGGAGGGCAATACAATTTCTAGAACGATTTAAACAAGGAGTAGTAGAGTGCAAAGAGCACCGGACTCAGACTCTGGATTCCTGGGTTCTGATCTCAGCTTTGCTGCTTATTAGCTGTGTGACAGTGGGCAAGTCACTTCTTCTCTCTAGGCCTCTGTTTCCTCATCTAGAGAATTATCCCTAAGGGTCCCTCCTAGCTCTGACATTCACATGTCACCTATTTCGTGATGTTAACTTTGTCTCTTCCCTAACTTTCTTTCAGGTACCGTAGTGAAAAGATGACCTTGAGCTATGCTGAATACCTTGCTCATCGCCAGCATCATCATTTCCAAAATGGCATTGGGCATCCCCTTCCGCCATACAACCATTATTCCTGACACTGAGCCACACAACCAGTCACTGGGCCTCTCTGCAGACCTCTTCCCAGGAGACCCTACCCCTTCTTGGTCTAGCTATCTCTTTTACTGTACCATTTTATGATGATAGTTTCCGTTGCCATGGTGAAGCTTCGACATCGTCAGTTAAGATCATCATGGTAACGGGTAGGAAAATGGCATTTATTAAGATGATCCTGTTTTATTATATTAGGTCATTGATTTTTTTTTTTTTTTTTGCAGCATATATGAATTTTGGGGTTTTCTTTCCTTACAATATTATATGGAATTTTGCTTTGCTGTCTCGGTCAGGTTTGTCTTTCTGTCCTTCTTGCCTTCCTTCCTGTCTTCTTTCCTTCCTTCCTTCTTCTCTTCCTTCCTTCTGTTGACTGTGGATGGAAGAATTCATGCAGTTTCTAAGGATTTCATTTAGGTGTTTCTTTCATTTTCCTCAGTAAGATAGGTGATTTTTGATAGCTGTGTTTGGGAGTAATTCATATCAAATTCAGGTATTTGTATATGACTCTTGAATTTGTCTGAAATTCATTTTGCTATGAGAGCTTAGTATGTGGGTCTTCACTGTTTAAGTATATGTTTTTCCCATGGTTAGAATAGATGAACTTTCGTTCTAGTGTAGAACATTCGAAGGTCCATGATAGGACTTGTCACAGAGAGTGAGAAATCATTTATGCCTATTGTGCTGGTTATCACAGGAAAAACTGCCTCATCACTTTATAGAACCAACTTACAAACTAAAACACTGTTTTAAGAAAGTACAAGCTACCTTTGAAATATGCTACAGAAATTATTTTGAAAAGCAGCGAATATCAGGAAGAGAGCAGATACAGAATTTAGTGCCTTTGAGAAGAATATAATTATGTGGAATTAAGAGGGGTTAGAAGAAAGGCAATTTAGAGAAATATTCTTAAAAATTTTATTGTTTCTATTATGTGAAACAACAGATTAGACAAATTGCTTACTCTTAAGTATTTTTTTAAGCTGAAAAGAAAATTATTTTGAGCAAATAACCAAAAAGAGACATGTGTCTATTATATGTTAATTTAAATTTGTTAGCTGTAGGTTTCCATAATCATGATTGGCCAGAGACAATTTTAGCTACCAGTAAAGATAATCTAGTGAAACAGAAGTTAATACATGTCGTGATTTCAGACATGTTTGTCATGGGGACAATACTGGAGTTTTAGAAATACTATAAAATTGCTTGAATCTCTTTCTGCACTACATACTTTTGATAGAAACACATCTACTATATCGATAAGATGTTATGTTACCCCTGTAAAAACGGAGTTGGCACTTAGATACGATATAGTTGTTAAGAGCCCGGCTCATTTGCAGGGCTAGTCTTCCCATGATGCATATGCAGAGAAGAACTTCCTAATGTCAACTGGAGGTCTATATGTATATCCCCAGGAAAAATGACAGATGATTCTGGAGAAAGATTACATTAATTTTATGGTAGTAAATATATATATATGTGTGTGTGTGTGTGTGTGTGTGTGTGTGTGTGTGTGTGTGTGTGTGTGTGTAAAATTTTTTTCAAACAGGAAACAACTATTTCAAGTGATGAATATAAGTGTGGTTCAGAATATATAGTCTAAAACTATGAGATGTCACTGAATATCAAGATGGCATAGCTTATACATGTAGTTGCTGTGACAAGTGACAGACTGCTAGTTCAGAATTTGAAAACCCTTTTCTAGTTTGTGAGATTAATCGGCTGAATTCCTTCTGCTTGTCCTTATGGCGAAGCAAACTGCTTTTGTTTTCGATGAGAGTTCTCAGAAGTTTGTTGGTATTCCTTCGTCCGCAGCATCTGTTGTTGGAATAACCATTTTCAGTCGTGATGCCTTAACCAAGAAGCCAACTGTTAGCCTGAAATGGAATCTCGGTAGCCAGTTCCACTGAACCTAGAGATTAGTCAGAGAAAGCTAGCTGCTGGGCTTTAGAAAGGGATTTTGAGTCCTTTCATTTCTACTTGGGAGCACTTTGGAGCAGATTAGTCTTTCAGTATAAAAACAAGTGGCTACCTGATGGAAATTTTTTCTTGCCCTTATAGGGAAACTGAGCACAAGCTGAATGATATTGTCTGCTGCAAGAAAAAAAAAAAAAAAAAGTAAATAAAGCAAGCAAACCGAAGAGAGACAAAATAGACCAATATTGATCCATCTTATCTATCATCTCATCAGTTCAACAGGCTCCTCGTCCTGGGTGAGCTCATGGTTAGAAGTTTTTTTGTTTTTAAAGAAAAGATCTATCCCATACGTGTGTGTGTATACTTACAATACATACATATGTGTGTGTTTATGTATTTAACGGTGCTAATCAATTTTGAGCAGGTCACGTGACTGGTCATGCGGACTCTAAAATCATATCAGATTTTTAAAAATTCTTGATATATGCAGATGTTATACAGATTTTCTTACCAGTGTAATAATGTTATACTGAAGAAATAACCATCCTGCAGGCTTCAGAGGACGAGGTCAGCAATATTTCCCACCGTGGCTTGGGGGAAAAGGATAGTTTTGTCTCCTTTTGTGTTCAAATTAACGCACAGTGCATTTTTGTGTCTAAGTAGCTGTTGACTAAAAGACTTTGTAGTGTAAAGGGTGTTATACAAACTTGTAATGGTGTGCTTCAGACAAATGCTAGACCCTTTCACCTTTGTCGTATATTACAAAGCTGTTAAATACGTAGTTTGAATTAACTTTGAACATGTTGAAATATGTAGCATGTGTTTTTAACTCAGACGAAGATTCTGACTGCACAGGTTGTGTTCTAGCCAGTTGTGGTTTATTTGTGCAGAAACACAAATGTGAATTGCACTCTTGTCACCAGAATATTGTGTAAGTTCAGTGATCTCTAAACAGCTCAGAAGTAATACTTGAACTTCATTTGAGTAGCACAAAGTTTACATAGCCCCCCTTTTTTAAATGTTAATTAGTTCCATTTATGTTTTCCGTTTTCAGATGCAACTGGGTATTTTTTTCCTCTTGGAAAATAGTACGTATTTTACTTTGGTATGTAGCAAAAGGCTTCCATTTCTGGAAGGGTTTTTTTGTTCTTAGAAAAGGTCAGCCAGGTAGC
>NW_020171994.1:668426-672800 GCF_003031525.2 Neophocaena asiaeorientalis asiaeorientalis
CCAGAGCCCACAGCCCCAGTGTGCAGCACACCGGAAGTTTGTATACTGGCCTCTGTTCATGTCTTCAAATGTGCAGGAAATCCGAAACTGTCATCTGGAATAGGCTCCATCTCTTGTGTGTGTTAGATCAAACCAAAGAAGCCCCCAGCCATGCCCAAATGCTGCTCCAAAAGCCTGCCTTCCAGTCCTTACAAAAACCTTGCAGGATTAAATGTGTTAACTTTTTTATTTTTGTACAGTTTCTAAGTGATTTTTGCTAGTGATGTTAAATTGAATTAAGTTTATTTGAGGGGTGTGAGCACCTCCTCCATTTAAATAAACTGGTGACTTTCCTTTTATTTTATAAAAGCAGAAACCCGTTGTGTGCCTCTCGATTTAAGGGTTTCTGATTACGTTATTCTTAAGACCAGCATTGATCCTTTATATACAAAGATATGTTTTCCTTGTTTTTTATTACTGTTTCAGAAGAAAATAAACCTTTTATTTTGCTCTGGACCCAGTAACTGCGCTGGTACATAGACGCACTGAGAAAACAAACTTTTGTAACCACCTCTGACTGTTTTTGTATATGAAAGTTGATTACTTTTGAAATATTTGGATCTAGTTTCTAAGTTATTTTTGTGTTTTATATGTTCCCCAAAATTACTTTGAATCGGTCACCAGCATAATGAATTCTTGGTGATGCAGTGGTTGAGACTTGTAATGAGCAAAGCTACCTGGAGTAGCTCTTCTCCTCGTCCCTTTCTTAGCACCCTGTTTTTTGATTACAGTAAGACATCACAGATTACCTGAAACCCCTTCCAGTATAACTAGATCCTCCTTCCTTCCACATTTAATTGCTTAATAGTTTGAAGAAACTATTGGAAATGGGCATTTTATATGACACGTATGGCTTTAAAATATTACAAATGAAGAAAAAAGAAAAATGGGAAGGTTTCTGTGGGTCTGTAAGGTATGGCTGTGGAAAGATATTGTAGTAGTTTTGACACTATTGTTATTACCTTTAAAATCATTTACCCAATAAAATGTTAAAACTGAGTTACCATTTGTGGTTTCTTTCTTTAACCGGCCTCGTCAGAGGATTTGGGGCTCATGGGTACTTCTTACTAAAAGCTAACAAACAAACGAACAGTTGAAGCCTTTGAAATAATATACTTAGGAACTGATACGGATTTCTTTCCAAACAACTGGCACTTTGGGAAACCTCATCTGCCTACAGTTGCTCCCTACCGTACGATTTACCTATGTCGTCAGTCAGTCATTCTTTTACCCAGCCGTGAATCCTGGCCTGGTGATACAGTAGTCTGGCCTTTATTGGGCACCCTACCCTGGCCACGGATCTGAGGCAAGCAGCAGACTTGAATCGCAGCGGCGGCATGGCTATACTTAAGCCCGCTCCAGATTTCTTCCAGATCAGTGTATTACTGGGTGTTTCCCTTTGTGAGCTGGTAGGGGGCAGTAGCAGTGCCATCCAGCACAATCTGGTGAGGTGGGAAGGCTTTCTTCTGCCATCAAGCCTTTGCCATTTTTCTCAGTACAGGACAGAAACTAAACATGCCCAAGATGTGGCCGCTCGGAGCTTGTCCACCCTCCTCATACACACGCTGGGCACATCATCACACACGTAAACGTATTTCCAGTTTTCCAGTTCCAGAGTGGTATGAGATGAACCCTATTCGCCACTTGAGCTTGGGGAAAATGTCTTGAGTATCGGGCAGGGCAGCTAGTGCTACTGCCTTCCAAGGGCCAGATGGGAGCCTGCTTCAAGCAAGGGATCTCTCGGTGTGCTACCTCTATCAGCTGTTGCCTTATCTCTTCCTCTATGGGAAGGCCATCAGGGACATTGCTGACATACCTCTGGCTCTTTCTAAATCATTTGCTGTCTCAGTTTCATCATGCATATTTCAGGATTAATTTCTAATGAATATATGCAGGACAATTTTCTGTTACGCTGCCCCAAAACCCCACACCCCATGTGAATTTGATGACACGTGTTCATGTCAATCACAGCGGCTAAAAACAGCCATCTCGGCTCTAGAGGACTATTGTGGTTTGGACTAGTGCGCCATTAAGGCAGCCATCTGCTCAGGGCCAGTTTCATCATTCATGTTTAATGGTACACAGGATTTTTTTAATGATTTAGACGATATTAATAGGTTCAGGTAGAATGAAGTAATTTAATGAGCCCACAGCATTCTCTCTTTATAGCATTAGTGGTTAACTCAGTGGTCTGGACAGATTTCAACTTCACGAATCACACTCCACCTACCTAAATTCTCCCCAGAGTTTCAGCATTTCCTCTTTAGACTTCATGCCCCACTGGGCACCTTTTAAATTGCTCCACTGCTTCAGAGGGCAAGTGTGACTGTGTGAGTCGCGGCAGTTCCTCTCTGCTGATGGAAAATACTGTCATATCCGAGGGGTACCATCACTGTGAGCTGGGGGGGAAGTCTGCTGTGAGGAAACCACGCCTGGTCTCAGAGCTGCCAGTCAGGAGCACTCAGTGAATGACTGCCATTCAGAGAACGGCTTCTCCCACTTTCTGCAGCCCTGACCGCATGAGCCGAGACAAGTGTGAGTTTGGACCAAGCTCTGATGGCTTCCCATCTGTCTGCCCAGGCTTTTCACCGGCCAGAGGAATAGCTGAATGGGAGGATGCAACTGAGGCAGGCCCTGGGTATACTGCTTTGGCTCCTATATTCAGCGGCCTTCCTTGATCCCTTTAGCGCATGGTACAATCCCCTGTTCCGAACCCCCGGCCTGTCGGAAGAAATCTTTTCAAGAATCGGAAAAAAACTGCCTTAGGGTCCAAGCCAGTTGGACCCTCCTCATCCCAAGAACTTGGTTATAACCATGTTTAAAGTGACACTTAATATATTATGTCCCGAGTAGATGGACTATGTATCTCAAATGGTTTCAGCGGACCCACCCAGAGGGCTGGTGAGGGCATACGCGTTATATGAAGAAACACTGACCTGCACTTGCAGATTTCCATCATGACGGACGATCACATTAGCTCGACAGAGGTTAGGTGTAGGATGCACTAAGTCGGGAGCGCGCGCTGGGCGGTGGCTGCATTGCGTGTCTCTGTGCTCACAACTGCCCTGGCGTCCTTGAGTTCCTGCTCCCACTCTAAAAGGATGCAGCCAAGTCACAAGGGGCCGGTAATTTGTTTAGCCTTTAGTCTCCCTCCATGCTGGAAGAACCTCTTTGCTTTTTAATCAGAATCTTAGCTGGCACCTCATTAAGTTACAAGTACGAGACTAAAAACAGTATTTCACTGTTATAAAGTACGAGTGCATACCAGTTACTTATAAAGTTAATGAGAACGACGAGGCTGTTTGGGTGACTATACAAATTTGTAATTGGGGTGACAGATGACAGTTGTAGTTAGAGTCCCGGCGCTCCACTGATTTCTATATTGTTTTGGCTGTACAGCAGCAAGAAGGTCCTGATTTGCAAAGAGAAACAGGTGGTATCTTAATATAGTTTCATGAAAGTGAGTACATATTGGCCTAAATTATAAAACCCCGGTGCAGTCGCAACCTTCTGAACCAGGCCTGACAAGGGAGGCCTGCAAGAAGTTCAGGCAGGAGAAGCATCGGGCCTGAGGTTTGAACAGAATGTGTCAACTTGATGGTTCCTGCTGACCCACTGGGTGGTCTTCAATTGCCATTCTGAATGTAACACATTAGATGTTTTGGTTAGGTGTTTGGGTTTTGTTTGTTTTTTTCGGTTTTTATTACAGTGTTTAAATATTATACATTTAAACGCACACACGTTCTTTGAATCAAATGTTTATGGAAACTTCGATCAGTTCCAACAGAATGCCGGGTCCCGGTCCCGCGGGACAATCTGAAAACCGCTGCTGCTGCCCCAACGTGCCCAGTTATTTTGAGAGCCTTTGGCAAAGCGTCATTTCATCTCCTTTTCCATTTGGCCTTTTCCTCCCAAATGTCAGGCTCAACGTGAGCCATCAATATTTACTGAGTGCCCGCCCCGCCCCCCCAGAGGCATGGCACCGTGCTTGGTTTCGGAATAAAGATAGTATCATTCTGTAAGACAAATTAACAGTTCACTCTGAGCTAAGAGTTGTGAGTGGCATACAAGTTTGGTCTAGCCGGCAAAAGTCATTCAGACTGGGGCCCAGGTGACATTGGGCTGGATTTACAGTGTTTCCCTTAAATGGCTCCCACCTCAGAGTGGCATTAATGAGCAGAGTTGTAGCGGCCCTGTTGGGAAATGGCATTTCTTTGGCCCTCCAACGTGTTAGCAGCAGAGACCACCCAGAAACCGGGCACGGTCATGGTTCCTTGAGCGGAGGAGAGGATTTGTTCCCACAGTGAGGCTATCTTGCTCCCTAGCAGGAATGCC
>NW_020171994.1:672832-712156 GCF_003031525.2 Neophocaena asiaeorientalis asiaeorientalis
GGGGTCTGTGTACCCCTGCAGAGTGGCATTTGGTGGCTCAAAGTTTTGTTTTGTTTTTTTTACCGCAGATCTGCCCTCTGAAAGGTATCAGGCCCTTCCCATGACCAGGAGAGAGAGAGCAGCACAGAGAGAAACTACGCTGTTTGCTCTACGAGGCTGCCCTGAGGCCTGAAGGAGGTTATAGTATGCTGACTAATGGAAAAACCCATTCATGAGGCAGGAGGAGAGATAAGATAGTGAGGGTAACCCACCCAGAGAGGGAAATCAGAGTCACTTTCTGAATCACCCGCTACACAGAAAGGGCAGGAAGGCAATATTAAATTTGGATATTATAAAACAGGAAACACAACTGGTACACAATAGAATGTTTAAATCACATTTTAACTGACAGGAAGCTGCGGAGAGTCGCAGTCATTGCCTGAACACCAGGCAGATTTGAAACTAGGAGCTGCTATCGTCACTTTTCATCAAACTAGAATTTCCATCCCCACCATATTCTGGAATGATCCAACGTCAGCGTATGTGTCAACATGTGTAAATGGATTTGCGTGCATCAGCACAGGAGACGGGGGCTGGCCGGACCGTTGGATGGGGCAATCAAAGTCCCCACTCGCACACAGCCTGGCAGGGTAGAAAGGGGGGTCTTGGATTGGAAAGAGCGGAAAACCCCCATCTTGTTTGAAGGACGGTACTAGTGTGAGTAACGCAAACGTTTCCCTAAACTTTCTCTACTTAAACATTCACGTGAATTCCAGGAACTCTGCATGGAGATATTGCCGCCCCGCTGGAACAGGCCTCAGCAATGGCCCCTTTCCCAGAATTGTGGTGGGTGGCCATAGTGACCTCTGTACAGGAAGCCATGCCCCTCAGTGCCTAGCCTATGTGGTCCATGGTGCTCATGAATCATGGGATTGGGAAGAGGAACACGGGGTTAATCCAGTCGTTCAAACAGGTTGGGACTGCTCCTGCAGGGTACGTTGGGCCCCTCCTCCCCCCTTTGGGTTTGTACCACTCCAGAAGAATCTGTGGCCTTGGAGAAGATCAAATAGAAACTGCTAATGGTCAGCCCTAGGCTGGGAAAGTGCAGGCAACACATTTGCTCTTGGGAAGGTTACCCAGTGAGTCCTGTGAGCAGGGTGCACAGTGCACTTGAGAGTTAAACAGAAATTCCTTTCTTTTCACCTCCTTTTGTTGACTTCTTTTTAATTGCGGTGAAATCCACATGACACAATTAACCACTCGAAAGCACACAGTTCAGTGGTATTTACTGTATTCGCGATGTTGTGCAAACACCGGCTCTCTCTAGTTTTAAAATTTTTTCATCACTCCATAAAACGCCCCGTCTCTATTAAGAGGTCACTCCCCATTCTCCTTTGGCCATCACCTGAGTAACCTCTAGTCTTCTGTCTCTCTGAATTTGCTTATTCCGCACATGTCATATAAATGGAGTCATACAACGTGTGACCTTTTGTCACTATCTTCTTTTACTTAGCATAATGTTTTCGAGGTTAATCCAAGTTGTTGCATGTTTCAGTACTTCGTTTCTTTTGATGGCTGAGTAATATCTCATTGTATGTACAGACCACAATTTGTTTATCCATTCGTCCACTGATGGACATCTAGGCTGTTTCAGTCATTTGGCTCTTAAAAATAAAGCTGCTACAAACACGTGTGTCTAAGTTTCTGTGTGGACATTATGTTTTCATTTCTCTTGGGTAGATACTTAAGGATGGAATCGCCAGGTCATATGGTAATTCTACGTTAAGCTTTTTGAGAAACAAACTGTTTTCCACAGTGGCTGTACCATTTTACATTCCCACCAGTATGAAGGTTCCAATTTCTCCACATCCTCACCAATACCTGTTATTATCTTTTTGATTACAGCCACTCTAGCGGGTATGAAGTAGTATATCACTGTGGTCTTGATTTGCATTTCCTTAATGACCAGTGATGTTGAACACCTTTTCATGTGCTTATTGGTCATTTGTGTATGTTCTTTGGAGAAATGTCTATTCGAGTCCTTCGCCCAATTTGTAATTGTGTTGTCTTTAAGAGTTTTTCATGTATTCAGGATATTAAACCCTTATCGGATATATGATTTGAAAATATTTTCTCCCATTTTGTAGGTTGTCTTTTTCACATTCTTGATAGTGCCCTTTGGTGGACAAAATTTTTTAAATTTTTATAAAGTCCAATTTATCTATTTTTAATTTATTTTAATTTTGTTGCTTATGCTTTTGGTGACAAATCTATGAATCCACTGCCAAATCCTATGTCATGAAGATTTATCCCTATGTTTTCTTCTAACAATTTTAGCCCTTATATTTAGGTTGTTGGTCTCTTTTGAGTTCATTTTCCTACATGGTGGTGTACTCCAATGGTTGATTTTCTTATGTTGAACCACCCTTGCATTCCTGGGGTAAATCCCGCTTGGTCATGGTGTATAATCCTCTCAGTGTGTCATTGGATTTGGCTTGCTGGTATTTTGCTGAGGATTTTTGTGTCTGTATTCATAAGGATACTGGTCTGTGGTTTTCTTGGGGTATCTTTGCTTGCTTTGGTATCAGGGTAATGTTGGCCTTATAGAATGTGTCAGGAAGTGTTCCTTCCTCTTCTATTGTTTGAAAGAGTTTGTATAGGATGAGTGTTAAAGCTTTAAATGTTTGGTAGAATTCACCAATGAGGCCTGGTTTTTTTTTTTTTCTTTTTTTTAAGTTGGGAGGTTTTTGATTACTGATTCAATCATCTCTTTACTTGTTCTAGATCTGTTCATGTTTTCTATTTCTTCTTGAGTCAGTTTTGGTAATTTCCATGTTTCGAGGAACTTTTCCATTTCATCAAGACTAATTTGTTGGCATACAACTGCTTATAGCATTCTCTTATAACCCTTTAAATTTTTGTAAGGTTGGTGGTAACATCCTTGCTTTCATTTCCAATTTTAGTTACGTCTGTTTTTGCTTAATGAGTCTAGCTAAAGATTTGCCAATTTTGTTGATCTTTTTAAAGAACCAACTATTGGTTTCATTGATTCTATTTTTTTTTTCTATTCTCTATTTCATTTAACTCTGCTCCAACCTTTATTATTTCTTTCCTTCTGTTGGCTTTAGGTGTAGTTTGTTCCTTTTTCTAGTTCCTCCAGGTGTAAAGTTAGGATGTTGATTTCAGAGATCCCTTTTTAATACAGGTGTTTAAAGCTATAAACTTAACTCTGACCACTGCTCTCACTGTATCCCAAAGGGTTGGTACGTTGGGGAGATTGGGATTGACATATACGCACTACTATATATAAAACAGATAACTACTAAGAACCTACTGTAAGGGAACTCTACTCAATACTCTGTAATGACCTACATGGGAACGGAATCCAGGAAACAGTGGATATGTATAACTAATTCACTTTTCTGGACAGCAGAAACTAACACAACATCGTAAATCCACTATACTCTGATAAAAATTAATAAAAAATAAAAAAAGCATATCACAAGAAATATATGCAGAAAAAAAAATTAAATGGTACACTGTATTTCCCTTTTCATTCATCCCAAAGCATTTTCTAATCTCCCTAGTGATTTCTTCTTTAGCCCATTGGTTAAGTGTGTTGTTCGATTTCCACATACTTGCAATATTATCAGTTTTTCTTCTGTTTTTGATTTCTAGCTTTATTCCATTTGGTCAAAGAAGATACTTTGTTTAATTCCAATCTTTAAAAATTTAGTGATAATTGTTTTATGGCCTAAAATATGATCTATCCTGCAGAATGTTCCACGTACACTTGAGAAGAATGTGTGTTCTGCTCTTGTTGGGTAGAATACTCTGTATATGTCTTTTAGGTCTAATTGGTTTATAGTGTTGTTCAAGTCTTCTATTTCTTACATATGTATTGTCTAAGTGCTTTATCCGTTATTTAAAGTGGGGTATAGAAGTCTCCACCTATTATTGTAGGACTGCCTGTTTCTCTTTTCAATTCTGTCAATGTTTCCTTCATATCTTACGGAGCTCTGTTGTTTGGTGTGTATATGTATATAATTGTTATAGCTTCTTGATGAACTGATCCTTTTATCAATTTTATTTGTCTCTGGGTCTAAATTGAGTCTCTTGTAAGCAGCATATAGTTAGATCATGTCTTTTTAAAATCCATTTTGCCAGTATCTGTCTTGTAATTGGTGAGTTTAACCCATTTACATGTAAAGTGATTACTGATAATGAAGAATTCTTTTCCTGCCATTGTGCTATTTGTTTTCTACATGTCATATCTCTTTTTTTCCTCAATTCCTCCAGTACAGCTTTCATTTGTGTTTGATGGACTATTTTCTAGTGTACCATGTTGATTCCCTCTTCATTTCCTTTTCTGTATCTTTTATTTTCTTAGTGGTTACCATGGCGATAGAGTTAACATCCTAAATTTATAACAATCTAGTTTGATCAACTTTTTCTTTTCCTTTTAAATAGACTATAATTTGAGAGCAGTTTTAGGTTCACAGCAAAGTTGAGCAGAAAGTACAGAGAACACCCATATACTGCCTGCCCCACCTCCTCTGCCTCAGACACACACAGCCTCTCCTACTATCAGCATCCCGCACCAGGGTGGTACATTGGTTGCAACTGATGAACCTACATTGATACCAAAGTCCAGAGTTTACATTAGGGTTCACTTTTTTTTTTTTGCGGTACGCAGGCCTCTCACTGTTGCGGCCTCTCCCGTTGCGGAGCACAGGCTCTGGACGCGCAGGCTCAGCGGCCATGGCTCACGGGCCCAGCCGCTCCGCGGCATGGGGGATCTTCCCGGACCGGGGCACGAACCCATGTCCCCTGCATCGGCAGGCGGACTCTCAGCCACTGCGTCACCAGGGAAGCCCTAGGGTTCACTCTTGATGCCGTAAATTCTATGGGTTTTGACAAATGTCTAATGAAATGTATCTACCATTATAGTATCATACAGAGTAGTTCCACTGTCCTAAAAATCCTCTGTGCTTCACATATTCATCCCTCCCCCCAACTCCTCCTGGTAACCACTGATCTTGATCACCCCTTTTTAACAATTATAATAGCCAATATTTATGGAATGCTTACTGCACAAAAAGGACCAGGCTGTACACTTTTCAACAGCCTTATGAATTTTCGATTTCACAGACTCTAGATCAAAGAAGTTATCAGTTACCCAAGGCCACCTAGCTACAAAGTGGCAGAGCCAGGATTCAGACTGTTTTTCAGGCTCCAGAGACAGCTCTCCATCATTCACTCTGCTGTCTTAATGAAGATGAAGATGATGGTGACAATGGTGGTGGCAGTAGTGGTGGAAATGGTAGTAATGATGGCATCTAACATTTATGGAAGTAGTGCTTACAGTGTGCCAGGCACCGTGCCAAGTGTCTTATCTATTCACTCTTCACACCTGCTCTGTGAAGTAGTTATTATATTTATTATTATTATTGCCATTTTATAGACGAGCAAACTGAGGCTCAGGTTAGATAGCAATCTCCCTCAAATGCATAGAACCTACTAAGTAGAGGCTAGTGACTGTGACTGAAGACTTCGTTTTGCCTATCCGCCATCTCTCTCTAGGGCTGAAGATGGCAAAAACATAGGACAAGGTCTTTCCCAGAAAATTGGTTGGCTTGGTCTTTGAAGTTCAAAATCCAGGGACTTAGACTTGACGTTCCTGGGCTCTTTCTTTTCCAAGGACGCATGAGGTCTGACAGCACTGCTCTCCCATGGGCAGGGCAGACTCTCCCCTTGGCTGTCCAGCCTTAGTTATTGTCTTTCTTGTCACAGGAGGACTGACCCCAGGCTTCTGGGTGCACAACTAGGGCTCAGAAATAGCCCCCTAATCGGCCTCGTCAGCTTTGAAGGAGGCCACTGCAGGAGGGGCCTAAGTAGGCCAACACTTTAACCCAGTTACGTGAGGGCGGCTGTAATCCGGGCTGATCATGTCTTGCTAAGCTCCCTCCGGGGGGTGGTGCGGGACGGGAATGTCCCAAAACTGCTTCCTGTGCCCAAGTATCCCTGGATCTCACTGCAGACACTGCTTTCCCTTCTGGAAGAGCCTGGCCTCAAGGCTACAAGGGCCGAGCTTAATTAGAGTGGCTGCCAGGACTTGAGGGAAGGTTGGTGGCAATTTCCAACCACAGTGAATGTGCATGGCTTAGGCTACCCTAGGTGCTGCTTTTCCCCGAAAGGCCCACCGCCTAACTCTTGTTCCACCTTGTTAGACGAGGTGAGGAAGTCATCGTCTCCCTCTGCGTGGGCCAGACAGCCACTTACGTCAACCCAGGGAGCTCAGGACAGGCTGCGCTCCCTTCCCCTGCCCCAGCCCTACCAGCTCATCTCTGGCAATGAGCAGCCCCGGGAGCTCCCCAGGGCAGCAGGCTAAGCCTTCTGGCCAGGCTCTGATTGGGAAATAAAGAAACCAGAGCTGCCGGGGGCAGCTGGCCTGGCTCGTGTGGCTCCCTCCCTGTCAGTTGGCACGGTGGGCTTCCCTGCGCAGGTGCACTCGGCTTCCTTTCTCTCACGTCCCACGGAACATCTGCCCCAAGAGACGGTCCAACAAAGGGGGCTCCCTCTGGTCAGGAAGCAGAACGCTTGCCTGGCCTGGGTGGATGCCGGCAGGGAAGAAAGAGAGGATGGAGTGTTAGAAGGAGACTACATGCTAAAAGTTTAGAAGTTTTTTCGAATGGCTGTTCTCTACTAGGAGGGTGACTCTCGTGGAGAAGAGGAAGAATCAAAGTTAACAATGACGGCCCTTCAGTGACTCTAAGACACCTCAGATTGGAAGATGTCTGTTATTTTATGTACTGCTGAAAAAGAAAAAAAATAAGTTGCCGATTCAATTGTCATGCCACTGACTGGTAAGGTGCCTCTCAAATTTGGAGATTTTTTTTAACACCTTCGTTGGAGTAGAATTGCTTTACAGTGGTGTGTTAGTTTCTGCTTTAGAACAAAGTGAATCAGCTATGCACATATCTCCTCCCTCTTGCGTCTCCCTCCCACCCTCGCTATCCAAATTTGGAGATATTAAAATCTTCTTTAAAAAGTGTCTTAGAGTCAATGAAATACAGAAAAATGCCTTAAATCTGAGGTTAGCACCTCTCTCACACACCTCAACCACACAGGGTACAGGAAGGCGCAGTGTGTGAGTGTAGTCAAAACCCCGACCAACTCCTGTGCTCGGAGAACAAGCCTAGTAACCACGCTCTCTGGAAATAGGACCCCCTTACGTTGGATAGGACCTCGCAGTTTATAAAGCCCTCTCACACCCGTTTATCTCACTGGATGTCTCCCACTGCCCCGGAGTTCAGAGAGGTCTGACTTCGTCAAGCACACCCGGGACCTAAGAGCGGACGGAGAGCCGGGACCACGGGCCCCGTCTGCTGAGTCCTACCGCAAGGCTTTTCCAACGACTACAGGACCACTATCTCAGAGAGGGTAGAGACAGACTAGTGAGGGTGGAATTAAGTGGCTTTTAAACCCTTTTCCCAATGAAACTATTTACAGAGCCTCAGTGTACAAAGTGGAATAAAATTGGAGTTGTTTTGGGTGAAGCAAGGGGAAAGGCTGGAACCTCACCCACTCTGCACCACCAGCCCTGCAGGTCCTCGAGTTGGCTGCCATCCAAGCCATCCCGTTGGAAACCCATGGAAACCCACGATGGCGACCCTACCAGCAACAAATCCCTCTGTACCTGCCGCCCTTGCACGGAAGGAGGCCCTTCCACCTCCCTCCTCACCCTAAGGAGACCTGGCTGATTTACAGCTCAGACACCTCCCCAGACTCCCTGAAGCTCTGAGGAACAATCTGGAGTAAGGGGCCTTCAACTCTCTTGGTAACATTCTTTTCTCAAAGCTGGACTTAGATACTATTCTTCATACCTTTGGGTATGTCTTAAAATTTTCATGAAAAAACGGCACTTGGTGTAGATGGGCACGTCAAAGAGATGACTTCCAACCTGGAAGCTTAAAGTCAAAACAAAATCAAGCAAGAAGTTTGCTTTGAATTATGAGCTGGGGTGAGGCCTGGGCACTGGGAGTCTTTGTAAAGCTCCTCAGGTGATTCTAATACGCAGGAAAATTTACAAGCCCCTGTATCAGCGGCATCCTGTCATCTCCAACGCTCTGGAAATCTGAGGGAGGCCCCTCCATTCTCAGAGGGAGAAAAACTGGAGAGCCCAGGGTCTTTCTAAAAATGTAAGGAGACTGGGGACTCTTGGCGACTAGGGAAGGAGCAGCTGAAGGGACAGTACAGCAGGCAGCACCTCTTACTGGTCCCTGGATGGAGAGGGAAGGGGGAGCGGAAAGGCGGCGGAGACCAGGGAGAACCAGCGGCTGGAGCAGTGCTACAGCTGGGGATGGGTCGTTGGAAAGGAGAAAACCGACGCGGCCCACGCTATTGGCTCTGTCGCCTATCAGAGCTTTGTTAAGGAAGCATCTACCCTCCTTGCTATGACCTGCTGTGTAGTGAGACTCCGAGGCCACCGGCGGGCTGCGATGCAGGCAGAGCCCCACTGAAGCTAGGAAGCCAGCTGTGGAGGGCAGAGCCCTTTGGGTCATCCATCAGCAAGAGGAGTAGCCTTCGCTACTGCCTTCCTGGGAGACGCTTCAGCCCCTCCGTCGCACAGCTCAGACACCCCAGATATGCAGTGTAGATGCTAGGCGAACGCTGACTGGGAGAGAGGCAGGTACAGGCGGTAACAGAGAGTCCTTGACTTTGGACTAGGCCGGCCTTCCTGGTTGCCAAGGTTAGTAAACCACGTGGCCTTTGAGTAAGCCACTGCATTTGTCAGCCTGACCTCTGTGGATCTCTGTCCCCCCACTGGCCTTGGCAAAGCGGGACAAGGGGAAAACTCACTGGGGGATCAGGTTGTAAGCATCAGCTCCTCCCTACGCCTCAGAGGGGTAGGTGACACATTCCATGGGCTGGTGGGGCTTTTGCCATGTGAACACCAACTCTGCCTGTGTGCCCCGGGGAGTGGAAGGGGGACCCTGGAGCGGACAAACAGCTACCAGGGATGCAGAAAAGCAGCTGGCTGCCTCACCCACACCCCACCCAGAGGTCTAGCGAAGGGGCAGGCGGAACAGATGCCGTCTCTGTTCTCTTTCCTCACAACACGCCTCCTCACCCTGGATCCCAGCTACCCAGGGTCCTGCAGAGAAGGAGGATGGAGGCCCACCGGCTGGAGCTCGAGGTGCCCGGGCCATCAAAGGCACGGGGCCCCATGCAGGAGAACTCAGGGGATGAGCGACAGCTTGTGTGGCCTCCCACCATTTTGCAGGACTCTGGGATAAGGGCACCGTTCACCAAACACCTTCCAACGGCCAGGTCCTGGGCCAGGGGCTAAAGGATGCATCAGACCCCTCTCTGCCCTCAAAGAGCTCAACGTCTACAGAGGGAGACAGCGCCCTGATGACTTCCTAGGAGGCAAATGGGGGCCCCGGAGTGAGCACCGGGGAGCCGAGTGGAGGGGTACCTAATGCATACTGGGGCCCAGGGAAGACTGCGTGCAGGAGCTGACACTTGAGCTGAGGCCTCCGGACAAGCAGGGAGAGCGGGGTAGCCGAGAAAACAGCGCGAAGAACGAGACAAAGAAGCGAGAAACGGCAGGGCATGAACAAGTGGAGCTCAATATGGCTGGGGCAAAGGGTCTGCTATGGATGGGTCTTTGTGGGACGTGAGGGTGAGGAGATGTTTACAAGCCCCCGCGGGAGTGAGGCAGTCAGGTCTCCACTGGAAACTACTGCCTGCAGTAGAGGGTACAGACTGGAGCAGAGACCTTCAGCAGGGGCAGTGCACGAGCCCAGGGGACGGGGGGCCTTGGCCTAGGTCACGGGTGTTTAGCTCTTTCTGAAATGGGAGACACACAGAAAGGCCACGGGACCAACTTGCCGCACGTCCTTCCGGCAGACTCTCACCCCAGGGCCAGCCTTTGCCTGGCCCCTTGTAGCCCCATCCCGTTTACTTGTAGGCCTTTCAGCCGTGCTCTGCTCTGCGGCTCACCAGGGTCAGGTTTGCTGGCCACGGAAGAAAAGATGGCCTTGACCCCCTGCCTCGGCAGTCGTGGGGCCCGCCCTCCTCTCTCTCGCCTTCCACCTCACTGCCCGGTTCTCCTCCCGTTCCCCTCAGGCCTGGGGGCCCTGGGCGAGGGTCTGCCCGGTCATGCCAGCACCCAGACAGGCAGCAGAGTCGAGGGGAGAGCGCTGAGCACTGAGGCTCTGAAGTCTCACCAAACTGGCTTCCCAGGCCAGCTCTTCCACTGACTAGATCTGAGCCTCAGCTCTCTCAGTTTCTGCCTGTTCCTGGCACACGGCTGTAGCTATAGCTTTACTGATGGAGAAGCTGGGGTCACAAGCCAACGAGTGACTTGCCCAAGCTGGTGGTTTTGTGGCCCAGGATGGCAGGGCCCAGCCTCTCCGATAGCCTGGGTGCCCAACTACTGGCCAATGAGGAAATCCACCTGCACTGGGGACCGCTATGCCTAGCTGTGTCCCTTCTAGAAGCGGCAAAAGTCTGAGTAGGGCCTCTGTCTGGCGTAAAGGCGGGCTGGGCTGATCACAGTCACCACGGGCTGCTCAGTGGGGAGCCCTGGACAGCCGGGTCTGACTGTTCCCCAGAGGCAGGGTTACCTCCACATGGGACGGTCTGACCTGTGTCAGCCTCACACCTCTGCTGAACAGAGCCCGCCCTCAGGAAACCTGGGATGAGGGAGCCTGATCACGTCTGGGTTTAGAGCTGCCACCCCTAGCTCAGTCCTCCAGCCCGGCCCAGCGCACGTGGGGCCCCGCGAGCCCAGCAGATGCCCCCAGCAGACAAGCCCTGCTAAGAGCACAAGGCCTGCTCGGTCCCTGGCAGCACTAGTGGAAGCAGGCAGCAGCGTGGGGGGATTCGAGGCCGCACGTCCGGCCACGCGACTCCCAGGGCAGAGCTGTGCTGAGTGCGCCAGCTGCCCCTTGGTGGTCCTCCACGGCCTGGACGACCATCGGCCCCTTTTGTCTACTTTTCAAAGCAGAAGCCCTACTGAGAGGGTTCTGAGAAGCAAGGCCAAGACTCCTGGGTTCTCATAAACCTTTTAATAGCAGTAAATGAAGGAAACATTTAACAGTGAGTCCCATGGTGAGGGTTCCTTTTCATTCAAGGATCTTCAGCAACAGAAACACCTCAGACTAAAATTCAGAGTGCTAAGTACACAAATTAATGACCATTTATTTCCAAAGGTGACTGCAGAAACCACTGTGGTACAATCAAAAGGTTTTACAAAACAGAGAAAACATTACAAAATGCCCCAAGAGGCAAGCAAACTGGTAGGGGCACAGAGCACCCGAGAACCAGCTTGGCAAAAATACTCATTCTGCAGCTGTTTAGGGGGATCACAAAGACCGGTTCTAAAGGGAGCCGCTGCGGGGGCAGGGGCCAGGGAGGGGTGTGCCCAGCGCATAGCAATCCCACCCTGGGAATGAGGAAGGACTGGGGTCGGGGCGACGACAGAGGCACTGCCAATTTCCCGGCAGAAAGAATTACAAGTCGGACTGTCTCATTCTCTCTATCACAGTAACACCAATAGAGATGAAGAATTCCTCCAAATACAATACGACACTGACACTGAAAGAAAGCACGTTTCCAAAACAACAGCTCAGCTTGAAATGACTTTTCTTGTTGTGTTTGTTTCGTGCCACGAGTAGCAAACCAGTGTACAAAAATGTCACAAGAGCAGCGACTAGGCTTTCCTGAGCACAAGTGGCTCACTCTATATACAGAAGAGGAAGGTTCGCTCCCTCTCATGGACCCTACCCACCCCCACCCCCCAGAGGGCGGGGCAGGGTGTGCAGTGAGGACGCCCCTTCCCGGTAGTCCAAGGAGCATGGGAGGGCCTGCAGGACAGACGTCCTCCCTTATGCCTGGCTCCCGATTTACCAAAACCAGCACCGGTGTCTTGTCTTGTAGGGGCCACACTGGCCCTTCTTCTCCCCTCGCCCGCCTCCCCATCTCCCCTTCAGATGACTCGGGATCAACACGTACACATCCATGGAAGTCTTTTTTTGGCCAAGGGAGGGGGAGGAAGGGTCTTCTGCCAGCCTCCCCCTAACACCAGCACGCAGAGATGTGCTGACAACCTGCTCTCCGTGGGCAGCTGTGCCCGCTCCGCTAAACACTGGGCCCCGACGCCCCACACACCCTGGCCACGCTGCAAGCAGCTTCCGTGAATGCTGAGAAGTCCCAGGAGGAAGAGAGAAGGTTGACTTCGGGGGACAGAAGCTGTGGCTTCCTCACAAGCTGACAGAGGAACACATCACTGGGCCTCCGGGAAGAAGATAGGCCAGATCATCTTTGGTGTACAGAAGCAAATACCACGGAACACTTTGCTGGCCAATGGCACATAGAAACTTGGCCAGGATGGCTGGGGAAGCCCCTTGGCACTGACAGGAAAGCACAGGGGACGTGCCGGGCAGCCCGGGCCCACTGCTGCAGGGGCCACCCTCCAAGGCAGGCCGCCGAGGGTCTGGCCAGGTAACCTCTCCGCATGGGCCTGGCCCAAGGAAAGAGTCAGGTAGAGACCAATTCAGACGCCCGCTGCTGCCCAACACCTCCAACGCAGGCCATGACTCCCTGTGCAACCTGGGACGGGACTTGCTCTCTGTTCCTTCCCCCTACATGTTTCTGAGCCAACCAGAAGCCCTGCATCTCCCCTTCTCATCCCCCTCCCCCGGACAGGTGCACCTGCCTCTGGCCTGGCCAAGCCAGGCACATAGCTTCCACTTTCTTCTTTCCCTCTAAGCAGCAGAAAGGTGCCAGCCAGCGTGGCGAACTTTTAGAGGCACGCCAGTGCAAGGTAAGCTCGAGCTGACTGGCACCCCGCACCAGGCCATGGAGACAGGGAGGAAGAGAGCCCCTTTCCTTTTGCAAAGAGGCCAAGGGGCACTGAGGTCTTGCCTCTTCCGGAGGGCAACCCAGGGCTGAGAGGCACTAAGAAAAATTCGGCCAAACCCTCAAAGATGGCAGAAAATGAAGGTCACGCGTCTTGAGGAGCTCACGGGGAGCCAGAGCATTCGGTGTTCCCCCTTCCTGCAACCCCACACCCTGGGGATTGATGACCTCACTGCCAGCGTACCTCTGCAAAGGGATGGGCCCCGCCGTGGTTGCTTCCCTGGGCCTCGCCTTGCTAGGAGAGACTTCTCCATCCTGCTGCCTCCTGTAGGTCCACTTGCTAAAATCATGACCACTGAGTCACTGAAACTCAATCTAGGTCTGATACAGTAACACCTGAAATATTGAATGGGCCCAGGGCGACTGGGTGGCCTAGAGTGGGAGAGGGAGGGGGGCTCATCAGAGGAGGTCACAGAAATATCTTTTCTGTTATTAAGTAATCTATTCTTAGTAAGAGCCAACAAGGAGCCAGCAAATGGCACCACCTCCTTCTTGAGGTCCATGTATGACTGAGGCTGCCTTGCAACAAAAGGTCTCCCTTTCAGAGCACTTGAACCTCCACCCACGGGGACCTGATTTTTTGGTACCTCCCTTTCAACCCAGACGTGGGCTTTCGGGCTGGGGAGCATGTGATGCCCCCGCCCCCCATGCTAAACAATTCGTCTCTGAGTCTGGCCGCAGTGACGACACCTGGCCCTAGGGAAACAGCACTGCAGGATCTGTATCTTCCCAGACCTAGGATGCCGATACGTGCTGTAAAACCACAAGACGGATCGACAGGTGTCCCTCCAGAGACAGGCCCTAATTCAAGGATTCTCCGAACTCAAACATCCAAAAGCAAATGGACAGACGAATACACAAAACTCCAAGAGCCAGAAAACCCAACTCTAGCTCATCCTTCCCTGAAGCTGCCTTTAAAAAAGAGAGAGAGAACATTTAAGGGGCACTCAAAATTAAAATGTCATCTATTATCAACATTAAACTAAAAGCAAAGCATATGATTCAAATCACAGTTTTCTCAAGTTACCACGGCTTTTGACTAATTTCTATGCTCACTTCTGATTGGGATATGGGTCAGTTCTCAGCTCTCAAGCAGAATTTACCCAAGGTCCTGCCTAACGTTAGCTGTGGACATTTCAACCTTGTGCACTTTGGATTTGCCATTGCAATAGTGGAATCTAGCCCCTGGGCTGGGTAGCGCCCCACACCTCCCACCTCTGGCAGCATCCTGGAGGGAGTGGCTGGTTGGCTGCTTGCTTTGAGTCATGGGACACCAGTGGGAAGAGTCTGGCCAGCTCTCTTTTGGCCATGAGCTGGGAAATCCCTTGGCTCTCGGCTTGCCGCTGGTATAGAAACAAGGCCTCAGTCCCCTTATGGTGAGGGCTGTGCTGGAGACAAAAGGGGACCCCAGCATAAGCCTGGAGGTCCCTGGCAGTGGAGAAACGAAACACAGCCCAATCTCATCGCTTCGATGCCAAAAGAACTACTGCTTGTTGTTCCCTTTCTCCTCAACCAGATGTTGTTAAAGCAGCAACTAGCAGAGTGAAAGCCACTGACTACTGTCTCGCCATTTAAGGCCACGAGGAGCAGGGAGAGAGCGGCAAAGGGAAGGAGGAAACGTGCGGCCCTCTGCACTACAGCCCATACTCCAGCACTACCGCCCAGGCTCCAGGACTACCGCCCAGGCTCCAGCACTACAGCCCAGGCTCCAGCACTACAGCCCAGGCTCCAGCACTACCGCCCAGACTCCAGGACTACCGCCCAGGCTCCAGCACTACCGCCGAGGCTCCAGCACTACAGCCCATGCTCCAGCACTACAGCCCAGGCTCCAGCACTACCGCCCAGGCTCCAGCACTACAGCCCATGCTCCAGCACTACAGCCCAGGCTCCAGCACTACCGCCCAGGCTCCAGCACTACAGCCCATGCTCCAGCACTACAGCCCTGGCTCCAGGACTACAGCCCAGGCTCCAGCACTACCACCCAGGCTCCAGGACTACAGCCCAGGCTCCAGCACTACAGCCCAGGCTCCAGGACTACAGCCCAGGCTCCAGCACTACAGCCCAGGCTCCAGCACTACAGCCCAGGCTCCAGGAGCCGTCCTGGGGGAAGAGCCGGGGAAGGAAGAGTGGTGGAAGAAAGGGACAGAGAGGAAGGAAAAAGAAACACACCAAACGTCCTCCTGCCCTCTCCCATGATGTCATCAAGAGCTGGGTGTCCTCCAAGTGGAGTCAGGACTTGTTTCCTCAGGGGCAGAAGAAAAAAAAAACCCCAAAACAAAACAAAACAAAAAAACACAAGCACCTTCAGTCTATTTTCTTGGCTGGAAGCCGGAGCAAATCCAGCAGATATTTACACAAGGGCCCAGCCATGTATGAGAACAGGATGACCAGCTTCCCGTGGGTCATGGTCATGAGAGTCTGGTGTCCCGAGGCCCAGATGCGATACCAGGGGCCGTAGAATGGGTCTGAGATGGCCGGACACAGCATGTTGTTCAAATTCACTTCGGTGACCTGCAGGGACAAGGGAGGTAGAGTGAGCGTTCACCATCCTTAGGCTTTCTCTGGCTTCTGCCAGTTCAGCCGTGTCTACCTAATGGGGACTAGACAAGGAGGGATTGACAAATCCCCACCTGTTCATAGTGGGATCTTTCTCCCCTAGGTTTTCTGAGTGGGTCAAGGCTAGAGCCCTTTGGAGGTGACGGGGGAGGCCGTCCAGTGGAAAAGCTGGTCGGTTTTGCTCAGTCTTGCCTTCCAGTTGGGCCCAGTGCCCGTTGCCATTCCTAAGCATTTACTAGGTGCCTAGACCCGGAGGGGTGTCATGGGATAAAGGCAGTCCGCGGCACGGCCCCTGCCTGCATCAAGGTGGGGTGATCGGTCTACCACGTGTGACCTCAAAGCAGACAGACGGTGCTCACCAGCTCTTGCCCACCACGGGATCTGAGGGGTGTACAGGACGGGGGCTGAGTTCTCAGAGAAGATTTCACGAGGGCAGTGACACCTGAATGGACTCATGAAGGATGGATGGGGGTCATGGCGAGAAATGGAGTGAACGGAGCCTTCCTTGTAGGAGGCCCAGAGGTGACACCGAGCACGGTACGTATGGTGACGTGAGCACACTGGCTCCTCTGGAATCGAGGAGTCCCAGTGGAGAGCAGGTGTGAAGGTCATACTGCTTCCTCCCTAGAGAACAGGAAGCATTCACGCTATTGGCAAGGAGCTCAAACTAGCCCCCGGGCCAACCAGAGCAGAGCAACACGCCGGGATGGGGAAGACAAAATGACTGAGTGCTTCGACAAAGGCGCTGGTGACATCGGTTACACGCCCTAGTCCTGCCAGGTCCACGCGGCTAACGCTACATTAGTGCCGCTCGCACACAAAACCCGGCATGCCACTCCAGCCTCGAACACGGCCACGGCCACGGCCCCTGCCTTCCAAAGCCCTTCAAGCACGTTCTCCTTAAAGACAAGTCCTCACCACCTCTCAGGGTCGGGGTTGCGGGCCTGTGCCGCGTCACGGAGGGGGGAGAGCGCACTGCACTCGAGAATGAGGTGACTCACCCAGAGCAGTGGCAAGGCCAGGACTTGAACTTGGGTCTCCCGACCCCAGCCCCAGCCCCAAGCTCTTGCTACTCACTTCGCCACCACTAGACACACCGCCCACGCACTCAGCAATCCTGGGCTCTGGATAACTCGACTACTGAACATCCCAGAATGCCACGGGGGTCACCCGACACCACACTTTCACTGGACACACAGCTCAGGGCCCGGTAGTAGACCCAGAATGGACCCAAGGTCAGAAGCCTCCCCCAGGCCCAGGGCCAGGGCTAGCATCCTGCCTCGCATGGGGTCCACAGCAAACCACTTTCAAAGCGCAGCTCTCTATCTCCGATCCAAGCGGCCGTGAGTGAAGGGCCTCCTTGCCTCCCCAGGGGTGAAAGAAACAGTCATTACTGAAGGATTCAGAAAACCCTTTGGAGAGGCCAAGGCTGTGGATCGTAAATCAAGAGCCCAGACACAACACTCTGACAGCCTGGCCTTTGGCATCTTGTATTTTCAAAACAAAACGATACACCAGCGCCAACCAGGATTATCAAGATTTATGAAGAACGCCAAACAGAAGGGATAGAAGGGGATAGAACCAAACTTACCAGGCCCAGGATCTGCAAGACGCTGAAGTGATAAAAGAACATGAGGCCAGTCGAGAGAAGGGCCCAGCGGAAACTGCTGAGGGGCTCCGGGGTATAAGCACCTGGGGGGAAAGTGGAGACAGCGAGACAGCACGTTTTGGTGACCCTCTTCTCCTCCCTTGTCCCACGAGGGTGCGGGCGCTGCGGCCACAGCTACCGCCTGCTGTTTACCCCCTTCTGCTGCCCTGCGATGGCTGCTCGAGAGACAGCCCAAACCGATTAGCTGGGTACTCCTATCACCCCTTCCAAAGTCTGTTCTGCCACGTAATGCTGGGGCCATTACAAAGAGGGATTTTTTTTTTAACTGTTATTATAAAAGTAATACAGTCGGCCCTCTGTATCTGCAGGTTCCACATCCACGGGTTCCACTAACCGGATCGGTCCACGGTTAGTTGAACTTGTGGATGCGGAATCCACGGATCCGGACGGCCGACTGTACTACACCGTTTTCTGTAAGGGGCTTGATCAGCCTCGGATTTTGGTTACCCGCAGGGGTCCTGGAACCAGTCCCCCTCGGACACTGAGGGATGACTGCACGTGCTCCCTAAAGGAAACGTAGAAAATGTTAAAAGGTAGAAATGAGATGGAGGAGACAAAGAAAAACACCCCCGGCGCTCTCCTAGCTGAATGTGACCACTGCTAGCACGTGGGTGTGTCTCCTCGGTTCCTGTATGCCTTGGGAGCTTCTTTTCTTTCTTCTTTTGATTACTAATTGGAATTTTACTGTATATGTAACTGTATAGCCTTCATGTCCACATTTATTTTAATCATTCCCTCACGTGTCTAAAGAGAAACGTCACTGAGGAAGTATGGCATGGTGGCTGAGATGTCACACAGATTTGGTTTCAAACCTGGATTCTACCACTTACTGGCTGTGTGTGACCCTGGAAGAGTTGTTTCAACTCCCTGAACCTCAGCTTACTTGTCTGTAAAATGGGGCTACTTCTGAGTTGTTGTGAGGAGTAAAGGAAAGAGTGTATTGAGAACTCTTAGTACGGGATCTGGTACAATCGAAGTGTTCAATGCGTGTCAGGTACTGTCGTCACCGCAGCGCTATCATCATTCAAGTAACTAAAGAATGTGCCATATCCAGTTGTTGTGCCATTTCCCAACCATTAGACAACTCTCTCCCCCTTGGAACAGCAAGAATGATGTATTTTCCCTCTATCGTCACTCAGGAACTCCTATCCCAGTAGGCTTGGATGTATTCTAGACCCTGCAGAGCAGGGGCGTGGCCTATAGGATGCTATGGGTGCATGCATCAATGCGGGTGCTCCGGAATGGAAGGAACCTGGAACCCTCTACCTCAAGCAAGTAGGCGGCAACAGGACATCCTGGAGTAGTGTTTTCCCAAGTCAGTCTTTCACAGATTCATCCATTCATTCACCAGTTATTAGGCACCTATTATATTCCAAGCCCTGCGCCAAACTTCGGGGAAAGGAACATAAAGAAGACGGGCTCCCTGCAGCCTCAGATGCGCAATCTGGCAGAGGACGCAGACAAGCTGCTAACAATGAGAACAACATAAAGACCAGGTCTGTGCCAGGCATAACAAATGGGACTAAAAGGGAGGCCTAGGCATTCCAGAGCAGCAGCCTGCAGGAAGGCAGACATCCGTGGGAATGAGCCAATTCACAGAACTATGGGGAAGAGTTGAGACCACAGGGGAATAGGACTCAGAGGTTGGCAGGGCTAGGCTGCTCCCAGCTGGGCCAGGTAGGACCTTAGGAGCCAGGCTGAGGGCTTTGGGCTTCATCTTGTGCCACAGGGTCATGACCCCAGGTGCCTCAAACCTCAGGCAGGCAGGTAACTGGGAGCAGGGGGGGGTGACCAGACAACAGGGAGGCTGGAGATGGGCCAACCGGGAAGCCCAGGCCCCTTCCGAAGAGGCCAGCCACCACTCAGTTCCACCCAATCATTGCCCTACGGGGACGTGGGCCCAGAGTTGCCAGTGTTTTCACTTTTGCAAGAGAAGCCAGAAATGGGAACTTTCATACGGAATTTCCTGATTTTTAAACGTTGGCAAATAATTCAGATTGTTTTAAGAACGCTCAACGGACCACACGAAACATGTCTTCTTGGATGGCTTTCAGCTCATCGGTGGCCAGCTTCGAGCTCTGCCGCAGAGCCACAGCAAGCGGCGGAGGGGTCTGAAGCGGGAAAGCGAGGCAATCAGACGTGTGCTTGAGAAAGATCTGCCTGGCCGGGGTGCGGGGTGCGGGCTGGAGCAGAGAGAGTCGAGGTGGGGGACTGAGACAGAGACTGCTTCAGGAACCCGATGACAGAGGAGGATGGATAGCTTTGAAGACAACGGTGGTGGCCCTGGGTTCTAGCTTTGCATCACTGGGTGGATGGTGCCATTTACTGAGACGGAGAAGAGGAAAAGGCAGATTTGGGACAGAAGGTGGAGAAAGGAGGCCAATTTTAGACATGTTGAAGTTGAGGTGTCCGTGAAATATCCAAGTAGAATTGTCTCTTAGGTGGCTGCCTGCACTCTGGGAAATGCAGCGTGACAGTGACAGTGTGGGCACTGGAGCCGGGCAGACACAGGTTCTCAAATCCTGGCTCTTGTCGCTTATCGACCTCAGGGCCTTGGGCAAGCCTCAGTATCTCTTGAACTCAGTTTCACTCATCTGCAGAATGGGGTGCCGCCGCCTACTTCACAAGGTCGTCGGGTGGATAAGATCATTTAAGCCATGACTGGAGTGCCATATCTGGGATCTAAGAGATGCTGATTATTTTCATTATTATATGAATCACAAACTCAGTAAAAAGGACGGGGCTGAGCGTCCATATATGGGTGTCATCAGCACAGGACAGTAACTGAAATCACAGGAGCATATGCAGACCGAGTGAGGAAGAAGGTCAGAGGCAGAACGAGGAACATAATGGTGGGGAGTGTCGAGGGAAGGAGAGGAGTGAGATGGCGGTGACTGAAGCCCCCCTGGGTCTTCTGGGGGAGAAGCTCAGGCTTGCTCTGTGAACAAGAGGCAGGCTCACCACACATCTGAGTCAGATGGCCCTTTGCAGGGATTGGACTCATCCGTCCACTTTGTAGATGGACAAACCGAGGCTGGGAGATGGGCAGTGCCACAGCCAAAGTCAACAGCAGAGCACTGGGCTCTCAGACACAATGCCCAAGGACTCACTGCTCAATGCCCCCGCTGCCACTTGTCACAGACCTCCAGCACACCACGTTGTACCAGCTCTTTATCTACCCGTCTAGACGAGTGCCTCGGGTCGAGGACTGCGTGGGATTCGTTTCTGTGCTCCTAGCAGATACCTGGCACAGAACTTGGAATGCGCTTATACCGTGTGCACTTTCCTGTCTGCTGGATGAGTGGGAATTGGGTACCATGTTGTCACCCTGACTGCTGGGGACGTAAAGGGGAAGAGGGCACCTGGAGGACCGACAGGTGCTTAGAGCCCTGAGCAGTTTTCCCCAGGTGTCCCTTCCCTCCAGCCTCTGCTTGGCTCCCCCTGGTGGCGGCAGGGCAGTAGTGACAGACCCCATGGGCCTGGTGGTGGCTGCAGGGGGAAAAAAAGGACCAGAGGGGGAAGTATCCTCAGCCAGACTTCAGCAGCCCTCCCCCACCCTCCCCTAAAGCCCCTGAACCCTGTCCTGCCCTAAATATGGGGGGAAAGGAACGCTCAGGCACTGCCAAGGGGCGCTCAGTGCTCTCACTGCAACCTCAGGACCATTCATTCTGTGTTACATCACCCGTCCCACGTCAAGACGATTAGTTCTCTGAGGGAGGGGCCGTTTCTGAATCACCTCTTCACCTCTAGCACCGGATGCACGGTAGACACTCAAAAAATCAGCACTGCTTGGGAAATGAATGGGACAGGCTTTCTGGAGCATCTATAACACTATAACCCTTTGACTCGACAACGCTACTTTGAGGACTACCGTCCAATACCTCAAACACC
The DNA here is from genome assembly GCF_003031525.2 of Neophocaena asiaeorientalis asiaeorientalis. NCBI lineage: Eukaryota > Metazoa > Chordata > Mammalia > Artiodactyla > Phocoenidae > Neophocaena > Neophocaena asiaeorientalis. The sequence goes on from NW_020171994.1 coordinate 693,858, forward strand.
CAACACATGGCCCTTATTTGCACAGAGATATTTACACCTGCACTACCTACTATATTGAAACACTGGAAACAAACCAATTGGGGAGATAAGTTAAGTAAACTCTGGTACCTCAGTATTGTGCAACAGTCCACCGCCATTCAAATAACAACCAGACAAACTATATACCTGTGTGGCAAAGTCCCTGGCCCGTGATGGCGAGCGTAAATGACAGAACACCAAACAGTACATCAGTGATGGAAAATACAGCTTAGTGGTTTAAAACGAAGGCCTTGGGGTCAGACAGCCTTGGGTTTGAGTCCTGCCTCTGCCACTGCCTAGAGGGGTGACCTTGGGCAAATTGTGCCACCCCTCTAAGCCTGTTTCCTGTAGCAACGTCTATCTCTCGGGCCTGCTGAGTGGAATAAGAGATATAAAAAAAGTAAATACACCAGCTAGCCTGCCATACAGATGGTAGCTATTTTTATCATGGCAACCACAGCCATCCAAAATCTCATAGAAGACTGGAAGACGACAAGGAATCTCGTAAAGAGGTGATCTTTTTCTGTGAAGGGGGACTTTGTGGTTTCCTCTGCCTTTTCACTGCTGTTGGTTCTTTTCATTGCAAAGGTGATCAAATATTCAATCTCTTTGAAAAAACAGAGACAAAAAAGAAAGCACCATGAGAACAGATGACCCAGTCTACACAGATATATGCAAATTGTATGCAAACGCACATCTTTCTTTTTTTATATACCTGGATGTGGCCCTTGGGAAAATGTCAGTGAAAAACCAGTTTTCTTTTAAGAGAAAAGAGAAACTTAAGCACGTTCAGAAAAATTAAACACATAAAACTTTTCTTTTTTACTTTAAGAAAAAAATAAATGTGACATTTTCTGCTAGCATCTTCTACCCCAGGAGGACAGAAGCATTTCAGCTCTAAAGGTAGGGGGAAACCGAGATAATAGCTTTTTCTGAAATTGATTTCTGCCAGAAGGAAGTTTTATGAGTGCTGGGAGAGACATCAACTGTGCCACCAGCAGCCAAGACCGATCCCCAGAGGCCTCTCCCAAGGGCCTTTTCTCTCATCCTCTAATCCCACCCAGGAAGGGCTTACACTGAGGACATGAGACTGGGCAGGACGGCATCCTAGTCTCCAATCTCCTTCCTGCTCCCTTCAAGTCATTCACTTTTACATATTACCCATTCATTCAACACGGACTGGCTGCACGCTGGGCAGACTCCATACTAGACAGTGGGGAGACGGAGGCCAAGACAGGCCGTGCCCTTCAGAACTACCCTGCAGCTTACCCGTGAGCAATGAGATGGTGTGATGAGGTAAGCGCACTAAGTAATGGAGACACTGAGGAAGGGGAGCTGAAGAACGTGACAGTTTGGGTGAGTTTTGAAGAATAAGAAGGAGATGGCAGCAGGAGCTTAAAGCAAGGAAAGGACATTCCGGGCGGCAGAGTACAGCCTGGGAAAAGATGTGGAGGCATGAAACAGCATGCCATTTGCATGTAATCCCAAGCAGGTCTGTGTAACTGGAGCATCAAGTGGGAGGGGACACGTGCCCAGAGATGAAGCTGGAGAGACCGGCTCAAGTCATGAAGAGCCTTGTCTGCCGTGCCCGGGACCTTGGCCTTTATCCTCTTCACAACGAGAAACCATTGAGAGGTTTGGAACAGGGGAGTGCAAGGTCAGGTTTCTGTTTCAGCTAGCTCGACTGCTCTGGCAGCAGTGTGGGTGATGGACAGGAGAGGGATATGGTTGAACACCAGTTCGGATGCTGCTGCAGAAATGGATGACTTGGCAATTCGTAGGGCACAGAGGAGGCACCTAGGTTGACTCCCAGGTCTATGAGTTCAGTGACTGAGAGGTTGGGGGTGTGCTGACACTGAATGCCTATAGGATACCCACACGGACGTCTCCAATTGGCCGTGCAAGTCCAGGTCTAGAGCTCAGAAGAGGGAGATGTCCCAGAAACAGAGCTTGGGGGTGTGGATAAGATCAACACGGAAGAGTCCACAGAATGAGATTAAAGGACCAAGGACGGAGCCTGGAAAACAGAAATATTGCCAGGAGAAAGACAAGGTTAAAGACTGCCACGAGCCACACGTGGCAATTTACATTTAAACGGGTTAAGATGAAATAAAATTAGAAATCTGGTTCCTCAGTAGCCCATCACGTTTCAAATGCTTGATAACCACACACAGCTAGTGGCTACCATATTGGACAGGGCGGAGAAATAACACTTCCCATCGTCACGGAAAACTCCACCGGGAACACGCTTCTTTGTAGAGGTACGGTAAAGACAAATACTTCCACTGGGTTTGGTAACATGCTGGCCACTGGTGATCTTTGCTGTAGCGATTCCAGGAAAGTAGCGATGCAGGAGCTGGGTTGTAAACAACTGAAGAAAACTTTCCAGGTGCACAAGGTAAGGAAGGGAATGCCAGGAAAAGGGAACAGGATATGCAAAGTCACAGAGAAATCGTCAGCCAAATTCCCAATGTTTCGATCACTTCTCTGAACGTTCCCTTCATCCTCTATGCTCTTCCCTGACCTACCTCTCCCCACAGGGAACCTGCTTCATCTCTAGCCCTCTGAAGTAGTCACTGGTTTATTTTCCCCCTGGGCCCAGGGAGAGTAGGGAACTTCTTTCTTTGCATTGCTATTTCCAACCCACTACCCTTCCATTTCACAGTTGTCTACAGACTATGGGTCATGGTCCTTAATATTCCTCAGGGCTATTAGGACCTGGCTCGGTACCTTTCTCTCCAAAAATACCCCCATCTTATCTCTTGATCTTTTCAACATATGCCTAACATGAACCCTCCAGTACCCTGGCCTCTCAGCTCCCTGGCCTCCTCTCCTCAATGATTTCGTCCCCGTCTCACTTCAGCCAGTCGTTCTCAAGCTTGTGCTTGAGACCTTATAATTATGAATATCTGCAGCCCCTCGTTAAGTCAAGCATTCCCTCTTCACCCACCACTTCTATCTTTCCAGCTGACCCCCTCTAACCCTGACCCCAACACTTCTTTGACCCCCCCCGGAATCTGTGATCCACTGGTCCTCCAACCTTTCTTGCTGTCCCTCATGGCTCCCTCTTCTCTCCTTCAATTCCATTGCCCATTACTCGAATTATCCCTGGCATACACCTTGGACTTCATGGCATCTCTCATCAGCCCCGCACTTATCTTGAAAAAAACCCCGGCTCTGGTTAAGTCCCAATCTCCTCCCCCGCCTTGCTTGCACCTACACAGTTGAACATGGCTGCAGAAAAACATCTGTGCTGACTGTTCTCACATCAGGTTCGTGATCACAAACCTCAAGTGCATCTTTCATGTTGCCAGACAGTCATACTACACTTCCCCAGCCCGTTCGCTCTCTCAGGCCACAATTTAATATTGTCTTCTGTCTTCTCAGATCTTCGACACTTCTATCCCATCCTCACTCTCAGATGATGACCCTGATTCCTACTTCACTGAGAAAAAAGGAATCAAAAACTTCCAGGAGCTCTCATGACCACATCTAACCACTTATCTGCATCGGTGCCCAATGTGCTCTGCCTTCACCCTGTTCCCATGGATGAACTGCCCAGGACCCCAGCCAAGGCAGGCCTTCCCCTTTGTATCCCAATCCCATCCGCTCTCACCTACTCAGTATCACTCCAGAAACGGTTTCCTCTTTCTCTTACGTCGAGGAGTTCTCCTCTACTGGATTATTCCCATTAGCATATAAACTAAACAAACTGTAACAGCTTCCATTCTAAAACAAACACACACACACTTGACCTCACTTCGCCCCTGCAAGCACCTCATCCTCTGCGCAAAACTCCTTGAGAGAAATGTCTATACCTGCCCTGTCTAACGTGGTAGCCACCTCCATACGTGGCTGTTTAACATTGAGATGTGCTACTAGTGTAAACTACACTACTGTATTTCAAAGGATATAAAGTATCCTGGTAATAATTTGATATTAATTATTTGGGGGTGATAATATTTTACATATAGTGGGTTAAATATCAGATATATTATTAAAATTAATTTCACCCATTTCTTTTACCATTTTTTTAGTGTGACCACCAGGACATTTGAAATTACATATGTGGCTTACATGTTTTTATTGGACAGCACTTGTCTATATTCCGCTGTCTACAATTCCTCTCTTCCCATTCTCTCTCAACACGAGCTAATCAGGCTTCCGTGCCTACCTCCCCACCCCTCCCTCCACCAAATCAGCTCCCATCAAGGTCACAAATAACCTTTTCATTGCTAAATCCAGTGGCCAATTCCCAGGTCTCATCTTATGCACCCTTTCTGTCTTGAAACGCTCTTCACTTGGCTTCTGGGATGCTGCTGTCTTAGTTCTCCTTCTCGGTCTCCTTTACTGCTTCCTCCTCATCTCCTTGACCGCTAAATGATGGAGAGGATCAGGCTGCAGAACCCAGAGCTTTTCTCCTCTCTAAATACTTTCATTCCCTAGGTGATTTCAACCAATCTCATGGCTTTAACACAATCGGCGTGCTGATGACTCCAACATTTACATCTCAGCCTGGACCTCTGCCTTGAACTCCAGGCTCACACAGCTCACAGTCTACTCAGTATCTGCACTTGGATATCTAAGCAGGCATCTCATTCTTAAACCCAGCTTTTGATTTTGGCTCCTATGGTAGATTGTTAGAGTACTGGCTCCCAGTGAATCACACCTTCCCAGTATCCACACCCTTATGTATTCCTCTCCCACGATGATTTGGCCATGTGGCCCATCTGGCTCAGCCAGGGAACTTGCTTTGGTCAATGGGACTTCATCAAAAAGATGCAATCAGAGGCTTCATAAGCTCTTATGAATTGGGGCTTGCCCTCTTGGAATGCTGCCCTGAGATCCCCATGCCATGAAAGGCCCTGTGGACAGAGAGGCCCGGCTATCCCAGCTGTCCCAGTTGAACCCAGGCAGGACCAGTAAGTAGAAAAACAAATGTCTTAGCTCAGGCAGCCATAACAAAATACCATAAGCTGGGTGGCTTAAACAACAGAAACTTATTTTTCATAGTTCTGGAGGCTGGGAAGTCCAAGATCAAGGTACTGGTAGACCTGGTGTTGGGTGAGAACTCACGTCCTTGTCCACAGACAGACATCTTTTTGCCGTGTTCTCACATGGTAGAACGGGCTAGGGAACTCTATGGTCTCTTCTTATAAGGGCACTAACCCCATCCACAAAAGCCCCACCCCCATGACCTCATCCAACCCTAATTACGTTCCAAAGACCCCACCTCCAAACATCATCACATGGGTGGTGGTGGTGGTGGTTAGGACTTCAACGTAGGAATTTCAGGGGAGGAGACAAACATTCAGTCCATGACAAAGAATGACCCAGTCAACCGACACAACTGTGAAAAATAATAAGTCATTGTTTTAAGCTACTGAGTTTTGGGGATGTTATACAACATTAGATAACTGAAAGAGCACTTCCTCCCCCGACCCTCCAAAAAAGCAATAAACAAGCACAAAACCCCTTCTCCTAGTCTTCCTTATCTCAATAAATGGTAATTCATTTAAGTTACTAAGGTCAAAAACCTTAGAGTCATCCCTGACTCCTCTCTGTCACATCCCACATCTGATCCATCAGCAAATCCTGCTGGCTGTGCCTTCAGCATGTATCCAGAATCCAATGGCATTTCTCTGCCGCTACTGTTAGTACCCAAGCCCAAGCCACTAGCATCTCCTTCCTCTTTTATTGCAAACATTACTTATAGGTGTCCCTATTTCTATCCTGTGCCCGTACAGTCTAATTTCAGCATAGCAACTGGGTGATCCCTTGAAAGATTAACTCAGATCATGTCAGTCCTCTGCCCAAAAGCCTCCAATGGCCTCCCATCTCCCTAAAAAGAAAATGTCAAGTGCTTACAATGGTCTATGAGGCCCTATATATGAGCTGCCCCTCACCTATATCACCTCTCTGACTTCATCGGCTACCACTTTCCCCTTCCTTCACATGGCTCTAGACACACTGACATACTTGCTATTGCTAGAACATTCTAGAAACACTTCTGTCTCAGGGTCTTTACACTCGTTATTTTCTCTGCTTGGCATATTCTTCCCCCAGATATCCAGAAGCCGACAAGCCTTCGCTCAGATGTCACATTCTCAGTGAGGCCTTCCTTTACTCTCTCCCCCGATTCAGCAACGCTATACCCGTTGCCCTGTCTTTTCTCTTCCTACACTTAACATCATCTGACTTACTCTATATTTTACTTATTTCTATGTACTTATTTCTTTACTCTCTCCTGCCACAAAAGAATGTAAGCTCCATGAAAGCAAAAATATGTATCCGCATTACTCGCTGCTTTATCCCCAGCAAGTGCCGGACACAAAGGAGGGGTTCAATACACATTTGTTGAAAGAATGAATTGAGCAGCCCAGTATGTTCGAGAACTTTATACAGTTCAGTAGCAGTGGACTGTCATGTGGGAGAAAGGGATAAACAAGAGACGAGGGCCAGTTCTTTAAGAAGACTGTTTGCGATATTAGATACTTTGGACTTTACAAATCATCTTGAGATCTTGTTAAAAGGTGGGTTCTGATGCAGTAGGTCTGGGGTGGGGGCCAGAGCATCTGCATTTCTAACTAGCTCCCAGGTGCTGCTGGTCCTCCGACCACACTTCACACTGTAAGGGATAGAGCTCCCCATCTGGCTGCTGATCGAAATAGGGCAAGACTAGAGGCAGGGAGACCAGTGTTGCGGCTCTCGTAGTAGACCAAGTCAGGGATGATCAGATGTGAACTAAATAAAATAGGAGTGGTAGGAATGAATTCGAGAAATGATCAGGAGGTCAGATTGACTGGATGCGGTGGGAGTGGTGAAGAGCCAGTGGTTATCTTAAGATTTCTGGCCTGGGTAATGAGTGAGTGGTGGTACCACTCAGCGGGAATGGGGAGCATCGGAGAAGGTGCAGGGTTGGGTATGGGGGGAAAATGACAAGTCTAGTTCCTGACAACAATGCCATCCCATCTTTGGTGCCCTCTAAATGCCCTCATTTACCCGGAAGACAGAGCTCTGGGTGGTGCAAGCCCAACATGACCACAGATGTGTGATTTCCCATCCTCAGCTGTTGAGTGCAGGCCCAAGTCAGGCTGCTTTTCATCCAGGCATTGGATCAAATGAACCGTACCCTCTAGTCTGCTTAATGTACAAGGCTGTCTCAAGTTGGGTGTCCATGTGCAAGGTCCACCTGGTTGACCTTCTATCCTGAGGGGCTGGAGAGCCCACTCAGGCCAGGCTTCACCATCAAACTGCCTAGTGGAGGCTGACTGGGCCACCCAGCCTACGTCTAAGGCAACGTAAAGACCCACCTTCATCCATGAGGATCAGAGAGCCAGCCCTCTGCCAAAAGCACACAGAGTGAGGACCCTGAGCTCGCAAAGACTCCAAGAGGTAGACCTGGACTAGCAAACAAGCACTGGAGTCCAGAGACCCTGGTCCCAGCTTCTGCTCTTCTCAAGTTGCTGTGTGACCACCTGTGTGGATCAAAACCCCTCTAAGCGTCAGAGTCCTGCTGGCAGGGAATTCTCAGGCTCTCTGCTCCTTGCAGGAGCATTGTAGGGATAGAAGAGCTAAAGGAGCACAGAGATACTCTAGGGAAAAGTGCTACTAAACATAACCCGCCCCGTGCCTCACACACGTTCTACAGTTAGTACTTGCTGGGTCTCTGGTGAGCTTTCAGCAAGGGGGAACCAGCTCTTGGATCGTTTGAGGCAGTGAGGCTAAACCTTCAGTCTGTATCAGAATCCCCTGGCGGGTGGCTCTCAAGCATGAGCTGGCATCAGAATCCCCTGGAGGGCTTGTTAAAAGGCATCTTTGCTGGGTCCCACCCAAGAGTTTCTGATTCAGTAAGTCTGAAGGGGGGCCTAGAATCAGGAATCTGAGAATTTGCGTTTCTAACAGGTTCCCCGGTTAGGCTGCTGTCGCTGGTCCAAGGACCAGACTTTGAGAACCCTTGCCCTAGAGAACCTACGGAAAATGTAGATTCCTGGGCCTTGCACCAGAGACTAGAATCCAGGAGATCTGGGTGGACCCCGGAATTTCCATCTTAGTAACAAGCACCTCAGGTGATCGATGCTAGGTCCTCCAACCAACCACACTGCCTTAGGGGGAATTCTGGAGTTGCAAGGGGTACCAAGAGGTCCGGGGAAAGCTGCCGGTACAGGGGCAGATACTGCTCCTTGAATTAATTAATTCCCTGCTCCCACAAAGCACTCCTGAGCTCCAAATACTTCCTCTTCAGCAGCGAAAAATCCCACAGTCTTCAGAAACTCACCTACCCACCCTCCTGCACAAGGATCAGCCCTGGGCCAATTTCTCAAATTCCCTAGCTTTTCCCTCTAAGCCCCTAACCCATCAGGAGCCTTCAGAATCTACCTGAGTCCCTTATCCTTTCTCCTGCCCCTCGCCTGACCAGCAAAGTGGAACTGGGAAGCCAATGAAAGAGAACCTTCCCGGCATCCTAAAGCTAGACAGACAAGTGGGGCAGTGGGCTAACATTGGGTGGGAGAGAAACAGGGGGCACCACCTGGAACTGAGGTCGGTATGAAAACTTGGGGACATCACAGGCCAAAGTGCTCTGGCTTTAGCTGCCCTAGAAGCTAGCACGCAGGCTGTGTCCCAGCCCTCATCCTGCAGGAGATAAGTGCAGAGCCCACTCAAGAGAGAAGTGGCTTGCCTGGATCAAAACAACACTGGGGTTCTTACACCCCAGCTTCCTGAGGTGTCCCCAGAGGACATATGATTTGCTTGGACTTCAAAACAACCTTGTCACCTGGGTCAAGCCTGAGAGGCCACTGTTCTCCAAGTCTGAAACAAGAGCGCCCTCTAGTGAAACCTAAAGGGGTTTCCAAGCAGCCTGGAGGTGGGGCTTGTTAGCCTTCCTGTGCCTGGCAGGGACCCCTCAGGAAACATGAGGACACTGGTGAATCCCTTCTTAGAACAAGGTTTTATATGCATAAAATAAGAGGCAAAGGGTTATAAATGAAGCCAATGACGTTAAAACACGGTTATCAAAATATTTAAACAGATTTGTAATATAGTACGTACGTTTCTTTATTAATGTGTTTAATAATAAGAGCTAGGCAACTACCGTAATTTCAAAGCAGTGATGAGCATAAACAGTATTCTGAGCTGTCTGCCACGACTGTAACGTGATAGGAAGCCATCTGCGATTGCTACTGACAACAAATCCGCAGGTATGGCTCATACCTACATTCATGTGCTACGTTTCTGCTAGAGGTTAGTGAAAACAAACATGCGATTATTTTTCTCGCCCAAGTTAATGGACCCCTTAATTCCTATTTGTGGACCCCAGGTTAAGAAACCGTGCTTAAATAAAAACCAACCAAAAAAACCCCACAGGGATGGAGAAAAGGGAGTTCCCAGAGTGGGGAGTTGCACCACCAGCCCTGCAGGTCCTCAAGTTGGCTGCCTTCCAAGCCATCCCGTTGGAAACCCATGGAAACCCACGATGGCGACCCTACCAGCAACAAATCCCTCTGTACCTGCTGCCCTTGCACGGAATGGCCCTTCCACCTCCCTCCTCACCCTAAGGAGACCTGGCTCTCCCCTGAGGACACTGCTTCTCCCTCTGGCTGTTCTGAGCAATTCTTTCTCACAGCAAGCTTTTTTTTGGCGGGGGGGGGGCATTTCTCTTTTCTCCGTCTTTCAAGCTTCAGCCTCTCTCCTTCAACGTTGTCGCCCGTTATCCTCCAGGTCACTATCAGATTCATCCCAGTCTTCCTTTTCCACATTAGGCCTTTTGCTGCCAGCATCCTGGGTGATTTCAACATCCACGCGGGCGCCACTTCCAACACCCTAACCTCATGGTCCGGTGAACCTTGTTGACTCTGCCTGCCGATCTGCGCCTCTACTAAACCTCACTCCCCACAACTGGCTTCGGTCAGCACTGCCAACTGCCCCACCTCACACAGGAGCATCTGACCACAGCTGCCCAGACTTTCAGCTTTCACATCCTCATTCCTACTGTGCATGTGCCCGTGGACTTCCTCGTGACCTCCGACCCCCTGGTGCCCCTTTCCTCCCCACAAGGATTTCTTCCCTGGTGGGCATAGGGCACTCTTCATTCCTCCCGCCCCACACTTCTACCTCCCCACTCACTAGCTCATCCCCTAGCTTGCTAACGTGAGAAGAAACCACGCAGACCACGTTTCATAGGTTTATAGGCTGAGTCCTGACACATTAGCAAGAAGAAATCATGCTAACAACAGCAAACTTATGTAGGGCGAACTAAGGGGCAGGCACTCTTAGAAGCGCTTTACATACATTAAGACATTTAATGCGCATTACAACCCTCTGAGGAAGTACAGCCGAACCGGAAACAACACGGGTTTGAACTGTGCAGATCCACTAATACGTGGATTTGTTCAATAAATACGTATATACGTACTGTAAATGTATTTTCTCTTCCCTGATGATTTTCTTAATAACATTTTCTCTTCTCTAGCTTCCTTTATTGTAAGAATACAGTATATCACATATATAACATATAAAATATGTGTTAATAGGCTGTTTATGCTATCGGTAAGGCTTCTGGTCAACAGCAGGCAATTAGCAGTTAAAGTATGGGGGGGAGTCAAAAGTTATACACTTGACTGTGCAGGGCATCGGCACCCCTAACCTCCGCGTCGTTCAAGAGTCACCTGTACTATTATTCTTATTTTACAGATGAGGAGACTGAAGCACAGAGAAGTTAAGGAACTTCGTCAAGGTCACACAGCTACTAAGTGACAGAACCAAGATTTGAGACCACGTAGTCTAGCTTCATAATGGGCAGCACGTACTTTTCATCATGCACATCTCAGAAGAACCTGTCTCTCTGGGCACCCAGGCCTGTTCACCTTCCTCTCTACCCTAGCTTCTCAGCTCCTTTGACTGGGTGGGAAATAAGTTGAGGCCTGCTCTACAGATCTGGCCACCTTAGATTCTTAGGATCCAGAGGAGGAAGCTTACTTAGGTGTCCAGACCAAAGCTGCAAGCTCTAGCCCAGCCCTGCCTACACTGAGGTCCTGGGTGCCTGCTCAGCTAATATGAAAGCGGCACTCTGTTTCTCATTCTTACTGTTCCTTGGGGGACCCACCCTTGGTTGGAAACCCAAAGGCATGGTTACCAAAACTCTGTCCCGAACATCCCTTGCCTTCTGGGTCTTCAACACCACTGACCTTACTTCCAAAGCCCCAACCTTGAATGGATCCCTCAAGCCAGATGTTCTGCTTCTGCACTCAGACTGCTGAGACCTCCTGGAGAAAATGGGGTAACCAGACAAACCAGTACTGGAAGAATGCAAGGAAATTTGTTTCAGGAGGGGTCCCCTCAGTGCTAGCCACCAACCAGAAGGTTGAAGAAGAGCTGCGCTATCCAATATAGCAGCAGCTATTTCAACTGCAATTCAAGTTCCTTAAAGTTAAATTCGAAATTCCCCAGTCCTAGTGCTTCGGCCGCGTGAGCCACATTTCATCTGCTCAGGAGCCGCCTGGACCTCATGGCTGCCATGATGAACAGAGCAGATATAGAATACCTCTGGCATCACAGAGCATTCCACTGGACAGCACTGGGAACAGTCTAGACTTATCTCCTTCTCTCATTTCCCACAGCACTTACTCCTCTTGTCATTGCCCTTCTCAGTCTACCATCAAGCCCTTTCATTCTCAGCGGTTGTCATCACCTGAGTCATTCACTGCCCTTTCTCCCAGTGCTTTCAATGTGCCCTCTCATGACCGGCTTTCATCTTAGCGCCTGAATGTGCCCCAAGCCATGGGCAGAGAGGGAGGGGGAAGAGGGGAAAGCAGGGGAGATAAACCCCTCCCCTGACTCTGCAAGGCCCTTCACCCCTCCTTCCTTAATGCCCTTAAGTGCTTCTGTCCCATCCTCACATCGCCAATGACCTCACTTTCCTGGAGCCCTCTGAAACAATGTGGCACTCTGGGTCACTAGTCCTTTGATGACAATTGCTAGTGCCTTCGCTTCCAGAATAACCAGCCACTCCTCTGTTGCTCTGACCATTCCTACAATTTCCTTATCTTCTTCTTCCTGTCTATTATTTACAGGTTCATGTCCCACAAGGCCTTTTTCAAAGTTCTATCTCCTCCCCACCCACACAGTTACCCTGGATCATCTCATCATTCCCATGTTTATATCCATCACCTTTATACCGAAGCTATCAAAGACAGCCTCTAGCCCAGACTCCCCTGAACAGCTCCAGAATATTCCATTCAATGGCCTCCTGGACATCTCAACCTGGAGAGCCTAGAATTGCCTTAAACTCAAGTAAAATCGCCTTCCTCCTTAAAATATGCTCCTTCTTTCTGTGCTCCCTATGCATTAGGGGCAGCCAATCCTCCCGCCCATGGCTACCCAGACCAAAATCGTGTGGCCTCAGAAGACTTCATCCTCCCCCTTGCTCCTATAGCATCTTAATTATAATAAACACTATTATTAATTTAAGGATTTATTATTAGTTTAAATTACAATAAAATATGATTTTAATTCTACTGGGTTCGCCAAAAAGATCGTTCGGGTTTTCCCCTAAGATGTTATGGAAAAACCCGAACGAAACCTGAACACACCTTTTGGCCAACCCAATACAGCTTCATCTCCTGAAAAGATGAAAAGACGAGACTGCCACCTAGTGGCGAAGCACAGATAAACAATTAGATATGGAATATAAAAAGTATGAGGAACTTCCAGGAAAATGTGCCTTAGGCTGCCTAGGAAAGTCAGACACAGATCCAGAGAGGAGGTAGCACCTTTGAGCTAACTTGTAGAGGAGGACGCTGAGTTTGCCAGGTCCAAAGTAGAGAAGCCGGTTTGTGTATTGGGCGGGGGACAGGGGGCGCAGGTATGACTTTGAAGGTGAAAGTAATGGGAGTTGAACTCTTAAGTGATGGGAAATTGGGTCCAAGAGAAAGGCAAGGGTCAGATTGTGAACAGTCTTGAATGCCACGTAAAGGAGTTTGGTCTTCATCCTGTATGGGAATTTTAAGCAGCGGAGTGAATTCTGATCAGATTTGCTTTCTTTAGAAAGGTATTTTGGAGACTGGATGCAGGAGAGACTGAGTGGGAGGTAGGGGCAATCAGGGGGCAGGGAGATGAGAGAAGAATCAAAGTACTAGTCCCAGCAATGGATGCTGAGAGGCTGGACTAGGACAGGGGGTTGGGGGCCAAACTGGCAAGCATTTTGAGAATCTGGATCCTCAGAACTTCTGAGCTGAGGCAGAGGAAGGGGTCCAGGAAGCTGCCTTGGATTTTGGCACTGGATGGTTGGTGGAGCCACTAAGATAAGAAATAGAGGAAGAGGAAGAACAGCAGGTTGGAGGGAGGAGCATGGAATTGAAGCTGATTGCAGATGTTTAATCTAAAGTACCTGTGGCGTTTCTCGGGCCCGCATCTATAGATGGGGAATGCTAGGATCTCTGGGGCAGGCAGGACAGAGGAGCCGGAGGAGAAACAGCCGGAGAAGGAGGAGAACCTGGAGACAGGGGTGTCATGGGGCTCAAAGGAGAAACGGGCATCTAAGAGGAGAGGTGTCAGCAGTGTTAAATCCACTGACAAACATGCACTTCGTATCTGCAAGCCTGTGGCTTTAGAGGTCAGCAAGGTACAACCCTGACCCCAAGAGCCCACGGTCTAGTTGGAAGACATGCGAAATTAACGAGAGGCAGTATAAGTGGTTAATAATAAGAGCAATACACAGCACTTACCACGCGTCAGGCACTGTTCTATATACTCTACATATATGAGCTCCCTGACTCCTCACAACACACCTACTAATCCTCATTTTACAAACGAGAAAACAGACACAGAAAGACGAAGGCACTAGCCCAAGTGCCAGAACCAGGATTCGAACCCACAGTCTGTCAAACCCAGCAACTACATGCAGTGTGGTCATGACGCCTGCCTGCCTGGTTTCAAATGCCAGTTTAAACTCTAGTGCAGGGGTGTCTAACCTTTGGGTACCTTGGATCCCTTGGGCTGTTTGGGGCCCTCTCTCAGAATAAAGCTTTTAAAATATATATAAAATACATTACATATTAAATATATTATATTTATATATTAAGTATATTTTAAATATAAATATCTAAAATAAAAGATACAGGGTTATAAAAGAAAAAATACTATCAAAATACAGTTAGTAAAATACTTTTAAATAATAAATGTCTTTAAATATTGAGGTGATAATGAAGTGAAAATGATTTTTCAAGATTATCTGGAAAAAACAAACAAAAAAAAACCTCGGGGCTTCCCTGGTGGCGCAGTGTTTGAGAGTCCGCCTGCCGATGCAGGGGACACGGGTTCGTGCCCCGGTCCGGGAAGATCCCATGTGCCGCGGAGCGGCTGGGCCCGTGAGCCATGTCCGCTGAGCCTGCGCTCCGCAACGGGAGAGGCCACAGCAGTGAGAGGCCCGCGTACCACAAAAAAGAAAAAAAAAAAGATTATCTGTAGCAGCTGTAATCAGTAGAAAATATCTGTGATTTATGTTAACGACAACGTGCCAAGTACTGCAAATGCAACTGTGTGTTGCTGTCTGCGATTCAGAACTGAAGGAAATGCTGTATTTCAGTTGGAGTTAATGCAAATGAAAACGTGATTTTTTTTTCCCCCACATCCAACGTCATGGGCCCCGTAAGTCTAGTGCACTTTGTGCGGATTCAGTGAGATCAAGATCTTGTAAAACTCTTACCCAGTGCCCAGTTCATGGGAAGTGCACAATGAACGTTAGCTTGTAAGATGTATAACAGGATATGTGCAATGCGTGGTGTGTGGATATACAGTCATTCATTCATCCCTGAGATATCGAGAACGAAAGAAAAATTCCTGTCCTTAGAGTGACGGGCATGTAAACAGACACCTGCACTGCAGTGTAACAAGTTCAGCTACAGAATAGGTTCAGAGCGCTGCCTGGAGGAGGTGACTGCGGAGGTGAGTTTTGAAGAAGGCATGCTTTCCTGGCCAACAAGCTAGACATGGGTATTCCTGCCAGAAGTCATGGCATTTTCAAGGGCACAGAGCCAGGAAAGTTGCACAGTAAACTCAGGGGACCCTAAGGATTTGGGTATCACCAGAGTGCAGAGAACAAGGAAAGGAGGAACACGAAGGGAAAGGGGCAGGGCCAGGGCACACAGGGTCTTTTGTGCCCCTGGGAGGACGCACAGTGCTCTGGGGACAAGGGGGAATCACTGAAGGTTTCCAAACAGGGAAGTGCTATGAGCCAATGTGGGCTTTAGAAACAGCTTTGGGAGTTGCCAGGGCCAAAGGGCTGTTAGGAGGAGCGGGGGCGGCTGGGGGCAGGGAGATCACACAGAGCCAACTGCCATGGTGGCTCAGCCCAAGGTTGTGGCCCTAGAGATGGCAGGAAGGGGATGGCCGTGAGAGCCATCTAGGAGGTAAAAGTAGGAGAACATGGTGATCTCTGTCCACAGCACCGGCACGATCTTTTCCACAAGCAGATCTGATCAGGCCGGACTATTTGATAAACAGTGTTGGGACAAATGAGAGACCATCTGGAAATAAAGCTGGTCCCTTTAATACCAGGACAAATTCCAAGTGGATAAAAGACTTAAAGGTAAAAAAAATAATAATAAAAAATAAATAAGTGGAACTACTAACATCGCAGAAGAAAATATAGGATATATATTTTTTATGACGTTGGAGTAGGGAAGGGCCTTCTACCCGTGACTCAAAATTCAGATGCCGTAAAATAATTGATACATTACATGGAAAGGTAAACATCCTACCTGGCAAAAATAAACCATGAGCAAAGTTACAAAACAAATGACAAAAGTGGGGAAGATATCTGCAGGTCGTATCCCAAAGGGCCAACTCCTATTTATAAAGAGCTCCCAGGATTTAATTTTGTAAAAAACAAAAACAACGAGAAGAATGAGCACATGAGAGGAACACATAATTCAAGGACGAGGAAATCAAACGCCAATTTAAACATGTAAAAAGAGGCTCAGCCTCACTCAAAGTAAGAGAAATTCAAATTAAAACTAGATCAATAAACCATTAGTTTTACCCATCAGATGGGCAAAAAGTGGAAAGGTTGGAAATAAGTCAAAAGCCTCTTTTGGTGAGGCTGTGTGGAACCAGACACTCTTCCACATTGCTAAGGAGCATTTAAGTTGGTATAACGTTTCTGGGTTTGGAAATATCCATCAAATTTACAAATGCATATACTCTTTGATTCGGCAATTCCACTTAGGGGGATGTATCCTTTAGACACACTTGCACACCTGCAAAATGGCATAGGTTCAAGGTCGTTCAGTGCAGTGTTATTTATATTAGGGAGAGGTTGGAAACAACCTAAATGTCTATCAAGGGGAGATGGGATAAATAAATTACAGTAGAGTGTTGTAGCCTCGTGTTGTGTCCAAAAGCCGCACCACCGAGTTCAAATCCCGGTTCGGCTACTTACTATCTGAGCATGTTTCCTCATCTGTAAAACGGAGATGACATAACACCTACCTACCTGAGAGGATTGTGGTGGGGATTCAATGAGTTAATGTATGGGAAGAGCTTGAAACAATGGCACATCACAGTGCTACATAAAGTGTTGCCATTTTTATTACCCTGTATTTTATCATCCACCCAACAGAACACGTGCTGCTGTGGATGAGAAAGCTTCCTATGGGCTTACTTGGAAAGCTCTTTAAGACACAGTGCCAAGCAAAATAGTAACAGCAACAAAACAGTTGTGTGGTATGCTATTTGGGGATGTGTGTGTTAAGAAGAAAATAAACTATTTTAAAAACTTACTTATATATACAAAAAAGAGAGAAATGCTGGGAGGATATGCCAAAAACAACAATGGTGGTAACCTGTGGACTTGTTGCTGTGAATGGGGGAAGGGGTGGGAAGGTGTTTTTTTCACAGAATGGCTTTCTGTATCTTGGATACAGAGCTATATCAATGAATTACACAAGAAAAGAATCAATAGGAAAAACAAGCTGATGCTATGCCCCCTCTTAAAACTTTCACTGGCTTTCTACAGCTCTTAGAATAAAGGCCAAGCCCCTGACCACAAAAGCCCTCCATATCTGCCCCTCAGGCCCAGGGTCATCTGCCCTCCCTCCAGTTCTCCCTCCTGCTGAGGTGCTGGCATATCTGCCATTTTGTCCAGTTACAAGGGTTCACCTCCTTTAAGCCTACACTTACCTAGTAAACTCCGACTCATCCTTGAGATCTCAGTTGAAATGTCACTTCCTCAGGGAACTCCCCCCAGAACTTCCATACTAAGTCAGCTTGTTTTGTTCTAGGCTCTCAAAAAAGCACGTTCCTTTCCTTCAGAGTACTTAGCTCAGTTCTAACTATACGTCCATTTGTGTGATTACTGAATTCACATCTGGCTCCCCCCACTACATTAGGAATTCTATGAGGGAAGGGGTGGGGTCTGATTTTCGCTCATCAGGGCCCCCCAGTGGCCAGCGCAGAGGCTGGCAGAAAAAGGGCACGTGTAAATATGTCGCTATGGTTTGAATGTTTGTGTCCCCCAAAATTCACGTGGTAAAATTCTAACCCCCAATGTGAACGTATTAGGAGGTGGGGCCTTTGGGAGGTGCTTAGGCCATGAGGGTGAAGCCCTCATGAATGGGATTAGTGCCCTTATAAAAGACACTCTAGAGGGATCCCTAATCCCGTCCACCATGTGAGGGCACAGTGAGAAGGGGCCAGCTAGGAACTGGGAAGAGGGGCCTCACAAGAAGGTGACCATGCTGGTGACTTGATCTCAGAATTCCCAGCCTCCAGAACTGTGAGCAATAAATTTCTGTTGTTTAAAAGCTACCCAGTCAGTAGTATCTGGCTATGGCAGCCCAAACGGATGAAGACGTATGTGTTAGATGAATGGATGAAATAGGTGCGAGGGTAGGGATGATTCCCAGGTTCTACCTGGGGTGACTGGTGGTGCTACCTGTCAAAAGCCTCAGAAGAGAAGCAGAGCTGATGGGGAAGGTAATGAGTGCGCACAGACAAGATGAGCTTATGATATCTTGACTATCTTGATATGATATCTTGAGTATCAAGCATATCTTGAGTATGCTTGACATATTCAGGTGGAGATGCTTGAGTTAACAACATGAAAAGGAATCTCCTAAGATTCCGGGCTGCAGAGGGCAATGTGGTGGCCATCACTGCACAGACTGGTGGCTAAGTTGTGTAAGCACATGAGACCACGCCGGGAGTAGCAGAGCAAGAGGTGAGGCCAGAACAGAACTGTGGGGACAGAGGAAAGAGAACTCCTGCAGGAGACTTGGGCAGGC
>NW_020171994.1:712192-717995 GCF_003031525.2 Neophocaena asiaeorientalis asiaeorientalis
TTCCAAAAAGGAGTGTTCAACAACATCCAACGCAGCAAAGAGTGCGGGCAGGATGAAGCCTGAGAGACGGCCATTAGATTTGGTCACACAGTTGTTGGTAATCTTTAGAAGTGCTGTTTCCATGAAGAGGTGGGCAGTGTGGGTAGGCATCAGATGGCAACATTCTGATGAATGAAACGTAACTAAAAAGAGGGCTCATCAGATGCAGACAAGAGTCACTCAAAGTTATGTCCTACAAAGTGAGAGAGTGGCATGGACATATACACACTACCAAACGTAAAACCGATAGCTAGTGGGAAGCAGCCGCATAGCACAGGGAGATCAGCTCGGTGCTCTCTGACTACCTAGAGGGGAGGGATAGGGGGGGTGGGAGGGAGGGAGACGCGAGAGGGAAGCGATATGGGAACATATGTATATGTATAACTGACTCACTTTGTTATAAAGCAGAAACTAACACACCACTGTAAAGCAATTATACTCCAATAAAGATGTAAAAAAAAAAGTTATGTCCTATTCATGAGGTGATTTCAGGTAGCAAACATTTTGTTTTTAATTTAAAAGTTATATATTTAAGGTGTATTAAAATAGATAACCAGTGTACTGAATCCAGGATTTCACAGAGAGTATAAGGCTTCTCTTAAAAACAAATATATCTTAGGAAAAAAAATCAACAGATCAAATATTACATATATAATAATACAGGTGATTATAATGAATAAGGCAAAACTTATTATGTCCAAAGAACTGAAATTCAGGAAATATCGTTTGGACTTTTTTTTTTTTGCAGTACGCGGGCCTCTCACTGTTGTGGCCTCTCCCGTTGTGGAGCACAGGCTCCGGACGCGCAGGCTCAGCGGCCATGGCTCACGGACCCAGCCGCTCCGCGGCACGTGGGATCTTCCCGGACCGGGACACGAATCCGCGTCCCCTGCATCGGCAGGCGGACTCTCAACCACTGCGCCACCAGGGAAGCCCTGGACTATTTTTTAAAGATGCTTAGCTGACAGGGAGGATGAAAAATGGAGTTGTGTGGAGTTAAAGCTTTTTAGAATAGGGAAGACTGAAAAGCCAGTAGTGAAGCATTGAAAATCCGGATAAACAAGGGACTTATTGATGGGATGAGGTTCCAGAGAAGGTGGAAGGGATGTGCGGCAACCACACCGGGGTGTGGGACCAGCCATGTGCTGGAGGAACACCACTCCCTCCAAGACGGGAGGGAGGAACCTAAGGATGGGCGTGGTTAAAGAAACTTATCAAGTGGAGAGAGGTCGCTGCGGGAAAATTCACACCAGCAAGTCTGTATTTCCCCAGTCATTTATTGGGAGAACGTCTACTGAAAGTGGAGAGGACTGGAAGTTTGAATAGACTGGACAGGAAGTTTGGGGAGGGCGCTAAAGCTTTGGCATATGACTTCTGAGGGCAGCATGTGGAGGAGCCGGTGAAAGACAGAAAATAAGCGAGCGATGCTGTTGAGAGCTCAGTTATAACAGAGACCATGGGATTTCTGCGGCCCAAATCTGAGTGATCCGAGAGATTTTCTCAGTAGACTAAGACTGGACACTGGGATTAGACACTAATCCCAGTGGATGGGACAAGGGAGTGAGACAGTCTCAGGAGCTGGTGAAGGGAAAGTCCCAGTAATTGGTCACAGTGGCACAAGCTGACCGGGGAAAAGGGGAGGTTGAAAAGGAGTAGATATTTGGGTCAAAGAAAAGGACATAAAGGCTTATGATCTCAGATAGAAGAGTTTTAGTGGAAAGCAAGGGCCAGGTGGCTAAAGGGGATCCAGAAGTCACTGCAATTAAGAAGCCCAAACCTTAAGAAGCTGGGGGTGGGAGGAGTGCCCCTCACCAGAAGGCTCTCAGGATGCTGGCTAGAGTTGTAATGAACACAGTGAGAGAGCCATGGGCCAAAGGCACGGCGGAACGTGGGAGAAGTGACCGAGAGGTTTAGGTGGTGGTGGTAGTGAAAAAGAGAGATGGTAGAGGAGAAAGCACTGTCAGAGAAGGCAGAGGCGAGACAGTGGTCTGGAAGAGACAGTGGAGAGCCGGGCGGCACAAAGGGCCAAGCAGAGAGAACAGCCTCCGTTAAAGGGAGTTTCAGGCAAGAGCTGGGAGGACTTTGTGTTCTGTGAAGAGCTGGGGGTAAGGGTGGACTTGCACACGGCCAAAGTCAGAGTTGGGAGGAAAGGAAAGAGAAATAAAGAGCCCGGCTGGAGGAAGAAAAGAGCAGTGTGGACAGGGGAGGTCATGTTTACTGTGGTGGCGCCGAAGGGCTGCAGAAATGAGGGCGGAATGAGATTCCCACTCAGCACCCCCCAGACACCCCCAAACCACGGGAGAAGCAGTACCCTGCCTTTCAGGGAAACAGGGTTCCCGGGCGTGGGAGGTACATAAAGGAGAGCTGTCTGGCCTTGGGTAAAAACTCCTGAGCCAGCTAGCTCTGGAAATTTACAAGACTTTTATTAGGGAAGAGAAGCCCCAAACTCTCAGCTTTTTGGTTTTCAGGGAATACTTTTCCCACTGTTCACTCCAGATCCACGCCCCCTCTGCAAGGCCTACATCCAAGGCTCACGTGAAGGTAAAACCAACCTCAGGAAATCCAGATTTTTCATTTCCTCTATATGCTCATAATTTCCCCCAAGTGAACAGCAGATGACAGCAAAGAGCCAGAAAGGAAGCCAAGAGCACACAAGAGCCCAGAAATGGTAAAGCAGGGAAGGCGAACAAGGCTTCGGAAATCCTATCACGCTCTCACAGTTGCACTTGTCACGCTGTATTACACGTGTCTTCTCTATCAGACAGGGACTCCCTGTGGAAGGACTGGGCCTTTCTGGTTCGTCTCTGATTCCCTAGCGCAAATGCTCTGCACATAGTAGGTGCTGAACAGATCCCGGCACACCTCGGAGTTACTGCGGATTTGGTTGCAGACCACGGCCATAAAGCGAATAGAGCAATAAAGTGAGCCGCATGATTTATTTGGTTTCCCAGCACATATCAGAGTTACGTTTACGTTATACTGTAGTCTACTAAGTGTGCAACAGCATTATGGCTAAAAAAACAAAGTACATACCTTCATTAGAAAATACTTTATTGCTAAAAAATGCTAACCATCCTCTGACAATGCAGGGTTGCCACAAACCTTTAATTTGTAAAAAAAAACAAAACGAAACAAAACACGATAAAGCAAAGTACAATAAAATGAGGTACACCTGTCTGTGTTGAGTGACTGGCTGAAGCAGGGCAGGCTGGAGGGCTGATTCCCAGCCTGATGTGGTCAGGAGACACACATCTGTCTTTTAGGACAACGTGGTGTGTGAGAGAATCAAGGCCAGGCTTTGAATCCAAGCTGCAGGGCAAGGTACCTAACCTTCCTGAGCCTTGATTTTTTTTTTTTCCCCCTCTGTGGAAGGAGGATTTTTCACCAGGTTAGCTGTGATGGGGACATACACAAAACATGCCTAGCACAGTATCCTGCACAGAAAACGCTCAATAAAAAGTAGGCATTGATAGCTACACTGTGGTTGCCATTACTGTTACTACTATCACAGCCTCTTTTCAAGGCCAGGCACCAGACGAGAGGGGAAAGGCTCACTCACAGTAAACAAATAAGTAAACTGGAACTAAGACTTTGGAATCCCTACTTCCTTAGCTCAGTTCCCCCAAACAGTGCAGCAACAGATTCAATAGAAGGCTGCAGTGGAATCAGCCACTTCTAGAAAGTGTAGCTTCCCAGATGGCGGGATTTTTTGAAGAGGCGGGGGACGTAGAGGCTACTGGGTATTTTCCGTGTCAGACCACTCTGGCTCGGCCAACTGACAGACTTTTATGGCACCTCAGAGCACAAACAGGTTTAACTAATAGCCATGCACATTTGGCCAGAACTTGCATCCCACACCTCAGAAACCAGGAACCATGAGTGGTGGGGCTCTGGAGCCCTGGGACAGCTTCCTGCCTGGTTCCCTTCCGAATGAGTGTATCTCTGAGACTTAACATATTATTAGGAAGCTATTTCCTGTGCCACAGGGGACAGACCTGAGAAATGGCACAAGTCACCTAGATATTGGAACGTCAGACCTCTCTAAAAGCTCAGTGGGGAAAAAGAGTGTGTTTAGTGCAAATTAAAAGGAAGTGCTCTTTGACAGTGTGAGACCCCAAGTGGCTATACAGGGTAAAGACAGCCTCAAAGAATATTTAGAGACAGGTCCTAAGAAGAGTCCTAACTGACAGAAACCAGGGACCCTTGACTGTAAGTAGACTCCATGGAGAGCAACAGTTCCCATCCTCCAGCATGTCCCCCGGTTGACTGGTCCTTGAGGCTCCCTCATGCCAGGAGTTCTTAAGATTTGCTAGAATTCCTGAGTTAGAGGAAGCACGACTTCCAAACGATCTCCCAGTGGGTTTTAGGGTCCATGTGGCTTCACGTGATAGAAATGAAACCCTTGCTGCCTGGGGTGAGGTTGGTCTCCCAGAAAAGTCCCAGCAACCAAGATAGAGAGGCTGGTGGCTATGACTAGAAGAGGATGATTTCCAGGTACAGGGCCTTCCGGGAAGGTCAGAACATCGAGAACGGGGCTCTCACAGCCAGTCTCCCCTTCTCGTTTGTCTACTACACAGTAGAGGGAGGGGATCATTTAAGGGTCATTGTGAGGTCACAAAGAGATCAACTTCCTGACCAGGTTGGCAGTCTCTCCCCTGATGATCAAATGAAGATTTTCGATGCTTTGTTTTACATGAAGGTCACTGCTCTTTCACCTGCCTCTTCCCTCAATCCCATAATCCCAGTTTCTGGACTTCTTGCCCGTTTCAATACCTTTTTTAGTTCTGAGAGGATGGGTATAATGAACAAAAGCACAAGGTCCTTCTCTTCTTGTACCCTATGCTCCCGGCCTATGCACCCTATATGCACCCTTCTTGCACCCTATGCTCCCGGCCTATGCACACTGAGGCCGGGAGAAGGCACAAGCAGAAGCGAGTGATGGAGTGCGTGAGGCTCCGTGAAAACCCAACGCCACCATGGACGAAGAGCCTGAGGCCTCGGCCCTAGGACAGGCCGTCAGTGGCACCGAGCTCACCCACACAAAGGATGGTTCTGGAAAGCCACCAGGCTCTTTGCGGGCCTCACCTGTGCCCGTTGTTTTCCCATTGCCTGGTGTCTGCACAGACCCAGCCAGGCAGCACCTCAAGATTCTGATAGGCACCCAAGAGGTTGTGAGGGCCCCAAACAGAAGGGTGAGGCTAGGTGTCGGGATGGCACAGGGGTGGGGCCTGCTGGCCTTACCTCCTTTCCAGAGCAGGTAGATGGGTACCACGTAGAGCATAACATGCTGAATGTAGTAAATCTCCAATTCAAAGGGGAGCTGTAAGGACAGGAGAGAGAGAAGTGTTTCAGAGCAGGAAGCACTCATTCCAACAGATTCTGAAGCTGAACGCCCTCGCTCCCAAGGACCCACATCTTAGCAATCCCACGCACTTCAACCAGTTCAACTCCCTTTGCAATTAGAGAAAAAAGGATGAAATGAATATACCTATGACCTACGCTGGCATCTTCCAAAGTGTATTTCGCAGAGATGGTACTTGAAAACTGCTCCGCTGAGAAAGTTCGGCGAAAAATTTAAGAAATGTTACCTACAATCTATCCCCTTGGAGATTCACCATGTATATTAGTGGTAGATTAAGGACCTGTGGGGTCTGTGCAAAGAAGGCTGCTCGGGCTTCCCTGGTGGCGCAGTGGTTGAGAGTCCGCCTGCCGATGCAGGGGACACGGGTTCATGCCCCGGTCTGGGAGGATCCCACATGCCGTG
>NW_020171994.1:718293-729368 GCF_003031525.2 Neophocaena asiaeorientalis asiaeorientalis
TCTTGCACCTGGTGAGTAGCTGACGGACCACTTAAAAGCTTACTTCTCATTTGACATGAAGAACATATGGGCTAGGATTTATTATTCCCATTTTGCAGATTAAAAAATATTGATTGCCAGGTCTGGTTAGGTCTAGATCCAAGAATAAAGAGTTTCTCCACTGGATACTTGGGGTCAGTCCAGGGTTAGCCCTAATTTTGGGTGAAGACCAAGCAGCTGGGCCAGTTCTGGCGTAGCTTTTGCCAAAAAGAATGTCCCCACCCTCCTTCCATCCAACGTGCCCACTCATTCACTCCTGTTTCCCAGTTCTCTCAAAATGGAAGCTCTAAATTACCAAAGCAGAGTGCGCTTTCCACCTGGCACGGGGACCCTGCTGCAGCGCTTGGCAGTGGGGGGAGAGTGGAAACAGCTGAGCGGCTAACTCAATTTTGGGAAAAGGACTGCAGCTGCTGGCAAGAGGCCTGGCCTCCGGGGCTTACACAGCCCTACACAGACACACACACACAGATACACACACGCACACCCACACACCTCCCCCTCCCCACCGCCAAGGGGAAGCCCAGAGAAACAAGGACACCCAGGGCAAGGGTCAGCTGCCTCACTGTGCCCAACAGGGCGAGCGCAGAACCAAACATGTGAGCTCATGGGAGGACCCAGTTCTGGGCTCCCGACACCCAGGAACCCAAGGGCCCAAACCAAAAGATGGCAGAGCTCCCAGAATGGGAGCTGAGATGACTGCAGACCCTGGACAGAGTCACCGGTCTGGCTCTTGAAAATAAAAACCGACTCGGAAGGAAAATTTCCCAAGGACCCAGATGATAATCGACTATTATTTTATGCTCACAGAAAGAAATGTAAGATCCCAGAAAGAGAAATGAGGTTCCAGGCGTCTCTGTAGACCTCGCCGGAGTAGCTTTAAGGGGTCATGGGGTTTCACAGTGGAGGAAACCACCAGCAGGAGGTAACTTTGGAGGCCTGAGAGGCCCACGGGGACCCTCAGAGTAACGTGGTCTGGGACACTCTACTACCTTAAATTAACTGACTGGACTGCGGTCACACAGAAAGCAGGCAAGAAGGCAAAGGGCTCGGGAAGGCTCAGCTCTCTGGCGCCTAAGGGACTAGACCTCTCCCTGCTGCTCCCACAGCAGGGAGCAGAGAACTGGGCTCACCCGGGTCCCAGCCAGGTCCCCAAGCAGTATCCCCATTGCTGAAGTCTCAGACTCCAGCCACTATTTACCCACCTAGACTCACGGTGCCCACTTGCTTTCCCTTCCCTCACAGCCCTTCTAGAAAGCAAACTCCCCACCAGGCTGGTCCAGGGAGGCAGTTCAGCATTGCGGCCGCAAGCAAGGACTTTCGAGTCTGCCAAATTCCCATTCTAGATTTGATTCCGCCAGTTAACGTCCCTGTGGCCTCGGGCGAGTCACTTAACCTCTCCATCCCAGTTTTGGCACCAGTAAAATTAAAATAGTTATAAGATTGCTGTAAAAACATTTAAAAAATTTTTACTAAAACAAACATTTGTAGAATCCTTATTGCATGCCAGGAACCATTAAGCGTTTTGTTAACTGTCAGTTCACCTATTAATTCACCTGTAACTGTTCCCATTAACTCCACTTTAGAGATGAGAAATTGAGGCACAGAGAAGTTAGATAACTTACCCAAGGGCACAGGCCTCATCTGGTGACAGAATCAGGGTTCAAACCCAGGCAGTCTGGCTCTCGAGTTTATACTCTTAGCTTGTACACGCCCCTATCCTATGCCCCGCTCCTTCCCTCCCACAAAATCCTGACACCTGGGAGATGCGCAGGGGAGATGCGCAGTGGAACTGAGCCCCTGTTAACAAGGGGAGTGGTAATAGAAGCACATTAGCAAAACAGGATCAGCAATTGTCCTCCACCTGGGGCCTGGACCCGGTCCCTCCCTGTTCACGTGATGCCCGCCCTCACAGTGGCCAAGCTTGGCCTGCAATACAGGTCTCTCAGCTCCCACCGGGACTCTGGAGACACCTCGGTCACAGATCTCAGCTGGGGTGGCCAGGAGACCGGCCCCAACAGCAGCGTCTTTCCTCTGAGGGCGGCCTCTCCCCCTATTCCAAGAGTTCTCTACCTCAGAAGGATACAGAGAGCGTTCGACTAGGTGTGGGCACCGCTGACAGCTAAGGCCAGGGAGAGGAAGGGAAAGGGATGAAGGAGAAGGAGGGCAACATAAGAAAACCACACAAGTGGCAGGGAAGGGAGCTGAACGCAAGAACCTACCAGTGGACATTTAATAACAAAGAATATTTAGAAAGCACTTATGTACCGCGCACTGCGTTAAATACTTTCATGTGTCTTATCTCACTTAATTATTGCAAGATACCCATTTCATAAACACTATCTGTGAAGTGTCTTACTTCCCCCAGAAGTTCCACTTGGCTAATTCGTCTCTGCCCTCCAGAACGCGCATCTGGAACTCGAGTCTAATGTACATATCTGGGCTCCTTTTCAGCTGGGGGATTCCCGAGGCTTTAGACAGAAAGTCCTACATCACTGCAATGGAAAGCCAAAGGCAATAAAAACATTTTAAGCTACATAAGTCATAACTTCCTTCTCACGTCCAAGTCAACATCTTTTTTCAGAACCAAAAGAGTAGACGGGTAAAGTTCTCCAGGCCTCTGGAATCGGACTGGCCGAAATATGAAGCGCACGGGTTCCATCCATGGCGAGATCCCCGACCTCCTTCCTACCGACCCTCCGCCCTCTGACAGCCACACCACCACAACTCTGCCGTGAAGACCGCCCATCCCCGTGTGCCAAATGTCCCTGGTTACTTCCGTTACCGTAAGAAGCCCAAGACTCCCAGGTCCCCGCCCAACAGCTGAACTCTAACCTCCATATGGCTCTCTACAAGCCCGAATCTGAGAGCACCTTCCACTGCTCCCCGACGCTGGAAACCCTTCCCCTCTATCCCCTGGAACCCACTATCATCTGCAAAATCCCCTCCATCTTCGAACTCTTCTCTGAGCGGTCCCTTGACCTTCTTACTTTGATGAAAACCTGGTCGCCCCCCTGAGGACACAGCTATCCCTACAGCCCTCTCAAGTGGTGGGTGCTTTCCCTCCCATGTCACCTTGTACCCCTGGGCCGGGTACAAGGTGTCTCCTTCCTAACCGCTGCCCTGATCTGAACCTTATGTCGTCAGTCTCTCCCACCCACTACTCTCCTTGTAGAACTCAACTCTGGACCCTCCCTGTCACTGCCGTCCAACATGCCTTTGTCAAAATTCCCATGTTTTCAATATTTAGCACACACTGGTTTCTAATGCCTTGAACTCCATTCCCCTCGAGGGTCTCACCTCCATCTCACCTCAGCCCTTTATCCCCATGATCATACCTGTCACTGCCAACACCTCCAACCCTTCCATAAACTCTGTCATGCACCCCACTCTCCAACCACCACCTCCTATCTACCCAATCACTCCGCGCCCCTCACATCCCGACTAATAATCCTCCACCTTCACTAGGACCCACATCTGATCCTCCACTGTTTTGCTGGCCGTCACCTACCTCATGTCCTCACTTCTATACTTGCCCATTACTCGCTCCCATACATTTTCAACCCTTTTCCGTGCCTCTACCATGCAAGTAAGCACGGCTGGAGAAAAACGTGAAGCTATGCTGTTAACCCTTGAAATTCATGACTGCAAACTTTGAGCGGGCCCTTAATGCGACCTTATAATCCAACCACATTCAAGTCCGTTCACTCTCCTCTCTCCTGAACGATTCCTATCACTATTTCATAACTTCTGCTGTGTTCCTCAAACGTTCCCCCATCCTCCCCCTCGGCTGGTGGCATGGCTTTCTAGTTCATTGGGGGAAAAGGGGGCAACTGGAAGAGAACATCAACAAGCTCCCACCTCCACGTCGCCATCCTCCTTGCAGCGTCCCCACCCATGCTGCTGGCTAAGGCTAGTCCCCATTCCTGCACTAGATCCTATCCTTTCTCGTCTACTCGGGGACGCACCACCAGCAATTTGTCCCCTTTTTCACTGGATCATTCCTATCATAAAACAAGCTACAAAGTCGTTCATCTAGAGACAAAAGTTCTTTTTTTTTTTTAACATCTTCATTGGAGTATAATTGCTTTACAATGGTGTGTTAGTTTCTGCTGTATAACAAAGTGAATCAGTTATACATATACACATATCCCCATATCTCCTCCCTCTTGTGTCTCCCTCCCAGGGGCACGAACCCCTGTCTCCTGCATCGGCAGGCGGACTCTCAACCACTACGCCACCAGGGAAGCCCAGAGACAAATATTCTTGATCCCACTGCACCCTCCAGCTATCAGCCCCATATCTCTGCTTCCCTCTATAGAGAAACTCCTCAAATGGTTTGTCTCTCCTCACTGCCATCATTTCTTCTCCTCTGAATTATCCTTCCATCCACTCCAATCAAATTTTCATACCTACCACACCCCAACCCCCGAAATAGCTTTGACTGAGGTTACCAATGACCTCCATGTTCCTAATTCCTCTACATATTGGAGGGGCCCAGAAACAAGTCCTTGGCTTTCTTTTCTATCTACTCTCACTCACTAGATAATCTTATGCAGGCTCCTGGCTCTAAATACCATCTATATACTGATGACTCCCAAATGAATATCTCCAGCCTACAGTCAGGCTGTTACGACTGAAATTCTAGCTCCATCATTTAGTTGCTATGCAACTTTGGGCAAATCACAATCTTGCTGAGCTCCGGTTGGCTCATTTGTAAAGTGGGAATGATAATAGAAGCTATCTCATCAAGTTGTGATGAAATTAGGTGAAATAATTCGTGTAGAGTTCCTGACCCAGTGCTGGCATATAATATGTACTCAATAGATGCTAGCTGTTATTATCATCCTCCTTTTCAACATCAATGCAGCCAGTGAGTGGTAAAGCCAGGATTTCAACTCCAGCCATCAAGACTAATGCCAGGTCTCTCTGGGTCAAAAGCTGAACCTCATTTCACCTCACTATTCTGCCCTAGCAAGAGCCTCCAGCAAGAGATGGTGGCACCTGGGCCTGCCCACATCCCTAAGTCACAAATCACTATTTTATCAGACGACTACTGGGATAACTTTAGCTTCCCAGCTCAATCCATTCTTTTGGCCCATCTCTAAGAGAGAGTTTCTCCTGGAGACTTCTTTATTTCTCAAGGAGTATCAACACTGCTCTCCTCTTCTCACCCATGACAGTCTCATTCTTACTCTCGGCCAACTAATTAAAAAGAATCATTTATTGAGACACTCCTAGGTGGCAGGTCATGTGTCTGGCTCTGGGTACACGGCAGTGATGAAGACACAGTCCCTGCCCTACAAGAGCTCATAGTCTGGTTGAGAAAGCTAACAGATAAAGGGATAACATCAGCGCAGCAAAAGAGCATGGAAGGACCTGTATATCAAGCACTGGATTTGGTTTGATTTTTCTTTAAAAGTAGGGACGGTCCTGTACGATGTATAGTTGTGCAGAGCTCCAGCTGGTGGCTGTGTGTCAGGGACTGGGAATAGAAATGTCTAAATCAAGCTTGAAGGCAGAGGCAGCGAGAGAACAGAGGATGCGCAGGTTTGAGATAACCTAAGGAAGTTGAATCACCAGGGCTGAGTAGCTGACACAGATGGTGGGGGTGGGGGTGGGTAAGCAGGAGTGACAGGACAGGTCAAAGATGACCCCCAGGCTGATGGCCTAGCTGGCTGGTGGGATGTTGGGATTCCTCCCTAAGTTGGGGCCGACAGTCAAGGAAGCAGGTTGGAGGACGAGGGGCGTAAGGAAAGCTGAGACCGGGCTGAGTTTGTGAGCCCAGTGTGAGAACCTCGCAGAAATGCCCATAAATCAGTGGGAATGTGGGTCTGGATCTCAAGGAGGCTGGAGAAGATGAGAAGAGTT
Source organism: Neophocaena asiaeorientalis asiaeorientalis (assembly GCF_003031525.2). Classification (NCBI taxonomy): domain Eukaryota; kingdom Metazoa; phylum Chordata; class Mammalia; order Artiodactyla; family Phocoenidae; genus Neophocaena; species Neophocaena asiaeorientalis. The sequence continues at coordinate 724,201 of NW_020171994.1, forward strand.
GAAAGGCAAATGATATACATGTATATGAAATACAAACAGAGAAAAGTAAATGGATGAAATTCTAAAAGGGATAGAAACGCTGATATTCTCTTTATGCACCCAAATAGAACACCTTATGCAGCCCACTTTGCAGTCCCCTGTCCATGGTACTCTTTCAAGAGTGAACGGATGGCGAGAGATGGAAGTCGTAGCTCAAGGAGAGTATTGACAGAATTGGGAGATACTTGAACATAGTTATAGATGGAGGGAAGGTGCCAGTGGGGAGAGGGAGGTTGAAGAAGCAAGAGGGGCAGGAGGCACTGGATGGTGAGAGGTCCTGAAGCGGACAGGAGGGCTGGGAGCCAGAGCACATAGAGGAGCGTTAGCCTTGGGCTCCAGGAAATGAGGGAAGGACAAGCTGAAGTGAGAACAGCTGCACGGGGGAGGGGTGTGCTGGGAGTGGGGGAAGTTCACAACCCAGGAGTTTCCCCTAGCCAGCTGGGGACTTGTGTTACCAAAAGGGTCCACGGCTGCTGATGAAGTGCAAAGTGAGGATGGGTGGTTACAAAGAGAGGACCTTGCTCTCAGCTGAGCCCCAGACTGTAGCCTCTCCAAAGAAATCAGAGAATCAAAACAGATTATTGCTATGGTCTGAATGCTTGTGTCTCCCTCAAATTCATGTCCGATGGGATGGTATTAGGAGGTGGGGCCTTTAGGAGGAGATTAGGTTCTGATGAAATCGGAGGCCTCAGAGAGCTCCCTAGCCCTCCCTGCCCTGTGACCCGGAAAAGGGTCTGCACTTGACCCTGCTGGTACCCTGATCAGACTTCCAGCCTCCAGAAGTGTGAGAAATCGATTTCTGAGGTTTATAAGCCACACAGTTTATGGTATTTTGTTATAGGAACCTGAACAGACTAGAACGATAATCTATCTCCCTTCAAGGGGAAAGGATGCAGCCTTCGGTAATTCTCCTGCCAACCAAGTTTGGCTTTGGAACACTTTATTATCATTAACTGACCACAGACTTCTACTGTGGCTACCGGTGCCTCAAACTCTTTGGGACTAAATACCACTTGTTAGAGGAGCCACAAAAGGAATGCCCGCAACCTAAAAATCAACCACGATACATTCACAGAACAGAATACGATGCCGCCATGGAAAACAACAAGGTGCTCCTAGATTTTGAAAAGTGAATAAACAAAACCTGAAGAGAGAGAACAAAAGCAATCTTGAAACCTGACTGGATTCAGATTTTTTTAAAAAAAAACACAAAAACTTAAAAAAAACACATTCCTGGGATAACTGGGAAAATCTGAATATAAACAGACCATTAGATAAAGAAGACAGTATTAGAGAATTGTTGATAATTATCTTGAGTGTGATTATGGTATTGTGGATATACAAGAGAATGTCCTTTTCCCTAGGAGCTGTAGGCTGAAGTATTTAGAACGGAAGTGTCAAGATGTCTGCAATTTGAGGGGAAATGATTCAGCAAACTTACACAGAGAAAGAGAGAAAAGAAAGTGAATAGGGAAAAACAGTAATTGCTGAATCTAGCTTGAGGGTACACAGTCATTGTTCACTATACTCTTATTTCAACTCTTTGGGATGTTTGAAAATTTTTATAAGAAGTTGGGAAGTTTTTAAAATGTAAATAAATTTAAAGAAGGTAAATCTATATGAACTAATACAGCAAAATCTTAAGGTATAATTAACTGGAAAAAAAAAACAAGGTGCAATCATTTTGGTTTTTTTGTTTGCTTGTGTTTTGGGGTTTTTTTTAACATCTTTATTGGAGTATAATTGCTTTACAATGGTGTGTTAGTTTCTGCTTTATAACAAAGTGAATCAGTTATACATATACACATATCCCCATATCTCTTCCCTCTTGCGTCTCCCTCCCACTCTCCCTATCCCACTCCTCTAGGTGGTCAGAGAGCACCGAGCTGATCTCCCTGTGCTATGCGGCTGCTTCCCACTAGCTATCTCTTTTACATTTGGTAGTGTATATATGGCCATGCCACTCTCACTTCGTCCCAGCTTACCCTTCCCCCTCCCTGTGTCCTCAAGTCCATTCTCTACATCTGCGTCTTGATTCCTGTCCTGCCCCTAGGTTCTTCAGAACGATTTTTTTTTTAAGATTCCATATATATGTGTCAGCATACGGTATTTGTTTTTCTCTTTCTGACTTACTTCACTCTGTATGACAGTCTCTAGGTCCATCCACCTCACTATAAATAACTCACTTTCGTTTCTTTTTATGGCTGAGTAACATTCCATTGTATATACGTGCCACATCTCCTTTATCCATTCATCTGTCGATAGCCACTTAGGTGGTACAATCATTTTGGAGAACAATTTGTCAATATTTATAAAAAATGTTAAATACCCGTTCACTTTGACTCACTAATTTCACTTCTAAAAATTTATACCAACAGAGACACTTGCATGTATGAACAAAGCTGTATGTATAAAGATGTTCACTGCAACATTATTTGTAATAACAAAAAAATATCTAATAACAAAATAGTTAACTGAATGTCCACTGGCAGGAGAGTCATCAAAAAATACTCTGGAAGATTAACTCTGCAACCATTTACAAAAAAGGAGGTACAACCATTTGTAGGTAAAACAGAACAAATCTATATCGAACACAGCATGATCCGTTTTGTAGAAGAAAAAGGCCAAATTAGTCTTTGTACTTTTAGATGACTATAAGTGCACAGGAAAAGGACTGGGAATGATATTTACCAAACTGGGTGGGGGAAGAGGACTGGGGAGGACAGGTTGGGATAGGGAAGGGGAGACTTAGACTTGGATTCTATATATTTGGAGAGTTGGATTTTTATGACAAATTAATGCATTAACTTATGAATCATGTAGCTGAAAGTTTAAAAGTCAAAAAAAAAAAAGGTCACAAGAGGAATGTACACCTTAGCAGCAATTATCTCTGGGGAGTGGGTGGAGGAGAATTTTCATGTTATATTCTTCTTATCTCTGTGTTGCAGGCATCCTTAACCAGGAGGATGTGTTAAGCTATTAAGGATGATTAGTGTAAATTTTTTCTAGTTTTTAATCTGAGCACTGTAGTGGAATAACTGAGGACATGGAAAGGAGACGTGACCCATGACGGTGGGAACGGAACGCAAGGAAATGTCCTTGTGCTACTTCAGTATAATCAAAATAATGGTGGGAATTTTGTGCTGCTTTTGCGCTCAAGGACGAAGCACGGCATGTCTTCAAGAAAGCCCACTGTTGCTTGTATAATCAATAAAAGCATATGTTGCTACTTTGGCATTTCTGGAATGTTAAGAAAACAAGTCTTAAAGTGTAAACCTAGATAATGCTTTAATAAAAGCTACCACAGCAGGGCAGACGGCGCTGTTTTGCCTGAGCGAGCGGCAGCCCTCTACTGCCGTGCTTCGGCACAATTCACCTCGTGCGATGAGCTTGCTTTCGGAAACCCTGACATAAGAAAAACTACAACAGAGCACGTTAGAGACTCCCTCCCAAGTCCCTTGTTCTCACTGTATCTTCCCTTGTGAGCCCACTCCCAAGCCCCAGTACGGACAGATGCCCACAGTCCTACCAGGCGCATGGAATTCCATCTTACACTCAAGGTCTGATGTGGAGAGAGGGAGGGGTGGGCAACTGGCGCGGGGGAGCTGCTCCTTCCTTTTGGAGTCCAGGTCCTATCAGGGCTACTCCTTACTTCCTCCTCGGTGCTCAGAGCCTTCCAGAGGGAGAGCAGGAGAGCAGAGTTGTGGCTGCTAGCCAGCTCCCTAATGTCGAACAAAATATTCTAAGCCCATGAAAGACGTTGTTTGCTCTGGTGGTGCAGTTACTTGTGTAAGTGTATTTCCTGGTACAGCAGCCCAGGCCTGGCAAGCCCACAGAACTTTACTGAGTGGCAATTTCGGGTCAGTCAGCCACTGGCTCGCCCGCAAGGCCTCCCTTTGCTTGGTTAGTTTCCTTTAAGCAAGGTGACAATGAAACCTCGTAGCTCCTCTCCTCTCACCTCCAACAGACTTAGGAGCTGCTGCCTATCATCCTGGGAAACCACAAAGTGCCATTCTTTAGTACTGTTGCTGGCCTCAAAAGTCATTTCTGAAAAGGCAGGCAAGAAAACTCTGGGCTTCTGACCAAATAATAATAATGATGATAATAATAGTAGTAGCAGTAGTAGTAGTAAGAGCTAACTTTTGAGTACTCCCAGGGGCTATGTCATAACAAGTCTGTTGCATTTTCCTGAGCTGTAATGATGCAGATAATGACGGTCATAATAGCTTATACTTACTGACCGTTATGGGCTGAGTTGTGTCTCCCCAGAATCCATATGTTGAAGCCCCAACCCCCAGTGCCTCAGAACTTGACTCTTTGGAGATCCTTTACAGATGTAATTAAGATAAAATAAGGTATACACCAGTCTGACTGGTGTCTTTATAAGAAGAGGAGGTTAGGACCAAAGAGGGGGGGCCCTCAGAAGAAAGTAACACTGCTGAAACCTTGACCTTAGACTTGTAGCCTCCAAAACTGTGAAGAAATGTTTCTGTTGTTTAAGCTTCTCAGTCTGTGGTATTGGCGATGGCAGCCCGAGGAAACGAATACACTGGCCAAACGTGTGCTATGAGCCAGGCACTGTTTTAAGCACTTCACGAGTATTAACTCCTTTCACCTTCATCACACACTTATGAGGTAGCTCCTATTTTTATTCTCCAATTTTAAGATGAGGAAATTGAGGACAGGCCGGTTTCTTGTGATAGCAAGATACTGGCAACAGCAAAATGCCCATCACAAAGGGAATGAAGAAGGACACTGTGGTATGTTTCTGCGATGGAATGTTACACCACAGTGAAAATGTAACTACACTTATACTCAATAACAGGGATGCATCTTACAAACAGAATGTTGACTAAAATAGGCAAATCCCAGAAGACTACATACAACATAATACCCTTTTTATAAGGATCAAAAAGTAACTACAATTATATAATACCTTATTTAGGACTGTTTTACATATATAAAATATTACATATTTTATTATATATAATGTATATAATATATATATATATTTATTTTTCTGTGTACATGAGAAGAGGGATAAGATTACTTTTAAAAAGAGAAAAGGAATCATAGCCAAAGTTGAGGCTAGTGGTTCACAGTGGCGGGCATGGACGTAGGGAGCAGGG
>NW_020171994.1:729398-769577 GCF_003031525.2 Neophocaena asiaeorientalis asiaeorientalis
CACATAGGCTCACGTCTGTAAGTTATTATCAACGTGGCTAGTTGTTGGGTTGAGTTCATAGTTGTTTATAATACTCTCCATGAATAAATAAATGTACTCATGAATAAAATTAAAGCATGCCATAAACGGACCAATGTTGAAACTTGTTATGAATCGAGAATTATAAATATGATTGAAACAGACCTTTGCACCAAAGGTCTGTTTAAAAAGAAAAAGCGGTAGCGGTTTCATTCAATAACTTGCCCAAGGTCTCAAGGCTGAGCCAGGATGTGAACCCAGGCAACCTGGCTCCAGAATGCATAATCTTAAAACCACTGCTGTCTATTATATATCAAAACACCAGGCTGTTCCCCTGATGGAACAGAAATAGGGTCTACTATGAAGCCTGAAGGCCTGGCCCTACCCCCAGCTACCACCATATGGGCACTAGCCATCCAAGACCCCAGGGGGGGCTCCACAGTCACCAAAACCAGATTTACTACTTCTTCAGGCTGAGCCAAAGCTCGAATTTCATGTGGAAAAAGGAGAGAAGCTTTGAGTACACAAGAAGGTACTTCAGGACATAGAAGTCTAGCCCTGAACACGTTATTTGACTTTTTACTCAAGGAGGGAAAGTAAATATTTGTATGGCTCTCTCCACAGAACTCAGGGGAAAGGCTAATGACAGAGATTGTTCAAAAGCCCTACAGAGGAACCAGGGCAGCTACAAGTCAAAAGACAGTCAGCTTGTGTGTGGAGGCCAAACCACACCTGCGGAATGACTGAGCCAGGGCTGGCCTCCCTGCTCAGGGTGTGTGACAAGGGGACCCATGAGGACCTTTTGCACCACTGACAGGACCAAGGCCTCATTCTCCTCGGCCTTGGGTTACAGATTCCACACAGAAAATGTGAGCCATGCAGAGTGGAAGGGACGAGAGGAAAGGTACTAAACTTCCAGTCCCTCATCAGCCCAAGCAGTCTGTGATGCCATCTGGCTCGATTTTAGCGCCTTCAAAGGACTTGAGCATCAGATGGCTTGAAATAAGGCCAACCCCACACTAGCACTAGAGCAAAGGGAGGGACAAACACATCTGAGATTTGGCTCTTAGCCCAGTCAAGACAGCTCAAGGGCACTCAGTAAACAGCCCACTTCCCTCAACCAACCAACCATGGAGTCTGGTTAATCTTCTACTCCTTGGGGGCCCTTGCTTGAAGGCAACCAGTGCGCCAGGCAGCCGTCTGTAAGGCAGGCCTCCCTACCCTGTTGTCTCCAACACCAGGCTACAAGCTACAAGCTGGAGCCAGGTTCAGGAATCCCTAAATCAAGGGGAGGCAAATGTCACATGACCCCTTGAGGCATGACCCTTGAGAAGAGGCCAAAAGATGGTATTTGACAACCTCCTGACATGAGTAGACTCTGCTCACTTCTCTTTCTACTTCTTTTCTTCTCTTCTGTTTAACTCTCCCATTCTCAATCCCTTCCCAGTCTCCAAGCCTGCTCCCAGGTTTTCTACGAGCACCAAAGGGTGATAAACTTAAGACTCACAGCAGCTCCTGGCTAATCCAACACACAGAGAATGTGCAGAATCTTTATTTTCGTCACTAACTTTTAGCGAAAGAATCCTTTCGACCTACTAGGATGGTCAGCCTCCAGAAGTCTGAGTACCTGTATTAACTAACACTTAAAACAACTCTATAAGATAAATGCTATAACCCCCTTTCTTTGCACGAAGGAATTAAGACACAGAGAGATTAATAACTGGCCCAAGGTTAGTTACAGAGTCTGGATATAAGACAGGCAATCTGACTCCAGAGTCCATGTTCCTACCCACTGACCTACATTATAGTACCCTGATATGTGCTGAGGCCCTTTACAGTACAGAGGAAACCCTTGATTTACAAATGACTCAAATCCATGATGGTTTGATCCCCTGCTACTGAAATATTATCCTCTCTCTTCCATACCCACTATGTGAACCCAGACCTGGAATCTTCTAACTATATTGCCGAGGGAACTAATCAACACTGGAATCTACCTCCATGACCTCCCAGACACCAACATATTCATTCATTCAATCAATCAATCAATCCACAAATATATATTAAGCACCTATTATGTGTCAACTATTATGAACAAGATACAAACGGTCCCTGCCTTCATGCACTTACATCCACCTCACTCTAAATGCTGATTTCTAGGGTTTAGAAGGGCTCAGAAATCAAAAGATGGTTTAAATCAGTGCCCCAAAGGCTCATGACCTCTAATATTAGTGTTTTGTTAGCTACATGACAGGTTAAATAGCTACCAGATACCTCATAGAACTTAGTACAATACTAGACAGACATATAGTAGGTATTTATCAACTTATATAGAGATATTTCAGGAGAGCACTGAGAACAGATAGATGGCCAAACCAGTGAATAGAATTAGAACATCCTCCTGACTGCCCCCAACAGGAAGGACACAGACATAAGAGGGCTGGGAAACAAGACCCGGACTTCCATTTCTGGTAATAACAAAAGCTAGTTAGTACTTAAAGAGATCTATGACCCGAAAAAGCCACACTTCAGTGTAAAGGTATACTGCAAATACAAATTACCCCACCCCTAGAATGGTAAGGAAAATCCAGTCTCAAATCTTAACGATGAGTTGGGGTAGTAGGGGAAGAAACTAGTTAGCTCCACTAAAATCCTGGAACCAGAAGCCAGCCCTCGTGTGGGTTTGCACTCTAAATTTATACTACTTGGGTAATCCAAAAATGTTAGGCTGAGAGTTTTATTTAGCATGATTCCAGACTGGTAGCCCTCAAGTGCCTGGCAAGAACAAAGACAAATCCTCTCTAGAGAAATCCAGGACTCAAAAAATTCCCACAAATAACATTTTAAAGAAAATAAGCAGTGTACAATAAAAGAACAATAACGACAGTAATATTTAAAACACAACCTAAACACACAAGTAAATAAGCCAAGAGCCAGTAAAAACAGAGCTTTAAGCACCTCAGAATAGTTATAGACTATGTTTAGGTTTGGAAAAGGGAAAAATAAGTGAAATTAACAACTCTATGGATAGTTTTAACTGATATGTTTAGTTACTGATTAGACAGCTAAAGAGATAAGTGGAATATAGAGCTGAAGAAATTATCCAAAATGCAACATAGTAGACAAGGCATAGTGGAAGATAGGAACAAAAAGGATTAAGAGATGTGGAAGACAGAGTAAGATGAACTAACATAACTCTAAACATAGTCCCAGAAGAAGAAGAGGAGACAGACAAAATAGCTGAAGGCATAATAGCTAAGAATGTTCAGAAACCTGAAGAACGACATGTACCCACAGACTCTCAAACAGAATAAGCCAGAACAAATAAACATTGAAACAAACCCTAGTAAAACTGCAGAACGCCAAAGACAAAGAGAAGATCTTAAAACCAATCAGAAAGGAAAGAGATTACTTTCCAAGGAGTGAAAGTTAAGACTGACCAATGACTTTTCAAGGCAACAGTGGAAGACAGAATATAGTAAAATTACATCTTCACCGTGCTGGGAGAAAAATACTTATGAACCAAGAATTTTATATCCAGTGAAAATATCTTTCAAGAATGAAGAAGGAATACAAACATTTTTAGGCAAAGAAAAACTAAGAGGGTTTGTCATCAGTGGATCATCTCTAAAGGGAATTCTAAAGAATATAATTCCAGCAAAGGCAAACTAATGTCAAATAGACACAATACAAAATAATGAGCAAAGAAAGTGGTAATTACGTAGGTAAATCTAAATGAACATTTTTTTCATAAAATAATAATGTCTTGCATTATTTTTAAAAGAAAAGCTAAAATAATACAGAATTAAAATACATGACAACGTAAGCATATAAGTTGAGGGTGATGAATAGAGTTAAAATATTATAAGGTCCACATGCAAAAGAATCAGGTTGTAACCCCATTTCTCAGCATATACACTCCTATGGATATACCCAGGAGTAAAAAAGAACAAAAACAAAAACATGTCTACACAGAAAGTTACACATCAATGTTCATAGCAGCATTATTCACAACAGCCATAAAGCGGAAACAATCCAAATGTCTACCAACAGGTGAATGGATAAAAAACAATATGGCATATCCATACAACTGAAATTTATTAGCCAGTATAAAGAAGTGGAATATTAATAGATGCTACAACATGGATGAATCTTCAAAACATTATGCTAATGGATATATGTATATGTATAAGTGATTCACTTTGCTGTACACCTGAAACTAACACAACACTGTAAATCAACTATGCTCCGATAAAAATTTTTCAAACATTATGCTAAGTGAAAGAAGCCAGACACAGAAGGACAAATATTTTATGATTCCATTAATAGGAAATGTCCAGAACAGGCCAATCTATAGAGATAGAATATTAGATCAGTTGTTACTTAGGGCTGGGGGCGGGCAGGGGTTGGGGAGCGCTGTAAGGGGACAGAGAGATGATAGCTAAGCAGTTACACTTTCCTTTTGGGGTTGATAAAAATGTTCTAAAAATTAATTGTAGTGATGGTTGCACGATTCTGTGAATATACTAAAAAACTTTACATCCTACACTTTAAATGAGTGAATTTTATGTTATGTGAATAAACTCAGTAAAACTATGCCCCCAAAAATGTTATAAGATCCTTGTATTATTTGAGAGAAAAAGTCTGACTGACTCTAGAACTGGGTATTTATGTTAACATTGGTAGGATAAACATTAAAAAAAACAATAACTGAAATAGTGTGTATAACTTCTAAACTAGTAAAGGGAAAATATCCAATAAATCCCCCCAAAAGGCTAGACTGAAGGGGAAAAAAAAAGACAAAATGCTCCAACCTGGAGTTTACAACCTGTATCAAATGGTGGCAGACCAAGTGACATCCAGCAGTCACATCTGTGCTAAGAAGCAGACTCTCCTCTGTGTGCTGGAGGTTGGGATGAGTGGAGGCTCACGCTCTACCCAACCCCCTTCATCAGCAGGGTCCCTGGAGAAACAAACTCCTTATGGAAGGCCTGGACCCTCCAAGAAAATACCACCTCGGGATGAGACAGCTTCCTTTGGTCACCAGGGATCAAAATTATTCCTCCAATGAGTTGAGGCCTTATAGGTCTTAGGTTCTAAAGGAGAATAAGTAATTCTGCGCTGAGAGGTCATCTGAATTGTGACACACAAACTAGTTTGAACTATTAAAAGAGTGTAATGGCTGGATGACTTGTACACGTAGCCCAGTAATCCCTGGCTGCTTCAATAAGAGCCATGAGTGCACCTCGTGTATGCCATCATAGACAGGGTCCCTGCATCTCCCTCTAGGTCAGCCTGTTGTCACAGGACACGTATTTGTGCTGTGGTTATTCCACGTATGGGAGCTGACTGATGGGAAGGCTGTCTAGCCCCTGACCAGAGGAGGTGGGTGCTCCCCCAGTTCTGGCTGGACAGTGGGGATCCTAGCTCTCCCGCTACCCTTGCCTCCCTGGTCCTTCTTCCCTCCTGCACTGGCATTGCAGGGCAGGCGAAGTAAAACTGAATCACATCTGGAACGACTCTTCTTGTCTAAGGGCCTACTCAGTTAAAGGAAAAAGAATCTTCCCTGGTTCCACCTTTGGAACTAAGAGTTTAGTCTTTAACCACATGAAAGCAGCCTGCCAGGATAAAGTTCCAGGCCGTATTTTACAATGGACAGCTCTGGCCCTGCGTCTGCCAACAGCAACCCCCCTGGTCTCTGCTCCGCAGAGCAAGTCGCCATCCCTTTGCTCAAGATTGGAAACAGAACAGGGCCCATCCCTTTGGCCCAAGTTGCAGCTGGCTTCTGGCCTAGCTTGGAGAGCAGGAAAACAGCAGCTACACACAGTGAATGTGGTTCCATACCCAAATGGGAGTGGCCCAATTCTTCTGACACAGTCTAGATCACCTACAAATTAGCCCTCTTTGTCATCGGCTACACATGCGCACGCACACACATCCCTAAAGCCCTCTTCATCAATTACCGTATCCACTGGTTGCGTTTCAGTGTGCCTCGGGAAAATGGAAGTGGAGAGCAGTATTCATGGCTACTTGGAAACGAATCCTGGAAATCAGAAAGTTACGGATAAACCCCTTTCCCGGCCAAAGATGTCCTGGTGGCTCCTGGAGCCACCAGTCTGTACCTGTCACAGGGCAGGGAGCTGCTGTGAATCCGAGAGTTGTGGGTTTCTCCTGCTTTGAGACTCACCGCCCTCGAAGGAGGAGAGGGGTGGGCTCTGGATCAGCAGGGGGAGGGAAGCAGCATTCCCCCCACCCTCCTGTCAGCCGGACCTCTGCTCCCATGGGACGGTCCCCACAGAGGGCAGCCTGTGAGTCAGACCAGAAGCAGGGAGGAACCAGGCAGCTTCTGGAAGATTCATGGTCTTCTCTTCCTCTCCATTCACCCTCCAAATAGCCATTTCTAAGTGGCTGTCATCTTAAAAAAAAAAGCATACTCCTTGGTCTATATGGACATGTTCCGCTTCTTTAGAGCCCCCCTCTATATCTCCCTACCCCCGCCTATTTTGGGCCAACATAATTTACAATTCCCAGAAATGCCTGAGAAGCAGCGTATGCACTTCTGGTGCCAAGCCTGACCGGTTTTACAGATTTTCATTTAGCAGGTGTCTGTTGCTAAATCAGTAGCAGCTGCTAATTGCTTTTCCTCCCTCGAACCTTCAGACAGAATGAAACATCTGGTGTTCTCTCACTTTGGGTTAAAATCAGATACCTTATCATCCCTCCTTTGGGTTCCATTTTTATTAAAAAAAAGCTGTCAGCTGATGCCTGGAACAGGCAGCAGAGAGCAAGCCCGCCCCAGAAGCAGGGGAATGATTCTAAGGGCAACCCAGCAGGATGAGGCTGCCTTCCATTCCCAGACCTCAGGCACAGATGCAGGGTAGCTCGTGCACCAGTCCCCACAAGGTGGAGCTTTAAGCCCATAGCCGCCCAGGTTACTCGGGGCTTCATTTCTTGAGCAAGGAATCTGTTCCAAAGCGGGCACCGCACCCTATGTCCCAGCCCGCTCGCCTCTCTCTTTAACATGCACATGCTTCTACCGCCATGAACGGGAATCTCAGGGGGAATAAACTATATATGCCAGTGTTCTGTAGCTTTTTCAGCCATCTTTTGGTTTGGGTTTTCTTTTCCCCCTTGCCTTGTTGGCAAGGCCCCAAATCTGCTTCTTGATTCTAAGCCAAAACCATTCTTAAAGGTACCTTAATAGCAACTCAGATATTTTACATTATTAATAAATAATAATTTTAGCTAAACTTTATTGAGCACTTACTATTTTTACTATTTTTTTTTGAGGAAAACAAGGTTCATCATACTCATAGGTCAGAAATAGGAGGCACCCACGCCGTGCAGAGCCACACGGGGAAGCACCAGTGTTGGTCAGGAGGCAAAGGGACAGTAGCGAGGGGAGAGCCTAGGCCATGGCCTTCATTAGTTTCTGCATTTCTGCAGGACAGGCAAGGCAGGGCAGGGTAACAAGTTAGGACTGCTTAGTTTGAATAATTACAGCAGGCTCTAAGCGATAGGAGTGGTCCCTGGTTGCCTGGTACCTGGTCCTGGGATGACCAAGGCAGAGGAATATTGCTTCCAGGGGGGTGAGGGCCAGATGGTGCAGGTATGGCTCTGGATTGGTGAGTTTTGAGCATTTACTATTGTGCATCAGGCATTGTGGTAAGCACTTTACATGCATTACCTTATTGAAGATTTAGGAATTATTAAGATAGTCCTCATTTTACAATATGAAACAGGCTCAGAGAAGGGCTATTGATGTTGTGGAAGCAAGACTGGAACTGTGTTCTGGCTGGCTGGCTTAGAAACCTGTGCTCCGCTCACTGGGTATTTGATAATATTAAGGAATTACTGATAATGATTATAGATATGATAATGGAATTGTGGTTATATATATATATCCTTATATTTTAAAGATGTATAATGAAATATCTATAGTTAAAATTACATGAAATTTCCCTTAAAATCATCCAGGTATAAGAGTGAGTGGTGGGAAGATGGGGGTGGGGGAAGCAGTTTGAGGTAGAATAAGGCGTATTGATTAAAAAAACATTGGCTATGAGTTGATAATTGTTGAAACTGGGTAATGGATGCACTCGGATAATTTTCTTTTTCTACTTTTACATATGTCTCCATTTTCTTTAATATAAAATTACAGATCTATAGAATTATACACATACTATCCACTGCATTTTAGAACCTCCTGACTTAAGACTTCCCCTGCCCCAAACTTCTTTGCTGGGTCAGCTCCTCTGGCCTGCTCCTACCATCAAAGTTTCCTCAGCTGGTACCAGTGCAGTACTGGGACTCAGAAGTGACCACCCTCCCCTTGGACTTATAAACCCTCAGTTTGTCTTCAAGTCTCCAGTCACTTTACTCAAGGTCCTAGGTGCGTGGGACATAAAGGGAGGCTGGGAGGACAGCTGCTTTGGGAAATAGTTTGGCAGTTCCTCAAAAGGTTAAACGCGGAGTTACCGTATGACCCAGCAATTCCACTTCTAGGTATATACCCCAAAGCAGTCAAACAGATACATTTACAGAAATATTGACGGCAGCACTATTCACAATAGCCAAAAGGTGGAAACAACCCAAATGTCCACCAGTGGATGAATGGATAAACAAAATGTGACACAACCAACAGGACCTACAGTATAGCACAAGGAACTACACTCGATATTTTGTAATGACCGATAAGGGAAAAGAATCTGAAAAACTGAAGCACTGAAGCTAGCACAACATTGTAAATCATCTATACTCCAATCTTCTAGAAATGTGGTATATTGTACAAAGGAATATTATTCAGCCATAAAAAGGAACGAAGTACTGATACATGCAACAACCTGGATGTACTTGAAAACTTTATGCTAAGTGAAATAAGTCAGTCAGAAAAGGCTACATATTATGTGATTCCATTTACATGAGATGTCCACAACAGGAGATTAGTGGTTGAGAGAGAGAAAGGAGATTAGTGGTTGCCAGGGTCTAGGGAGGGGAGAGCAGAGATGTCACTAATGCTTTTTTGGGGAATGATGAAAATATTCTAAAATTAAATAGTGGCAATGGTTGACAACTCTGTAATACACTAAAATTAAACATTGAATTGTACACTTTAAAAGGATAAATTTGTATTATGTAAACTATATCTCGATTAAACTCCCCTCAAAAAAATGATTAAAGGGAGAAAGAAATAGGCAAGGATTCATTTGTGGAGTGCTTTTAAATGTTCGAAGCTCTTTGCTAACTCTTCTTCGTTATCTTTTGTTGTCTGCTATCTTTTCTTCCATAACATCTGTGAGGTAGATGTCACTAAGCCCATTTGACACATGGGGAAACTGATGCTTGATGAGGTGAAATGAACTTGGTCAGAGTCCCAAATCCCAGTCAGCAGTAGCTGCACACTGGAATTGCCTGGGGTGCTTTTTGAAAAGCTTTACGTCTTGAAATTGGCTCTGGTCTTGGAATTAGCTCTGGTGATTCTACGGTACAGCCACGGTTGAGAACCACTGGTCCACAGACTGGAGAGAGTGAACTCGCCCACTAGCTAAGGCTTTTACTGCATAAAGAAACACTGTTTGGGGGTGTGACACGCTCAAGGTTGAGCGAGAAGTGTTGGTTGGACGAGCCAGAGGCTGTGCCTTCTAATCGCTTTTTAGGAATAGAACCAAGGCAAAGAACTATTAAGCTCTGGAGGCAGAGGCTACTGCCTGCCATTCTCATTCACGGCTGCCACCTTCCCTATGGGTTGGGGGGCTTGGGCGTCACTGACAAACCCAAAGGTCTCGATGTTTCATTCAAATGGGAAGAAGCACCAGGTGTGGGCCTAATTCACCTGTCATGAGGGAGGAGAGGGAGCTGGCCAGTTCCCTAATCAAACAGGCTGTCTGGGAAACAAATGCAAAAAAAAAAAAAAAACACCAAAGGTGCCATTAGTCCACGTGGAAAAGAAATCCTGCCAGGGAATTTTAATCTCACTCGGCAAGGCTAATTCTGAAACAAAGCCCACTTCACTTCACCATCACCCAACCAGGAAGCTGGGGCCAAGGCCCTGAAGGCTAACATCAAATAGCACATGCCAATAGGAACACGCCTCGATTTCTAAGATAATGTTAGGAATAGTAGTAACAACGACAGCATCTGATACTTACTAAACACTTACTATGTGCCGGACACCGGGCTAAGTGCTTACCCCACATATCTCAATTCATCTGAGCACCAATCTACAGATAAGAAAATGATATATATGGAATCTAAGAAAAAAAATGTCATGAAGAACCTAGGGGTAAGACAGGAATAAAGACACAGACCTACTAGAGAATGGACTTGAGGATATGGGGAGGGGGAAGGGTAAGCTGTGACAGGGTGAGAGAGAGGCATGGACATATATATACTACTAAACGTAAAATAGATAGCTATTAAAAGCTTAAGAAAATGAGGTCACAGAAGTTTGTAACTTACCCAAGGTCACATGAATAAAGGCAGAGGAGCCAGCCACAAAAGCAAGGACAGGCTGGCTCCAGGGCCAGCAACTTGACCACTACATTATGCTAACTCTTAACAACCAGGCAGAGACAAGAAGACCTTGAGAATACGCTGCAAACAATGTGAACAGTTATTACTGCTCAATGTTTTCTGTTCTATTTTGGTGTTTTCCTGTATTTTCTTTTTTTTCCATTATGAATATATTACTTCTGTAAAGAAAACATTTATATAATTGTAACGGCAGAGGCACAAAAGCCTCATGCTTTGTAGTGTTTTTTTTTTTTCTTGTTAAAACGTTGAAAAACAACCACTTTTGCATTGGTAGTGATTATTTTTCTATTTCTACTTTTCCGTATTGCACAAATTTTCTTCAGTAAATATGTCTTCAGCTGTAATCAGGAAAACGTCATCATTTTATTAATTTTTTAAAAATATCATTATTTTAAGTGGTTTAAGAAATAATTCACCTGGGAAAAATATCATCTATCGTCCCTCTGTCTTCATACCTAAGATTTTATCCTGGACATGTGTATGAAAGATCCCTGGAATTCCTCTGAGCAAGACAGAGGTTCGAGTTGACTGACTAATTCACTTACACTCTCTGTGGACACCTACGATGTGCTGGGTGCCCTGCAGGGGACAGATACCACAAAAGACCCCATCCTTGCCTGAAGACACTAGTTACGATGCAGTGCTGAGAGCCTGGCAACAGGCTGAATATACAGTCCAACGAAACTATGGAATGCTGAGCAGCTATTGGAAAAGAATGAGCTACATCCATACCTGAAGAGATTACAGATTCTACTGTTAGGTTAAAGGAAAATACTCTGGAGGGATGTTTATAGTGCAATGCCAGTAGTGCAAGAAACCTAGACCCAAACAAACCAACAACCCTAGAAATGTGAACATCTTTATCTGCATTTACGAGCAAAAGAAAAATGTGGCAACATATACGAACCCTTAATACAACTTACCCATGGGGGGACAGGATTGAAAGTTGATGGGGTTAAAAGATTGGCTTTCTCTTTATACTCATCTGTTTAAATGGTTTTTCAAGGAGCGTGTATTATTTTTGCAAAAAAAAAAAATTCTTGAAAGTATAATCAATCCTCCAAATCTCTAATGGATATTGTATAAAATTTCTGCAAAGACTTGACTTGGCTTAATACTTGAAAATCAATCTTATCAATTAGGAAAGAGGAGGAAGGAAGCCCATGAGGTTTGGTATCAGAAAGACAGAAGTTCTCAGGCCAGTTCTGTCAATTCCTGTGTGTCCCTGGGCAAGTTAGTTAAACTTTCTAAGGCCTACCTGTAAAATGGAGACACTAATGAAACCAAGCGCAGTCATCAGCTAGATTCCTTAAACCATAACTCGCTTAATAAATAATATTCTGTAACCTGCCTTCACCGACCAAGCTCGCCTTAACTATTCTTACAAACTGTATACCCTCCAAGCTGCTTAAAGATTATATCACAAGACTCCTTTAACCACCCCCGACAGAGGTGTTAAGTTGTTTTTCAGGAACGTGGAACTAGTCTTGCCCAGTTGAAACTGGTCGAGACCGCCAACCATTCAACTGGGCCTGAGAGTGCCTGATGCATAACCTTTTGATATCAGAGGGCCAAAAACTCCACCCTCAGATCGTGCTAAGGTCACCATTTTTCTGAACATGCAGTCCATGAAGAAGCATGTAACTCAGATACACTTGCACAGAACACAGATTACTTCACCTTCTTGCCACCAATCATTTTACCCCAGGCCTCAGACCACCCTCCTTCCTTGTCCCATAAATATCCTGAGCCCCTCGCCTTGCGGGAGGTGGATTTGAGATTTGCTCTCCTTGCTTGGCTGCCTTGTGAATAAATTTTTCTCTGTGGCAAACCTCAGCATCTCAGCATTTGGCTTGCTTTTGTGGTTGCAAAGTCCCATCTACTTGCAAGGAATTCTTAGTAGTGGTGGAAAAGCTAAGAAATACACATAAAATCTAAACACTACAAGGGCTAGAAGATGTGACAGAAGCGGTGTCACGGGATGTCTTCTGGTGATTGGCAAATAAGGGGCAAAGTCTATATATACGAACTGGAGTTCATGACTCTCCACTCTGCTCTTCAGACTCTCGATGAGGAGTTTACTGGCTCCTACCTCCACGCCGCTGGCCCCGGCATTCCTTTGGTTGAACTACCTCCTTCCTCTGCAATTTGCAAGCACATTCTAATAGCATTTCAAGGTTTGGTTCAGGCTTTACTTCTCCATGAAGCCTTTCTGGACCACTGCATCCAACGACCGACCTCTCCAGGAGACAATGCATTAGAGTGCAAAGTCCTCGGGTTTACCTTTAGTACCTACAAACCACGTAACCCTGAGCAAGTCATTTAGCTTCTTTGAACTTCAGTTTCCTCATAGGGAAAATCGGGTTCTTGTGAGAATTAAATAAGAACATCCATAAATCGCCTGGCACATGGTAGGTGCTCAAAAAATGCTGCTAATATTAATCCTTTTCCCGTTTCTTAGAGGTCAGAACAACTGCAATTTAGCGATTGAGCCTGAATTGCCTTTTGCAATTTTCCTTTTTCACCATTTTGACTCTAACATTGCCATCACCTCTCAGGCACTTATGCCTCATCTTTCTAACTAAACTGCAAGTTCCTTGAAGGCCAGGAATGTATTCTGGTTGCTTTTGCATCTCCTGCAGCATACGGCACATCTCCTGCAGCATACGGCACAAAAGCACTTAACTTTTCTGTGTTAAGTGCTCAATAAAAATCTGGACTGACTGGTATGGCTGGGCTGTATTCATGGAGGATGTAAGACCCTCAGAGGTTAATCTTGAAGTACAGGCAGCAATTAGACATATTCTAGGGCAGGCCCTAGAATTTGGCGGAAGCCCAGGCCTTCTCACCACCTTCCGCATCCCTGCACACTTGGCACTCATCTGATCAGAAACACGCTGGTGTTTGTAGAAGGTTGAGGCGCAATTTTGCCCAAATCAATTCTTCAGAAAGCTAAGGCCTCTTCTGAAAACAAGCTTTTTCTATTTTAAGTACTATTAAGAAAGCAAAGGGAATTATAGTTTTACTTCTTTGAGCTTAAATAAGAAAAAGAATTCAGATAGCTAAAAATTACATTAACTTATCGGTCACATTACTTTAAAAAAAACCCTCAAAATTATCCTAAAATGTCTTGTATTTGTAATGTACAATTTTTCTGTTTCAAAAATGCAAAAAAAAAAAAAAAAAAAAAGGGACGTTCTGTCCGTAGTTCAGGTCCAAAACCCCAAACTCTAACTTTTTAAAATAGCTCAATTTCCCACTCACAGAAATAACTTTTCTAGGTCAATTAGCATGTTTCAATATGCCAATCAGCAGAGTGAGAGCCGATCTGCATTGGTGACAGCAAAGTTTTCCCAGAAGCCCACATGGGTACAAGGTGTGCCGGCAGCAGTTACATCCCAAGAACATTGAAATAATGATTGTGGATGGGGAGTAGTCACCCCAGTAATGAAAAAATCATTACTAACCTCTTCCACTCAGTCTGCGAGTTAGGAACATTCAGGAGAACCATCTAACAGAGCAAAAGAACTGGGTAAAAGGGGAGGGGTGGTAAAGGAGGAAAAAAGGAACTAATGTAACAGATCAACATGGATACACAATAATGGGCAATTTTGATAATGAAATAATAATATACTTGAGGCTTTGAGCCTTGAAGAAGAAAGGAGCTCGATGAAAAGAATCATTATTCTTCTTCTCCTTATTATTCTAGTAGAAGACAGATGGCTGCAAACATAAATACTGGCCAGGCCAGAGTCTCTGGTCTGAGAAGGGGGCTGATACAGTTTCTTTTCTGTTTCCAATCTCCCTTGCTCAGAACACATCGCATTTATAAGAAACTGTCATGGGCATTTCAGGGCAAAAGGCACAGGTCTGGGGATGCAGCTTGGGCCCAGTGCCTCATTCTGAGGACCAGACCACCAGCTTTGCAAGGTAAGAGCTATAACTCAAAAGCTAATATGCAGCCAAGTTCCATAGGCACCCTACTTAACCCACCCCGCCCCCAGCCTCTTGGCTTGCACTTTCCAGAAGGTGGTTTAGCCTGGCGTGGATGACATTCTTTGCAAAGTCCCAGGCATAGATAAGGAACCCCATCACCATCAGACCAAAAAGCCACTGGCTATAACAAGGAGCTCACAAAATAGGCAGCTCATCTATTCTCCAAGCCATGGACTACTGACAGCTTGGGCTGGAGGGATCTTAACATGGGATCCATGGATGGGCTTATGGGCAAAAGGGGCAGGAGGTGGCAGTCTGTGTCCCCCCTGAAATTGTATGCAAACCTGTCTCTGCACATCTGGGAAGAGGCTCTATGGTCCTCATCAACTTATCAAAGAAGCCTATGACCCAACGCTTTTAGATGGAGAGAAGCTAAGCAGCATCTCCAGCATCTTGACTCACTAGTATTCAAACTCACACTGAATTTCAATCAGACAACAGGAAAAGGGCTCTGAAGTCTGAGTCAGGAGACCTGGGTTCGAGGCGCACCCACCTTGGCTTTTTAGGCAAGTCATTTATCCATCTGAGTTCCCCCTCTAGAAGATTAGACCAGACAAGCTTTCAGCTCTCTGCTGATCTAATAATAGTTTCATGATGCATTTCCCCTCCTTCCCTCCAAGAAACAAAAGGGAAATCGCCCTTGAGACACTTCATCTGAAGCCAGAAAGAGACCTACTCTGAAATCCTGGAGGCAAAGAGCACTTACTTGTAATATGGGCCATTGGAATACACGTTCCTTCTTCTAAGGTGTCAGCTTCTAAGATGAAGAACCAGGAGGAAGTTGGATCTGGGTATTCTCTAGCTGGTCTGCAAACCCCAGTGCCAATGAGGCACAGGACAGAGTACTACAGCACATGGAAATTCACTGATGACCCAAATCCTTTAGCTGACTGTGGCAACTTCCTCCAACTCCCTCACTCTCTGTCTTTATATATGTGAGTGTATGTATGTCTGTGTTACTGGAATACACACCAATTAGTTCATCCTACTTTCCTTGTTTCCTCATTATAGCTAATTAGGATAAAAAGGATTAAAAAGATGAAGGGCCAAGAAGGAAGGAAGGGCAAAAGAGAAGTCAAAAGCTGACTTCCTGCCTAACTGGATCATCAGGCTTAAAGAGTTGCCTACCTTCCTGTGTCTTATTTTAAGTTAAATAAGAGGTCTGAGTTCAAATAAGGGGTTGCAAAGCAAAAAGTCTGGAAAGCCAGGGTAACCCAGGAGTGGTCCCAACCACTTAAAATAACCAGACCAAGACCAAAGCCAATTGTCAAGACATATGCAAATGGAGCCACCATTGTGAGCTTTTATCGGCTTCATTTTAGAAAAAGAGGACCAAGATTATTTACCAGAGTGATTGGAATCGCTAGTTAAGAGAGAGCTCATCAAAGAAATTTCAATGTTAAGGAAAGTTACTTGGACATTCTTGATAAGCTGGCTGGCTATAGCTTGACATTTATTTGAAAAGTATTAGGTGTCATAACAAATATAATAGAAAATCTGCCATTAGAGAGGGGAAGAAGGGCAGAGAGGGAAAGGGAGGGAGGGAAGGAAGGAAGGAAGAAAGGAAGGGAGGGAGGGAGGGAGGGAGGGAGGAAGGGAGGGAGGAATTTTTAATGATGTATATATAATAGGCACCTAGAAAAGTATAACCATCATAAGGGTATACATGAGTATTTGTGGAGAGGGAGTGACTAAATCCTCAGAGAGAGTGAAGTGTAGCTGTGGTTGTAGGATCTGAGGCTTAGTCTCCACTCCCAACTCTGCCACTTAGAATTTGTGTGTCTCCCTGAATGTCAGTTTCTTCTATAACAAGAGGCCATAATACTTGCCCTCACCCAGCTTAATATCTACGTTACACAATTGTTATTGGAAAAGACCTTGTAAACTATGAAATGCTATCCAAAGAGGAAGGGTTATCATTATGAGATTTAAACTATGATCTTAACGCACGAGGCAAATTTAAGTCATGAAAACAGAAAGCAGTAGGAAGGATTTCACAGGTGATTTCTTTCCCTGAGCTTTCTAACCCAGCCTGCTAATCCCTCTGCAGTCCCACATATGGGAGTCTGAGGACAGGGCCCAGCCACTCCTGTAGCTTCTGCTTCCCTCTGCACTGGTTCATCACCCAGCCACCTGCCACAGGGGGATTCTACCGGCTAGCCACTGGGGGAACGTGTGGGCCAGACTGCCCTGTGGGTTTGGAGGAACAGGGAAGAAATCCGGTTCTTGCCCAAAGGGGCCTTTGGCAAAGCAGACTGGCTTTGAGGCTCCCCAGCAGATTATTCTGGACCAATGTGGCTGAGTCCACACTAGAGGCCCTTAGAGCACCTAGAAGCCTCTGTCGAATGGGTGGGGCCCCCTTTCTCTTCACCAAACCCTTCCAAGAGCCTCTGTAGGCTTTTCTGGTCCGTTTTGGTTCTGGCCTAAACCCTTATTAAAGCCCTAGAGTTCCACACAATACTCTCGGCCCCATCAAGCTCCACTGTATCCAAACAGGGCTGCATCAAACCTCAACACTGAATGTGTAGATATTTAAAAACTTACATGGAGGGGTAAGGGGTAGAGACGACTATGTGTAAAATAAATAAGCTATAAAGATATACTGCACAGCACAGAGAATATAGCCAATATTCCATAATAACCTTAAATGGAGATTAATCTATAAGAATATTGAATCACTATGTTGTACACCTGAACCTGATGTAATATCGTAAATCAACTATACTTTAATAAAAAATAATTAAAAAAATTAAAACGGGCACGTGAGCTAAGGACGAGTAAGCAAATACCGTTTTGTATGTCGCTGGTATGTTCCTAGAAGAGGTTACTTACCAGCCGCGTATTTACCACAGGAAACAGCAGGGCAAGAAGAGCTCCATTTAACATGTGCATCTGTAGCCTGGAGAGGAAAAGAGACAAAGTGCAGGTCACACCCTGACTCTGATGCAGAGGCAGACAAAACTGTGTCAGGTTATGCCATGGCAGATGGGAGAGCGTGTAAACAAGTGGCTCTCTGTGTAAAATGGCACTGGAGTTGGCACACGCGCAGAAATAAATGAAAAGCAGCATATTTTGCATTGACTGAAATATCCTGAAGAGCACCACCGCCACCTCAAAATCCCCCAACCACTTTGTGAACACGCTTTGGTTACAACACTTCATTGCATAATGAGCTCTGGGCTCCCTGAACATGCGGTCAGTCGCAATCTCAGCTCCAACTGCTGCGGCTCAGGCAGCATTACGAAGGGGAACTGCGGGAGCCAGGTGTTATTACACTAGTGTGTTATTACAGTAGAGACCTGTTTCTTAGAGCAAGGCTGCTTATTTCCACAGCCATGCCCATGGCTTCTCCCCAGACAGAGACCTAGGCATAAAAAGGCTAGCTAATACAACCCAGGGAGCCAACTGCGTTTGCAAATGCGCTCTCCCACCTTCTTAGAAACACCTTCAGGGGCTGCTGCAGGAGGTGGGGAGGGCAGAAGTGGCAGCCTTCCAAACCTTCCTTCATCTATTTTACATACTGGGTTCTGTGATTTAAAAGCAAAACACAAAAGAAAAAAGAGACAGAGACAAGAAAACCACGGGTCTCCAGCATCGGGTAGGGATACCGTTTCCCAAGTCCAGACTTGTTAAAACCCACACTAGGAACCCTTTGTAAGGGGGTTCCTGATTGGCTCAAGAACAAGCAAGTCAGGAACAAATTCTGCTTGTGTGAGCTGTGGGGATGGATTTAAGCAGCTTCCTTCATCCAGGCAAGTGGTCCTTTACTACTGAGGGAGAAGCAAAGAATGACAGTCTGTTCCTCCTGGAGAAAAGCTAATTTGACGGGTCACGTACAACCATCGCTGAGTCAACGTGGCTTCTGGACCTCAAGCTCACTCTCGCGCTCTCTCACACCCACACTCACAGCAGCCTCGTGATACCATGATCTCTGTTATGCCCTGACTGGGACCTAGAAGAACTTAAGCTCTTCTCTTGGCGCTCACAGACGTGTGCCTAAGACTAACAGAAATGTTATAAGGAGCCCCAAGGGAACAGCACACAAGCCCCAAGGCTGCTGTTTGTTTCTTTCTGCTGCTTGTTGTTACCAATGCCGCGATGATGGTGATGACGTGCACTTAACATATTCCAGGCAAGTATCAAATTAACTGCTTTAAGTAAATTCTCTCGCCGAATTTTTACAGCAATCTTACGAGATGGGTACAATTAGTGTTTGCATTTTGTGGATGAGGAAACCAGGCTCAGAAAAGTGAAGTGACTTTGTCAGTGTCACACAGAGGACAGCAGAGCCACAATGCAAACCCAGGTTTGTCTGACTCCAGACCCCTCTCACTGTCTTGTATCAGAGCCTGACTCCCTTCCTCCATTGCAAATATGACCTCAGGTAGAGAGTGACAGATGCTCCATTTTCTTTCCTTTTGGTTACAGGGGTCTCTCTTACCACCTCCTTGGAGGCACACCAATGCAATGTCCCTCCCTGGGTTGGCCAGACTACCATGCTTTTACAACAGCATCCTTCTAGGGGGCACCCCATGCTCTCAGAAACTGTTAAAAACTCTGGCTCGAGCCTCAATGCCTGGAGCAGGGCTCATTAACAGCCGTTCCAGGGCTGGGGTGAAGTAACATTTGGCCTAACTCTGCCCCCTGGACCCTCCTAAGTGACAGCCACAGCAGAAACACTCGCCCTGGGAGAGGAAACATCTCACTGATAGTCGAGGTAAAGCTGAACTCTAGTGCCAGGCTTTGCCACTGACCTTAAAAGAATGCTGGCATTTACACAAGGCCGAGTAGATATTTGGGCAACAAAAGTTAAATCTTGAGGATAATGGAACTGATCCCAAAGGCCCACGGAAGGCCAGAGATAAAGAAGATAAAAGCCAACATCAAGATTCAAAATAACCAATAAATTCCTAGATAAAGATAAGCCTTGTTCTGGGTCCTCAAAATTCAGTTCCACAAGCTACATACAGACCAAAGGGTGAATTACACTTAATATATAAAAGGGTCTTGCATATCACTAATTATAAAACATATCTAACATATATTGAGCACTTTCACGTGCCAATCACTGGACTAAGTATCAAATGCATCATCTCATTTAATCCTCACAGTTTTTATGATAATCAGCATCATTTTCAATTTCACAGCTAAGAAAACCAAAGCACTAAGTGATTAAGTGACTTGCCCAAGATCAAACAGATAATAAATAAGTGGCAGAGGGAGAAGTCACACTCACCAAGTTTCAAGACCGTGTTTTTGCTGCTGTACCCTGCACTACAAATCCATGATATGAACATTACACATGTTGCGTGCGTGCATGTGTGTGTGTGTGTGTGTGTGTGTCAGACAACAGACCAGGTAGGAAAAAAGGTTCTGGGATGCCCATGGGACAGGGAAGGTCATGCCTAAGAGCGACGGAACCCCTAGTGTGTTCTGTTGCAAAACTGCCCCAATTACACAGCTTCACTGGCCTCTACAGACCCAGGGCACAGCCCAACAGGTAAATGACTGACCATATCAGAGGCAAAGGCTTTTGCTTTTGCTTTATACCACCTCCAGCCTGCCACTCAGATTTCTATTGGGTATTGGAAATAGAAAATGAACCACTAGAAAATTCAGTGAGAGTTCCTTCATCTGTACAACGGGAATAATAGCAGTACAACTCACAGAATTATTATAAGGAGTTGATATGTATAAAGTGCTTTAAAAAGTACATGGCATACAGTAAGACTCAGACACATGTTTCTTAAATAAATGGTGAAGAGCTCACCTAAAAGCCTCATATTAAAAGGCGAGAGGGATCATGAACCATGGAGGAAAGTCGAACTGTTTTAAAAATTCGACGTGTGAGAAGGAGATCGGGAGAGAGCAAAAGGACAGACTGAAGGCCAGAACCAAAGAGTAGAGCTTGGAGATGGACTCCAGGTCAGTTTGTCACACTTATAAATCTTCTTCTTGCTGGCTAGAACACTTGGCCATTACCACTGTCACAAATATTCTGTCAGCTTTTTCTGTTTCTGTGTAGGATACTGTACTAAGTTACCTTAGTTGGTAACAACCTGGGGCAATATGGCAAGTGTTATGGGTTTGATTCTCTTTCGGGTCAGTTCATTTCATTAAATTTAGTCCACACATATTAGTCCCTTAGTGTGTGTCTAATATCGCTCCTGGTGCTATAGAGAAAAGGAGATCAATATAATTAAGACCTAGTAGTTGCCTTCAAGAAGCTGACAATCGTATTGAGAAGCCAAGAAATAAAATAACTAGAGGAAATGTATTATAATGGTTAAGAACTTGGTTTGGAATCAAACCTACATTCAAATCCCAGCTCTACCATTTACTGGCTGAGTTGACTCTGGACAAATCACTTAAAATGTGTGATTCAGAAACTTCCCTGGTGGTCCAGTGGTTAAGACTCTGCGCTTCCACTGCAGGGGGCATGGGTTTGATCCCTGGTCAGGGAACTAAGATCCTGCATGCCCCACGGCATGGCCAAATAAATAAATAATAAAATTTTCAAAAATAAAGAAAAAAATATGTGATTCTGTCTCCTCAGTAATAAAATGGGGCTAATAACTGTATCAACTAAAAGAGTTGTTGAGAGAATTTAATGAGGTAAGACCATGTAAAGTGATCAACATAGTGCCTAGGACATAGTAAGCACTCAATACACGATCACTATTATAATCCTTAATAAAGCAAGGTAAATGAATATCACATTATTATTCACAATGATAAATGAAGTTATTAAAAAACCCTCATCAAATGACATATTTGAATTTAGCACTTGATTATAACCAAGAATCAAAAGACATGGAACAGATAAAGTTCTCTGAGTGCCTGGAAAGGAAAATTCATAGAACGAAATTCTCAAAGGAAGTTATAAAATATTTTGAACTGGACAAAAATTAAAATACGATATGCCCAAATGGGTGAGATGCTTATAACATGAAATTCTTATATTAGGAAAAAAGTATGGTCTCAAAGCAGTAACCCAAGATTCCACCTTAAGAATACAAAAACAAGAAGAGCAAAATAAACCCAAAGCAAGCAGAAAGAATGAAATAATAAAGAGCAGAAATCAATGAAAGTAAAAACAAAAACAATAGAGAAAAATCAATGAAACCAAAAGCTTGCCTTTGAAAAAGGCAATATAATTGAGAAGCCACTAGGCAGAATGACATGGATAAAAAGAGAGAATGCAAAAGTTATCAATATCAGGAAGGAAAGAAGGGATATCACTACAGTCCCTCAGGAATTAAAAGGATAATAAGGATATACTATGAATATTTCTATGCACATAATTCAAGAACTTAGAACAAAATGGAGAATTTCCTCTAAAACCGCAAACCACTAAAACTCACCGAAGATGAAATAGATAACCTGCACAGTCCAAACCTTGCCATTTGTGACAACATGGATGGACCTTGAGGGGATCATGCTGAGTGAGGTAAGTCAGAAAGAGAAAGACAAATTACTGCATGATCTCAATTATATGTAGAATCTAAAACAAACAAATAAACAAAATAACAAACTCATAGATTCGAAGAACAGACTGGTGGTTGCCAGAGGGCAGGGGGTTGGGGGTGGGTGAAATGAGTGAAGGTGGTCAAAAGGTACAAACTTCCAGTTATAAAAGAAATAAGTCATGGGGATGTAATGTACAGCGTGGTGATGATAGGTATTGTACTGTATTATTTGAAAGTTGCTAAGAGGGCATATCTTAAAAATTATCATCATAAGGAAAAAATATGCAACTATCTGTGGTGATGGATATTAACCAGACTTATTGTGGTGATCATTTCACAATATATACAAATATGAAATCATTATGTTATATACCTGAAAGTAATATAATGTTATATGTCAAGTATATCTCAAGAAAAAAGAATCTGTAGTCAAAAATCTTCTGAATAAGACTCAGATGGCTCCAGTGATCAATTCTACCAAGTATTTATACAACCTGGTCCAGAAAATACAACAGAAGCAAGCATTTCTCAACTCATTTTATGAGGCTATTATTACCCGATACAAAACCTGGGGGGCAGGGGGAGGGGAAGTGGGAGGAGGAGGAAGAAGAGGAGGAGGTGGAAAACTAAAACTAAACTAATATCCCTCATGAACACAGACCCTCAATAATGTTAGCAAATTAGCAAATAAAATCCTCAATAAAATGTTAGCAAATCTAACGCAGCAGTATAAAAAGAACACTACTCTACGACTAAGTGGGGTTTGTCCTGGTAATGAAAGGTTGACTCAGTATCTGAAATTCAATTAATGAATTCTACCAAATTAACTGTGTAAAGAATAAAAAAGTATATGATCATATCAACTGATACAGAAAAGGCATTTGTCAAAATTCAACATCTATTTATGATAGCAAAAATACCAACAAACTAGCAATAGGAGGGAACTTCCTCAACCTGATAAAGGACATCTAAAAATTACTATGCCCAAAATCATACTTAATGATACCGAATGCTCTCCCCATTAACATCAGGATCAAGATGAGATCCTGATCCTCAGCACTCCAATTCAACACCATGCCAGTCGTCTTAGCCAGTGAAATAAGGTAACAAAAATAATAGAGATTGGAAAGGAAGAAATAATACTATCTCTGTTTGCAAAGAATTATTATATTTGCAGAAAATCCCAAGGAATCAACAGGAAAGTTCCTGAAACTAATATATGATTTTAGCAAGGCTGCAGGATTGCAAGGTCAACACACAAACATCAATAACATTTCTACACAACAGTGGTGTAAAACTGGAAACCAAATTTTTTAAAATATATACTATTTACATTATCTTCCCCAAAACTGTAATACTTAGGTATAAATCTAACAATATACGTACAGAATCTGTACACTGAGAACTGCAAAATGCTGATTAAAGAAATCAGAGATCTAACAAAAAGACATACCATGTTCAAGGATTAAAGGGCCCATCATAAGAAAGATGTCAATTCTCGCCAAAATTATCTATAGATTCAATGCAATTCTGATCAAAATCTCAGCAGGATATTTTGTAGATACAGGCAAACTGACTCTACAATGTATATGAAAGGGCAAAGAAAGAATAGCTAAAATAATTTTGAAAACGTAGAAGGTAGATGAAAGAATCACACTACCTGACTGTAAGCCTTATTATATAAAATTATAGCAATCAAAACAATGCAATCTGGCCAAGAAAAGACACATCAAACGACAAAACAGAATAGCCCAGAAATAGACCCACACTGATAGATTTTGATTTGATTTGATTTTTCATCAGATTTGGAGGCCAGAAGGCAGTGGGGCAATGGGCAGATATATATTCAAAGTGCTAAACAGGGGCTTCCCTGGTGGCGCAGTGGTTGGGAGTCCGCCTGCTGATGCAGGGGACACGGGTTCGTGCCCCGGTCTGGGAAGATCCCACATGCCGCAGAGCCATGGCCGCTGAGCCTGCGCGTCTGGAGCCTGTGCTCCGCAGCGGGAGAGGCCACAACAGTGAGGCCCACGTACCGAAAAAACAAACAAACAAACAAAGTGCTAAACAGGTGTGTGTTGGAGGGGGGTGCCTGTCAACCAAGAATCCTATATCCAACAAAGCTATCCTTCAAAATTGAGAGAGAAATTAAGACATTTCCAGAAAAGCAAAAACTGAGGGAGTTTGTTATGACTTGACCTGCCCCGCAAGAAATGCTAAAGGAAGTCCTGCAGGTTGAAATGAAAGAACACCAGACAGTAACCCAAAGCTGTATGAAGAAATAAAGATCTCAGTAAAGGAAAATACATGGGCAATTATAAAAGCTAGTACTAGTGTAACAGCAGTTTGTAACTCTAATTTTGTCTACATGATTTAAGAGATTTATACATTTTTAAAAACAATTATTAGTCTAAAAGTTAGTGTTACTGTAACTTTGGTTTGTAATTCCACATTTTGTTTTCTACATAATTTAAGAGACTAATGCATTTAAATAGATTAAGTTTGGAGGCATACATGTATAAAGATATAATTTTGTGACATCACTAACTGAAAGGGGTAGGGATGAAACCGTAAAGGAGCAGAGTTTTTGTATATTATTGAAATTAAGCTAATAAATTCAATATAAAATGTTATAACTTTAGGATGCTAAATGTAATCCCCATGATAACCACCAAGAAAATTGTTGGAGAATATATGCAAAAAGAAATGATTAGAGTATTAAATTGTTACACTACCAAAAAAAGTCAGCTAAACACAAAAGAGGACAGTAATGCAGGGAATGAGTGACAGAAAGTTATAAAGCATATAGAAAACAAATAGCAAAATGACAGAAGCCCCTGCTTATTAGTACTAACTTTAAATGTAAATGGATTAAACTCTCCAATCAAAAGACAGAGATTGGCAGAAAGGATTAAAAAGAAAATATGATCCAACTGTATGCTGTCTACAAGAGACGCACTTTAGATCCAAAGACAGAAGTAGGTTGAAAGTGAAAGGATAGAAAAAGATATTCCATGCAAATGGTAACCAAGAGAGCAGAGGTGGCTATACTAATATCAGACAAAATAAGCCATCAATCAAAAGAGTTTACAGGACTTCCCTGGTGGCGCAGTGGTTAACAATCCACCTGCCAGTGCAAGGGACACAGGTTTGATCTCTGGTCTGGGAAGATCTCACATGCCACAGAGCAACTAAGCCCGTGCGCCACAACTACTAAGCCTGCACTCTAGAGCCCACGCACCACAACTACTGAAGCCCGCACGCTCTAGGGCCCGCACACCACAACTACCGAGCCTGCGTGCTGCAACTATTGAAGCCCACGCACCTAGAGCCCATGCTCTGCAACAAGAGAAGCCACCACAATGAGAAGCCCGCGCACCGCAACAGAGAGTTGCCCCCACTTGCCACAACTAGAGAAAGCCTGCGTACTGCAACGAAGACCCAACACAGCCAAAAAATAAATAAAAATTTATAAATAAATAAATAAATGTCTGCCCAAATAAAAAGAGTTTATAAGACAAGAAAATTATTTACTAGTAAAAGGTTCAATACAGCAGGAAGATATGACAATTATAAACATGTTGGTACCTGATAACAGACCATCAAAATATCTGAAGAAAAAATGACCAAGTTGATGGTAGAAATAGACAGTTCTACAATAATTGTTGGAGACGTCAATACTCTACTCTCAGTAACAGATAGAACAGTCAGACAGAAGAAAAGCAAGAAATTAGAGGACTTGAACAGCACAAGAAACCAACTAGATCTAACAAACATATAGAGAACACTTTATGCAACAACAACAAAATTCACATTCTCTCAAGTGCATTTGGGACATTTCCCAGATAGACCATATGTTAGGTGGCAAACTAAGCTTCAACAGATGTTAAAAGATAGATATTACACAAAGTATCTTCTCTAACCATAACAGGATGAAGTTAGAAATCATTAACAGAAGTACAGTTGACCCTTGAACAACACGGGCAGGGGGTGGTTTAGGAGCACCAATACCCCAAGCAGCAGAAATCTGCATATAACTTTATAGTTGGCCCTCCATATCCAAAGTTCCATGTTCACAGATTTAACCAACCACAGATTGTACAGTACTGTAGTATTTATTGAAAAAAAATCTGTGTATAAGTGGACCCATGCAGTACAAACCCATGCTGTTCAAGGGTCAACTGAAAAATGGGAAAATTCACAAATTTGTGAAAATTAAATACATTCTTAAACAATCAATGGATCAAAGAAGAAATCACAAGGGAGAGTAGAAAATAAAATGCAAATCAAAATCATAATAAGATACTATCTCACACCATTAGAATGACTACTATCAAAAACAGAAAACAACAAATGTTGGCAAAGATATGGACAAATTGGAACTCTTATACACTGTTGGTGGGAATGTAAAATGGTACAGCTGCTGTGTAAAACAGTATGGCAGTTCTTCAAAAAATTAAAAATAGAATTACTATATGATCCAGCAATTCCAATTCTGGGCATATACCCAAAAGAATTGAAAGCAGGGTTTCTATGGGATATTTGTACACCGATGCTCATAGCAGCATTATTTACAATAGCTAAAACATGGAAGCAACCCAAGTGTCCATCAACAGGTGAATGGATAAACAAAATATGCTATATACATACAATGAAATGTCACTCTGCCTTAGACATTGTGACACATGCTACAACATGGATGAACCTTGAGGACATTTTGCTAAGTGAAATAAGCCAGTCACAAAAGAACAAATACTGTATGATTCCACTTGTATGAGGCACCTATCTAGAGTAGTCAAAATCGTAAAGACAGAAATGCTGGTTGCCAGGGACTGGGGATAGGAGGTAATGGGATTTATTGCTTAATGGATACAGAGTTTCCATTTTTGCAAAATGAAAAGAGTTCTGGAGATGGATGGTGGTGATGGTTGCACAGCAACATAAATGTACTTAATGCCACTGACCCCGTACACTTTAAAAATGGTTAAGATGTTACATTTTATGTTGTGTATTTTATCA
The DNA here is from genome assembly GCF_003031525.2 of Neophocaena asiaeorientalis asiaeorientalis. Lineage (NCBI taxonomy): Eukaryota > Metazoa > Chordata > Mammalia > Artiodactyla > Phocoenidae > Neophocaena > Neophocaena asiaeorientalis. Next base: position 756,431 of record NW_020171994.1, read on the forward strand.
TAATAAAAAAAGATCTCATAGAACTGTATGCCAAAAAGTCAACTCTACTGTATGATAATTAAATAAAATTCAAAAATATATGAGAAGCAAAACACTCAACTCTCCCAGCCTCAGCTTTTACACCTACAAAATAAGTGATCCTAGATTCTAAGCCTTTTTTTTTTTTTTTTTTTTTTTACGGGCCTCTCACTGTCGTGGCCTCTCCCGTTGCAGAGCACAGGCTCCGGACGCGCAGGCTCAGCGGCCATGGCTCACGGGCCCAGCTGCTCCGCGGCATGTGGGATCTTCCCGGACCGGGGCACGAACCCGTGTCCCCTGCATCGGCAGGCGGACTCTCAACCACTGCGCCACCAGGGAAGCCCCTCTAAGCCTTTTAAATAGTGACTTTTCCCTCTAGTTTTAACACTAAAATTTTCCAACATACAGAAAAGTATAAAAATAATATAAAAGGAACCTCTGCTTCCAGCATCCCACTTTAATAAATTTGAACTTTACTGATTTAGTTGAAGTTCCATGTAACCTTCCTGAATACCATTCATCTCCTCGACTCCCTAACCAGATGGAGCCTTTATTCTGAAGGAGTTGGAGTCCTTCCTATGTTGTTTTTTTTTTTTTCTTTGCGGTACACGGGCCTCTCACTGTTGTGGCCTCTCCCGTTTCAAAGCACAGGCGCCTGTTGCGCATGCTCAGTGGCCATGGCTCATGGGCCTAGCCGCTCCGCGGCATGTGGGATCTTCCCGGACCGGGGCACGAACCCGTGTCCCCTGCATCGGCAGGCGGACTCTCAACCACTGTGCCACCAGGGAACCCCCTTCCTATGTTTTTATACATTATTACATTTGTATATGTCCACAAACTATATACATTGTTGTTTCATGTCTATCCCATTAAATAAATGATAAATGATATACTCTGTGTGTGTGTGTGTGTGTGTGTGTGTACATGCATATCCATCCCCTTCTGCAAATTACGTTTCATTCAACATGGCTTCTTCTAATTGTCCATGTTAACACACTTAGTCTGTTTTTCACTGCTGTATATTATTCAATTATATGAATATATTAGAAGTTATTTATACATTGTCATGTTGATTGAAGTCTGGATCGACTTTTTTCCCTTCAGCCAGGAACTACGTTAAGATTTGCTTGCTGTAATTTGTATTATAAAAACAATAGATATACTTCTATCATCCCAGAGCCTAGGGTCCTTCCACTCTACTTCTGTTTCCGTAAGCCCTTGGTCTCAGAGTATATATGTTTTGCCCGCTGTGTGAGGCCCCACAGCACAAGCCTGTCATGTAGCAGGGAATGCAGTTAGGATCTTACATCTTTGAACTCACTTATCAGAAAGCATGCCAAAAGCCGCTGAATCTAGGTGGAGGTCATAACCGTGCTTGGTGTACCGCCCTGTTCACCTTTCCAAAGGTTTGAAAAATTTCAGAATAAAAGTTGGAAAATAAAAAAAACAAGTAAAGAAAACCAAACAAGTACAACAGGAAGGCTTGGCTGGCTTTGCCTGTGGGCACGAAGATAAACTTCCTGGTTGCAACTGGTGGTTTCCCACTTCCTTGTTCTGGACCAAATGGGGCTACACAACTGCAGGGGCTCCAAAACCTTTCTTCCTGTGAATTTCATGAAGTTGGCCCAAGGCCCAATCTGGAAAGTGCCCAACTAATGAAAAGGGTTACTTCTCTGAAGGCAGTTTTCATTCTGAAATTTTACTTATCTGCATGAAAGCAATTTTCCTTCCCTGGGATCCTAATTCTAATAGTTAGGTTAGTACACAGATGGTGAAGCTTAAGGACAAGGATAATTCTATATATTATTAACACCTATTGATTACTGACTCTATGTTAGGTTTCATGCTAAGAGATTAACTTGGATCATCTCTCATCTAATTGTCACCACCAAAGAAGTAGTTACTATTCATAGCCTTCTTTGACAAATGAAGAAATAGATGCTAAGATTTAAGCCTTGCTCCGAAGGCTTAAGAAATAGCAGAACTTAACCTGAAGCCATCTACTTCCACTGCTCTCAAGATTCCACAAATCACATCTATCCAACAAACCAAATGTCGAATAACAGGGCACGGTTTAAATACATATTATGTCCATTCAAATGATGAAACACTACGCAGTCATTAGAAATCATGTTTAGAAGAATAGTTAATGACACTGGGAAACAATCATAGCATATTAACTTTTACTATATTACAAAGTAGCATGTATAAAATAATAATCCCAATTTTGTTTTTCATAATGGGCATATATACACAGAAGACTGGGAGGAAATTATACCAACATATTAATGGAGGAATTATCACTTATTCTTATTTTCTTCTCTGTTGTTCTGTAATGCTTGATGCTTTCCTTATAGTGACTGGATTACTTTTATAATGAGAATGAAATGTCTATTTTTTCTTTTTTTTTTTTTTTTTTTGGCCGCACCGTGCAGCATGCAGGATCTTAGTTCCCCGACCTGAGACTGAATCCGTGCTCCCAGCGAATTCCCCCTACTTTTTCATTACTCACTGAACAGCTCCTACATAGCTTACCCAAACCTTATCTATTATCCTGTACTGTTTTTCCCTCCTGGAATTACTTTTGCCCAATAATTAGCACAGTAGATTCTGAACTTGGCTTCCAAAAGGATTAGGTGTGCTGACAAAGTACAAAGAGGCCCAAAACGATCAGTCCCCGCTCCTCTGCTGAGAACTCCTTTTCATGCTTCCCCAGATGGGAAAAGTCATCTGTATCTCCGGCCTTGCTTTTACCGGGAAATCACGTACATTCAAGCACACGTTGAAAGCAGAACAGCCCAACGAGGGAGAAAAAAAAGACAAAAGCAGTCCCTGCTCCAAAAACCTTCAGAGAGACTTCCAGGAGAGAATCTGGGGAGATGAAAATACTGAATCAGAATCTGTGGGCCAGGGACTTCCCTGGTGGCACAGTGGTTAAGAATCTGCCTGCCAATGCAGGGGACACGGGTTCAAGCCCTGGTCTGGGAAGATCCTGCATGCCGTGGAGCAACTAAACCCATGCACCACAACTACTGAGCCTGTGTGCTGCAACTACTGAAGCCTGTGCACTCTGGGGCCCATGCTCCACAACAAGAGAAACCACCGCAATGAGAAGCTCGCACACCGCAAGGAAGAGTAGCCACTTGCCACAACTAGAGAAAGCCCGCATGCAGCAATGAAGATCCAACACAGCCAAAAGTAAATAAAATTTAAAAAAAAAAGAACGAAAGAAACTGTGGTCTAAGACTGTAAAAGTCAAAAATTCCCAAGAGAGAACAAAATTGAATATGTACACGTGGGGAGAAAGGCTGCTTCTGCTGTGTATGGAAGGGGAGGGGAGACCCGTGAACAATCTGAAAGCTTCTTCCCTCTTCCATGCATTAAGGGAGAATACGTATAGTTGCAGGCAGCAACGTGGCAGTGGCTCAGAGGACCGCAGACACCAGAGCAGCTTCCGTATCAGAAAGGAAACTGGTGTCCTTGAATTGTTGTTTATTTACTACGGATTTTAGGTTTCCAGTATCTTTCCCTTGGAAATCTACAGCATTCATATGTACGGCTTCCTCTCCCATGCCAAGAACAGTCTTAATAAAGCTGCTCAGGTCAGAGACAGTCTCTCAAACACCCTTTTCAGTAATGAGTCCAAAGCTAGACCAAAAAGCAGCTACCTCTGAGGTGAAGATGCCAAAAGGCTGCTCCTTTGGGGGTTCCAGAGCAGCGGGTCTGTTGAGCACTAGGAAAGGGGGTGCTGAGACCGTGAAACCATTAAGACACAGCAGCTTCAGCCTGAGCCCACCTCATGAACTCAGGACAGTCCTAGAGATATGAGTCTCCCTGGGGAGAATACTGCTGTTTAAAAATTTGAGTGTATAATAAATGGGATCTAGAGGAAGAGAGGGTCATGGGGCTACTGAACTCTCATAATATCATTTGGCCCCAAGGCCAACGGGGCATCAATCTTGCAATGCCAAGATCACATGTCAGGCTGTCGTAATTGCCCTCACGCACCCCCATGCTTCCCTCACCTACCTTGGCTCACACCCGGCCTCCAGACCTCTTTCCATCCAGCAACGCACCCCTGCTCTCTGTAGCACAGATGAAATTTCATCTCATCTCCTTCAAAAGCCTCTCCAGATTGAGTCAGCAGACACTCATGACCAAATAATACTGCTTGCATCACAGGTCCACTCCCTTCCATGGGTACATGAAAATAAGCAGATTTAAGGGGTTCAGCGTTGGGAGGTGGGGGTGCCCGTACCCTACACTTCCTGAGGCAGAGGATGTAAACCAGCTCTGGGCTATGCACTTTTCTTACCTGGGCTGGGGTAGGGGAAGAGTTCTCTGCCATGGGTGCTCACAAGACAGCTAAGTTGGCTGATCACTACCCAAAGCTAGTCACTCCCTTTTCCTCCATCTATTCCTTCAAAATACCCCAGCTCAGAGAGAGGAACGTTCCAAAAGGCTGGCTTCTCTAAGAGGTTCCTAGGCCCTTGTGAAACCAAGAATTCCATTCTTTTCTAAAGACAGTTTTCAGCTTGCTTTTCGGCATCCTGGCTGCTAAGAGGCTACTGGCACTCAGAGCCCTCCATGGTGGCGGGATCCATGGAGACAGGGAAGGGGGAGTGAAAGCTAGCTACCAAGTGATGATGACTTCTTCCTTCCAACAGAGAGCACGAAACTCCGAGCTACCCAGCGCTGCCCAAGGCTGCCCTGGCCATGCCTGCAGTTCACATGACTGGTGGGCCTTCAGCACCAGGCCCGCCTTTCAGGTGCAAGAGAGAGCTCTTAGATGTCCTCCGACTTCAGCTTCAGATGGGGCACGATCATATAAATGGATCTGGATATGCTAACTCTGCTCTAAGAACAGCATTAAACACACCAGAGACCTGCTTCCCCCAGGGAGATGGGAGGCCACGGTTAGACTTCAGGCTCTTTCCAGGTCTTAGAAACGCTGAGGGCTGCCAAGGCTAGAGCTGGGAAGTTGGAGAATGTTTTCCACACCACTGAGAGAAATGTGGCTTGGGGTCCTGAGAGCAGCGTTGTTTCCAGAGGTGAAGGGCCCAGGTCTCCAGCTGACAAGTAAATCCTAATGGCACAAGAATCTTGGAAAGGAGGTGTAGCAACAGCTGACTCAGACGAGCGGCTGTTCCTTTTTATCCAGTGAACCTGGATAAACTAGGATAAACTAGAAACTAGGAGTTTCTAGCCTTGGGAAGAGACCAGATCATCTACAGGAAGCATCACCAGTCGCCAAGAAGGAGGGACTGGCTGGCTTTTCAGTTGCATCTGATATGAACACTTGTGACAGCTGCAGAGGTTCCCCAAGCCTCGGGAGGAGAAAATCCCCGCTCTGATCGCTATGCCAGAAAGTGTGACTATAAACTCTGGGCATCTCTATCCCTAAAGAGCATGGGATGATATCACCAGGATGAACTGCAGCTTTCCAGAACCCCACCCCACTCCAACTATGATATTCCTTTTAAATACTCGAGAAATCTGTCTCACTGCCTTTGAGCTTTGAGCAAAGTCCCTGTACACATGGAATTTCCTCTTCCCTCCTCCTCTCTTTCTGTGTGCTAGATCGAATGGCTCTAAACGCAGGGTCAGCAAAATATGGTCCTCCTGTTACGTTTGGGTCAGGAGGGGGGTGATTTGTGTGGTAAAGTACACATAATATAAAATTTACCATCTTAACCATTTTTAAGTGTATAGTTCAGTGGCATTAAGTACCTTCACAGTGTCGCGCAACCATCACTGTCATCTGTCTCCAGAACTTTTTCGACCAGTCCTCCTGTTTTTGAAAAGTTTTATTGGAACACAGCCAAACTCATTTGTATACATACGGTACTGTCTATGCTGCTTTCATGCTACAACAACAGGTATGTAGTTAAAACACAGATCGTATCACCTACAACATCTAAAACATTTATTATCTGGCCCTTCATAGAAAAAAGGTTGCCGACCACTGCTCTAAACCAAAATATAGGGAATTCCCTGGCAGTCCAGTAGTTAGGACTCTGTGCTTTCACTGCCAAGGGTGTGGGTTCGATCCCTGGTCGGGGAACTAAGATCCCGCAAGCTGCGCAGCACGGCCAGAAATTAAAATACATATATATTTATACACACACACATATATACATACATACACACACACTGGATTTCTAGTTTAAAATAGCATTTGCTTAACCACCACTAACACAGCCTCTCCAGCTTTCTACTAAAATACCTATCAAGATACAGAAAATGAGAAAAAAAACCCCAAATTACTGAAAACTTAGACTAATGGCCATCCTGTTACAATAATCTGGAAGAAATCTCCATTAACAATAAACCTAAGGCCGAAATGAGAATAAAACAACCTGGGGCCAATTCGTGCAGCAGAAACCTGAAACAAGATAGTAAAACACTAAGACCTTACACCACTGTCAGCCCCATGGCTTAGCAATGGAGAGTTCATCTAGTAACCAGCAAACTGGACAGCCATGCCTCCACTACAGGGCTACTGCTTGCAAGGAAAACCAACAACTCCCAAAGCTGGTCTATATCCATTTGGAGACTCCTCCCATAAACCAAAAGGGCTGAAGTGATGGCTTTGGTACTGTCACACTGCATTCTGGGAGTGGGAGACTTCACAAGTAAAACTCAGGGACCAATGCATGTTGGAGGCTGTAGTTTTTCACATATTTTATATGTTCAGCGTGTCAGAGAATCTAGTAGTAGGACTAAGCGATTCTATATGCGTCTAGCAGAACCCACCAGATGAAGCTGCTAGACACTGGGAAATGGGTTGGAAGCTCTGTGCATCAACCTGGCCACCAGGAGTGGAGCTGAGAAGGGGTTCTAACCAATACCAAAGAGAATATGAGGATACTCAAATGAAATCCACATGCCCTGTGTCTTTAACAAAGAATAAATAAATCTTCCTTCTAATATGCATAAACATGCCCCCAAAGACAGCATGCTTCCTATGAAAACCTCTAGCAGCAGAAGGGAAATGTGTATCATTCTGAAGACTTTGAGGAAGCACAAAAGTCTACATTTAGTGTCTGAACCAGAAGAAATATTTTAGAAAATGGCATCCTCAAGAGAACACAAGAAAACATGGACTCTGTGAAACAGGTATAGAAAGCCACTGGAATCAAAACATATTGAGAAGGAAAGACACCAAACTGGAGTGAAGAGAAAGCTCAGCAAACCAAGGAAGAATTACAAAGAAATATTGTAGCAGCAGAATTAAATTTCACATTGGAGATGGCAAAGAGCAGAACCTACCAAATTCATAGTATGGTGGTCAAATCTGAACCTCTCCCAAGTATGCAGAGGAAAAGGAAAGCTGACCTTAGAAATCCAACAAAGGTTGTTATTAGGAAATCTATTAATGTAACGCACCAAATGGGGAGGTCAAAAGAGAACACCCAAATGAACCTCTCAATAGATTCTCAAAAAGCGTTAGCTAAATTCAGCAACAATTCCTGATTTTAAAAGGGGGGGTTGATAATTTAAGAATAAATTATTTAACATTATAAAGGATGTTTAATCTTAACCAACAAACAACATGAGAGTCAACAGAGAAAACACTAGGAACATTTCCACTAAAATCAGAAACAAGGCAAGAATTCCGGCCAGTACTACTATTATTTAACATCGTCCTGGAAGTTCTAGTTAATACAATCAGACTTGAAAAAAGTTGCTCTTTGAAGGGAGATAAAGTTATCATATGGAAGTTGATACTATTAATTTCCAAAATAATCCAAGTGAAGCAACTGAAAAACTACTAAAAGAGTTAAGCATGGTGGCCAAATATAAAATAAACATATAAAAAAATCAAAATCTTTCCTATGTACCAGTAATAATTAGTTTGAAAATATAATAAATAAATGATACCATAAACTACAAACTGTCCAGGAATGACGTTGATGAGAAATCTGCGGGATACACAATCCACACACACACCCTAGAATAAATTAAGAAATCTACCATATGTCTTTTCCCGGATAGAGAGACTCACTATGGTAATGACATTAATGAAATTTTAGATTTAAAGTAATTCCAATCAAAATAACAGTATTTGGAAGAAGAGTCTGACAAAAACATTTTAAGTTCATTTGGAAGGCAAAAATGGTTCGGACTAGCTATGAAAAAAGTGTGAGTAAAGGAACAGTCTGGGAAGAATGGTGAAGAGAAATCTGGCCTGCTGGCTGTTACAAATACAAGAGTCTGAAATTGGTGGCAAACTCAGCAGAGACATCGATGGGATAGTATAACAAGCCACCCAAATAAACCCTAGTTTATCAAAAGCGTTTGATAAAATACAGAACCATTTCCGTTTAAAATATCTCCAAGTAAATGTGGAGACTATTTAAATATAATAGACTATTTGACAAATACCAACAGCAAATATGGAGGAACACCATTTCTATTTGAAATTAGTTATAGACAGAATGGCCCACCAGCATCATTTTTATTTAACGCTGTCTTTGAGTTTCTAGCAAAAACAGAAGAAAATGAAGTAAATGATACAACCATTGGAAAGAAAAGATAAAACTAAAATAAAAGTTACCAGAACTAACAAAACAATTAGGTAAGATAGCTAGATATAAAAACTATTTTTAAAATTAATAAACTTTTTCTATTCTAGCAAGAGGCATTTAGGAACGGAAAGCAGGATAGTATCCCACTCATAACAAACAAAAAAGTTCTTAAATCTTTTAAGAATAAATGTATCAAGAAAGGCATAAAACAAGATCTGAGCAGATGGAAAGAAATGCCATTTCTTAGACAAAAAGAGCTATAGGTTTTAAAAAATCAATTCTTACAAAACTGAAATATAAATTTAATGCAATTCTAATTAGAATCCCAATAGGGTGGGGTTGGGAGGGCTGAATAAGTGATATTAAAATGTGTAGAAAAGAAAAAATACCAAAGAATAGCCAAGGAAAATATTATTGAATCTAATGTAATCCAATCAACATGATTTAGGTACACAAATAGACACACAGATGAAACAGAACAGAGAATCCATAAATGGATCCTCGTATATAAAAAGTTTGATGACAAAGATAGCAGTTCAGTTCACAGGGGAGAGTAAGGATTACTTAACATATTATGCTACAGTCACTGGTTATCCATCTTTGAGAAAACAGTCTTAACGAAGACTGGGAACCCAGAAGCTATAAGAAAATAATCATATTTGGATATGCAAAAGATTATGTGGAAAAATATACCATCAGTAAAGTCAATACATACAGATTTGGGAAAGATATCTATAATAAAGATGGTAGACCAAGGGCCAATATCCAAAATATACAAAGAGGGCTTACAGGTTAAGAAAAATATAAATAACCCCTAGGAAATGGGCAGATAATATGAACAGATAATTCAAAGAGAAAATCCAATCGGACCAAAACAGAGAGAGAGAGAGAGAGAGAGAGAGAGAGAGAGACAAAACCAAAATGCATTAGTAGCCAAGGAAATACATCCATTAAGTTGTCAGAATTATAAAAGAACCATAAAACCTTATGCTAGTAGGGATGTGAAACAAACAATAATCTCATATGTTACATATAAAAGGGAAAAGTGAATTATAACAGCCTGTTTTTGTAAATCAATATGGAAACAAATATTTATTTATATATAAACATTTGTGTCTGTGTGTATAAATTGAAAGCACCAGTATATAAGGGCATAAGCACAATGATGTTTAATTCAAGCATTGACTGTAGTGGCCGAAATCTGGAAAGAATGTAAATGTTCATTAGTAGGGGAATAGCTAAATAAACTGTGCATCCATGAAATATTTTCCACTCTTTTAAAAGAATAAGAGCCATACCAAGAGGCTTTGATAGATTTTCATGAGATGAAAAAAGTAGGATGTGTTAAAGTATATATAGAATTCTATTTTTATAAAACAATTAACAGAAACAGCAAAACATTCCAAAACCTGTGTGTGTGTGTGTGTGTGTGTGTGTGTGTGTGTGTGTGTATGCGTGTGTATACCTGTGAGCACGGAGAAAAATATGGAAGGATACATACTGGTTTGGTAATATACAGGGATGATGTGGAAAGGTAGAGGCAAGGGACAAACCAAATAAGGAAAAGGACAGGGTAAAAAGGACCACTATAAAAAAAATAAATCCAGCAGTTATATTTATGTATTTTATATGTACAAACATACATAAATTGAATTAAATTTAGAAAAGATACAATAAAAAAACTAAATGTGGTCTCTGCTTGTTAAATTTTAAAAAAAGCAAAAAAGGAAGGCAATAACCAAAATAATCTCTTGGTGGGATTAGGGGTGGTGTTTATTTTCTTCTTTATGTTTCTGCATTTTCTATAATGAGAACTGTTACTCTCATAATAATGAAATAAAACCAATACATGTTACTTTTAAAACATGACACTGAAAAATTGAGCCCATTTTGGGAAATCAAGGGGGCAAAACAGGGTTAAATACACCTTCCGCTTAGAAGCTGTCCAAGTAAGAGCTTATGAAATCAGGATCCATTACCCCTCATCCAGCAGAAAGTTATATTCACCTCAGGCAAGAGACTAAGTGGCTATTCCAAGGAGCTATCTGAAGCAGCAAATAGGGTATATTTCCCCCTACCTAACACTTTAAAGACTTAACTAAATCAGAAAGCCATTTACACCACTCTCAATTATCTAAGGATTGGCTGGGCTCTTTACTTTTTGGCCCCTCGCTCTGGCTTGCAGCCATTTCCCTGCTCAGAAACAGCTCCAAAATGGGGGCCAGAGAAGGGGGAAAGAGACAAAATTAATTGGGTCGATTTAGCTTCTCATTAGCAACTCTAATAAAAGGTTTGATAAATGAGATGGTCACAACTCGTGGTTAAAATGAGGCTTCCGGGACTCTTGAGAATTTCATTTAAGCAAACTTGCCTTCAGACAAACATGATTTGCCTGCAATACATTTTAATGGACCTGATGCTTTCTATTTTAAAGAAAGTCAGGACTTGTAATAAGGTGATATTTTTCTCTCCTCAATTTAATTTGCACTTTAACAACAAAAAAAACCCCATAAAAACACAAAACAAAGTCCTTCAAGGTATCCTCAGTGGAACAGCAGGACCACAGTACAAAGATTCGCTAAAGGAGGGGAGCTGTCTGGCCCCCAGCATACTCAAGAGAAACTTTACGAGGGCGGCAAACTTCCAAGGGGGAATGTCTTGGCCATAAAACACCACCACAAAGAATCGCTAAAAAGGATCTGTCAGGGCTTGACAAAAGCACAAAGGCCAAATCTCCACATACAACATTTGCCTGTTTCATTGGACCCTTGAAGACTTTTGTCCCTTGGGAAGCCCAGACACAAAGCATTGCAGGTTCAAGGTGGTCACAAGCAATGTGTTCATCATCCTTTGTTATCAAACAGACAAGACAGTTCAGCAATGGCAACAGAAAAACAATCTCCCCTTACTTGAAGATGACGACAGCTCCCGGACATGGAGGGCAGGCCAGGAGAAAGATCTGCAATGGAAAAAAAATTAAGTATGGTTATCAAGAGAAATGCTGGACACAGTGAGACAGTGTTATTTTAATAATAATAATAATTAATAACCAAACTCTTACACAGAAAATGTAACATAAGAGTCTTTAAAAGGCAAGCAGGTGGTGTTCCAAACATGTCTGTGTTTGCACATGCATCTATGTGTGCCTGTCTGTTCCGGCTGTGTGTGTGTGATGGGGAAGGGGTAGGTCGGGGAGAGAGGGAAAGAGATGGATGAAGAGCGGAAGAAGTAATTGGTGGAGGGCTAGGAGATGGGGAGAGCTTTTCTTTGGGGAGAGCTTTTCTTAAGCCATTTCAGCCTCTAAAACACTTCCTCTTAACCTCTAGAAGACTCAATTTTTCAATTCTTCAAGTTCAGCATGACACGAGTAGCCAGTATGACAAGCTTTTAACCTAGGACAAGTAAAAATGGATTCTGAGATAGGACAAACACACAAATGCCATCTGGTTTGCCTCCCATGGGGGAAGGTGGGTTAATCAATACCTAGCTTTGCCAGATTTAGAAAGAAAAATACAGGATGCCAAGTTAAATTTGAATTTCAAATAAACCATGAAAAAGGTTTTAGTATAAGTATATCCTGAATAGTGTATGGAACGTACATATACTAAAACATTATCCATTGTTTATCTGAAATTCAAATTTAACTGGACAGCCTGTATTTCATCTGGCAATCCTATCAATATTGCCACCCCCCAGGCCCTTAGCCTCCCTTTGATTTTGAAGGGGAGCAGAATTTGCTACCCCAAAGTTTGTTTCTTTGGCATAAGGATTACTTTAGGCTGGTTGTTTTTAAGAAACAACAGACATAGGAAAAGCTCTGAAAACTGTAGAAGTTACCCTTCTGTAAGAGACATCTACACTTATAAGGAAAATCTCCATTTGTTAAGGTGTCTCCCTCTAGGAAAAGAAGGAAGACTCTAAATCTCTAGAAACTCTCAACAATGGAGAAGGCAAGGACCTAAATCTGCCTAGCAACCTTACCCTTGTTCACTGTGCTTTTCCTGGTCACCTCCAGGAACTGGTCTCCTCCACTCCTACCCACCAACCAACACTCAACATCTTTCTTTTAACTTTGGCTGAAGATGGTATTTAAGGTGGTGGATTGGGCCATTTCAGGGAGCTAGTCAGTTTTCCTGAGTCTCCCTCATGTATACAGGAGGTATACATGTTTTTAAACTTCCGTTGTTTTTCTTCTATTATTATTATTTTCCTCCTTCACATTTGATTGGTTTGTTTCGAAGCATGACTAAGTGGGTCCCCTTCTAGTCTCCCTGCTCAAACCAAACAAAAAGAACCTGGTCCTTCTAAGAGACCATCAGTTCCATGCTACTTGGTTTGAACTAGGCCTGGGTTACAGCCTTCAAAAACCTACAGCCATGGCAGTCTGACTGCACCAAAGCACTGGTTCTCAAGAGGGACAAGGAAAGCCCTGCAGAGCACTTATAAAATGTGCAAATTCCTGGGCTCCTCCCATTGGGAATGCTGATTCCAGAAGTTTGGGGTTCCAGGAATCTGCGCATTTTAACAAATGCCCCAGGAGATTCAAACACTCCAGGCAGCCAGACGTGCTGAAGGTTTGATCAAAGACATTCAGGAAA
>NW_020171994.1:769655-824761 GCF_003031525.2 Neophocaena asiaeorientalis asiaeorientalis
ATGGAGTTACTTTACCTACAGTGACCTAATGGTGAGGATTTACAAAATCATTGATATGTGTCCCTCTCTTGTGGTGAGCATTTATGAGCAGACCTTATCTGCATTATGGGCCAGTTTGGCTTTGTCACGAGTATATTCTTTATATTCTGTCCTTCAGTTCTCTCAGAATCTACACTTAAGAGGAAAGGGTACTATAAGGAAAATCACTATAAGTAGAGACACCTGCTTGAATCCCTGCCACGAAGAAGAGAAAGAATGGAAAAGAAAAAGGGTCTTGAAAGGAACACGGCCAGGAGTCCATTACCCACACAATACTTCATCAGAGAACCCCGCCAAGAAAATATCCATCGAGAACATGCCTTTCCCCTGTGGATCAATTTGATTAAAAGTGCAAAACCAATGACAATTGCAGGTCCACAGTCCTTTATCTGCCATCGCCAAATCCAAAAAGCTCTAAAAACCAAAAGTCTGTTTTTTGTTTGTTTGGTTTTTTTTCAAAACTAATTTGGTAACAGATATGACTTGAACTGAGCTGAGGCTACTTACAGACTTTCTTTATTCCATTTATGGTGAGTATACACACATTTTCCACAAAAAAAATGTATTTTGAATACGGGGTGCTGTCCCAGACCCCACTGGGAGTGTCTGTAAAACACGTTCACTGGGGCTTCCCTGGTGGCACAGTGGTTGAGAATCTGTCTGCCTGTGCAGGGGACGCAGGTTCAAGCCCTGGTCCAGGAAGATCCCACATGCCGTGGAGCAACTAAGCCCATGTGCCACAACTACTGAGCCTGAGCTGTACAGCCCACGAGCCACAAGTACAGAGCCTGCATGCCACAACTACTGAAGCCCACGCACCTAGAGCCCGAGCTCCTCAACAAGAGAAGCCACCACAATGAGAAGCCCACGCACGGCAACGAAGAGCAGCCCCCGCTCGCCACAACTAGAGAAAAGCCCGCACGCAGCAACGAAGACCCGACGCAGCCAAAAACAAAAACCAAAAACCACATTCACTGTATTGCCTTTCTAAAATCCAAATAATTCAGACTTATGAAATACATCTGACCTTAATGGTTTGGGACAAGGATTGTCAACTTGGAATTTCAATCATCCAGACATGAACTTAACCCCACTCCTCAACCCCACCTGTCAGGAGCAGTCCAAGAAAGAAACAAAGCTGGTATTCTTTACCACTGTCCCAGCAGTAAAGTTACTCACCGTAGGCAAGGGACCAAGTTGGAGGCTGTACAGAGTTACCCAGCATCAGGCCCATCAAAGGCTACATTCAGAAGCTACAGTATATAGAAAGCAGACAGGGGCCCCTAACCACCTTGGAAAGAATACTTCTGGAGTCACCTAAGAGCCATGCCAGCAGTCTTCCTGAGCTTCTGGAATACCCTAGATACTTCCAACATGCGAAAACAGAGAAGCAAAAATGCGACACTGGGCCCCACTGTTCACTCTTACTTTTCTATACCCGCAGCCAAGAGGAGATAAGCAGATTCTTGGGGGCCGATTTCCCTGTAACTGCTCCATTTGGTTGGTTCTGATCCACGAAAGCCCTATGCCAGAAGCCCAGAAACCTACTGAAGAAAGCAAGCCTCCAGTCCCAACTCACTCATGCATCTGATTTCTCTTCAGGTAGCTCTGCTAGTCTTGACTGTAACTGAGTTTTCTAACAGTTACTTTCCTGTGGCCATGTCATTTCCAACCAGCACGTTGGCCTTCCTCGTCTTGCCTGTCTATTCCCAACACCAGGATAGAGGGTATCTTTTTCAAGCAACCTTTAAAGCAGATACATGTAGACACATCAAAAAAGGAGATTTGAAAAATGACCCCAGGGACTTCCCTGGTGGCGCAGTGGTTAAGAATCCGCCTGCCACAGTGGTTAAGAATCTGCCTGCCAATGCAAGGGACACGGGTTCGAGCCCTGGTCCGGGAAGATCCCACATGCTGCAGAGCAACTAAGCCCGTGCACCACAACTACTGAGCCCGTGTGCCACAACTACTGAAGCCCGCATGCCTAGAGCCTGTGCTCTGCAATGAGAAGCCACCGCAATGAGAAGCCCATGCACCGCAACAAAGAGTAGCCCCAGCTCGCCACAACTAGAGAAAGCCCGCACTCAGCAACGAAGACCCAACACAGCCAAAAATAAACAAAATTTAAAAAAAAATTTTTTTTTTAGTTTATATGAAAAAGGATCCCAACTCCATCCTATCTTTTTCCAGTAAACTCACAGTCTCCTCTAGCAACTTCATAGATTTATGACACTAAACCTCTCTGCTTTGCCATGCTGGAGCCACATCCATAATCACCATTAACCAAAGGACAGGAGTGAAGATAACATGTTAATTCAGAGGCCCAAAGGCCCCCAGCCTTGGCCTGAATATCCCTGCTCTCTTCTTTGATTGGCTGCCAACTGCCTCCAAATTTTGCTGGCGTTTGTTTCAGCCTAGCAGACGGAAAGCTAAACTATCCCTTAAGCTGCAAACAGGGTGGGAAGAGAGGACACTTGGAAGTACAAACAAGGACGGCAGGAAGATGAGGAGGCATCTGAGCACATCCCAGCACCGACTCGGCACTCTGTGTTCATGCTGTCATCCGCCCAGCTGGGCACCTGAAGAAAAGGGCGTGGGCAGGGAGCACACAGAGACATGCTACAAAGCACTTCCGCTTACCCATCACCTGGGAGGTAAGCAGGGCCTTGCTATGAAATCCCATTTTACAGGTGGAGAAACCCAGGGGGAAGGTTCTGACAAGGTTTCTGGCAAGAACCCAGGTCCCGTAACTCCCAGATCAACACACTTTCCACCTCACACCTGACATGGTCCCAGCCTCACGGGGGCTTCTCTTCTTTAGACTCTAGCCCTGCCCCTAGACCCCCCAACAGAACACATGGTGCCACCGCAGGAGCCCCACACCTGTACCACCACACACAAATCTACTCCTCACAAGGCGAGACATCTCAAAACACAAACCTGCCTGGGCAGCAAATTATATTTACGCAGATGGATTTCAGAGTCCAGCAGTCTCTAAAGACAGGCTCATCTTAGCTCCAACCTGCTTCATTCCCAGATCTGCTGGGTGCTGGCAGCTCCTGAATCCTTACAGAACTGGACTCTTGTTTGGCTGGTTTTTCCTGGAAAACCCTTCAGGTTCCATTCAAAAACCACGCTCTCGCAGCTTCCCCAGGAGAGACTGGCTCTCTAGCATCTTGCCCACAAACTCGAAAATTCAGCTTTTTCCTAAGCACCTAATCTAGGCACCAGCAGCTGTTCCAGTTCATCCTCTACCTCTGAACCACTCTGGTTCCAGGTTCCCACCTTCCCTACCCAAGCTCTCAGCAACACTCGACCCACTCCTGTTCCTGTCTCTGTTCCACAGTCATATCAGCCCCAAGTTCACTGGCATCAATATCCAGCTCCCTGTCAAATTCTGCTCTACCCAAACATTAGACTCAGTAAACCCCCATGGTCATAACGCGGAAAGAAGATAATTTTTGTTCACAGGAGGAAGCAGTTAACACTATGAGAAATGTTATTTGGGAAGGAGAGCCAGTCACCAAGACCATCCTAATTGAAGGGCTGGCCAGGTTAAGCAGTGAAGAGGGATGGGAAAACGAAATGAAAGGGAAAGAGAGTGAGAGAGGGACAGGAGAGTTGTGTTTGGCCTGCAACACAACCTTCCTAGGCCCAGCCCTTGCAGCTCCAATTCTCCTGGCTCCACCGCCTATGAGGGCACCCGACTATTTGGGGGTTCCTAAAGAGGAGTGCTTACAAACATTACCCACCATAGCAAAGATCCATTCCTTGGGCTGCCCAAAGTCTGTCCTAGGCTCTGTTCACCAATGTTTATACTCTTGGGTCCTCATCTTCTCTCTCCCTGGACCACTGAAATAATGTTCACTGGCCTCTTGCCTCCAGACACATTGCTGCAAGAGGGATCTATCTAAAATGCAGCTCTGATCTACCCTTTAAAATTCCTTAATGGCTGGCCAGTAACTACAGGAAAAGCTCAAGTTCCTTAGCATGGCAGGCAAGGCTTTCTCTACTCCGGACCCTGTCGATCTCTCCAGCGTGGTGGCCTCATGCATTGTCCCAAACTGTATCCTGAACATACTCCATGTCATAAACATGCTTCTACAATCTCATTTTCTAATAGCTTCATTTTATTCAATTATATGGATATGCAACAATTTACTCAACCAATCTCCTCCTGTCGCACACGTAAGTTATGTCTAAATTTTCAGATCCTTCTCTATTTAGCCTCCATTTGTAGAACAAGAATTTCTAGGTCTTCAAAGGAAATATACATTTTAAGGCTTTTAACGGATAATTCTAAACTGCCTTCCAGAAAATGTCTTTGAATTTATACTCCCGCCAGCAACATATGAGAATGTGTTTCTGCTACAGCCTGGCCAATAGGTCATTATCACTTTTTAAAAGGCAAAACACTGAAGGGGAGCAGAATTTGCCACCCCCGAATATGTCTCTTTGGCATAAGGACTATTTTGAGCTGGTTTTAAAAAAAAAAAAAAAAGCAGATACAGGAGAAGCCCTGAAAATCAAGTATATAAGACTCTTTCTGTAAGAGACATTTACATTTATAAGGGAAAACTCCATTTGTAAGGGTGTCTCTCCATACAAGAGAAGGATGACTCTGAATCTCTAGAAACTCTTATCAATAGAAAAGGCAGCAACTTAAATCTGCATAACAACCTTACCCTTGTTTACTGTGCTTTTCCTGGTCACCTTCAGGAACTGGCTCCCTCCACCCTTTTGTCTTTAGCTGCAGGTGATATTTGAGGTGGTGGCTTGGGCCCTTTGACAGTTATTCAGTTTTCCTGGGTCTCTCCCATGAACACAGGAGGTATACAAGTTATTAAATGTCTGTTTGTTTTCCTCTTGTTATTCTGTCTTTTATTACAAGGGGATCTCAGCCAAGAATTTAGAAGGGTAGAAGGAGAATTAATTTTCCTCCACTCCAACACACACACACACACATACACACACTCTTTATTGCTTTAATTTGCATGTCTCAGATTACCAGAAATATTAAACTATTTTCTAACATGTTTCTTGGCCAGCCATATTTCTCCTTTGGGGATGTGACCATCTGTGGCCTTGCCTATTTTTCAACTAGTATGTTCTTTTTCTTATAGGGTTATAAGAGCTATTTACATTTTAATGACATTGAATACAGGCTATTTGACATCTACTGCAAATATTTTTCCCATGTTGCCATTGTTGTAGCTCTGGTTATGGTAGTTTCGTATGGAAGTTTTTATATCTTTATGTAATCAGATATACTTGTTATTTCCTTGATGGCTTCTATCTTTGACGCCATGCTTTGAGTCTTTTACAACCCTGGGATTAAAAAAAGAGTCCCCGATTGTTTTCATAATATTTTAAAATTTTAAACCTCCAAATCAATCCTACTCACTCTTCCATGAGAATGGCCTTCTCATCTTTTAGCTACCTCTTTTTTACCCTTCAAATAACAAAAGAAAGCATCATTTCCTCGATCCTCCCATTAATTCCTTCTGTTTACCTCTTTCTGAGAAATTACAATTTTTGTCAGTATAAGGAGCTGACAAAGAGCCTTCTCTCAAGAATTTAGACAAAAGGGAAATTGGAGTACCTACTAACAAACTCTCAGGCTTCAAAAATCAACATACGATAGATTTAAAAGACTGCAAATTCATTTTAAAGCCAGAATGTTCCCAGACTTGAAAGACCACATTGTAACCTGTTTGAATTACACCCAAAGAAAGAACGGGGTTGGCCAACAACTGAGGTATAGAAAAAGGAGAGTCACAAAGGCATATATACTTGGTAGTGTCCACATCCAAGCACTATCCAGGGACCAGAGAAGCTTAGCTTAAAAACATCAAGTTTTCTGGTCCCACTGCCAAATTCATCCCTATTAAGAGAATGGAAGCAGGATAGGGAGCATTGCTAAGTGGTTAAGATTTTGGGCTTTAGAGTTAAGACAGACTCGGGTCCACATGCTGCCTCTGCCACTCACCAGCACTGTAACCTTGGACAAGAGACTGGAGGAATTTTCAACTCTAAAATAGGGATAAAAATAGCACCTATGTCTCACGAGGTTTTGGAGAGGATCAAATGAGATAAAGCAATCAAAGCACTTGGCACAATGTCTAGCACATAGCTAGCACTCAATACATAGTAGCTATAATTATTCTGATCTCAAAAGAAAATCCATCCCTACTGTGAGCTACATCAGCAAGAGCTTAGATTAAACTTCCAATTCATCTAACTACACTTGTTCTGTTTCCATGCTTGTACTATAATGTGCTAATATATTACTTGGCTTCCCTTGTCCAGCTGCCTACAAGGAGGGAATCCTTAAACACTCGAGACTCAGTTTCCTCGTCTGTCAGATGAGAATTACATTAGTACTACCTCATAGGGTAGAGGTGAAGATTAAAGCACTTAGTTTGAAGCACTTAGTTCAGTGCCTGGCACATTGTAAGGAATAAAATAAGTATGAGCTATTGATAGCATCATCCTTCTTGGATGCCCTTTCTGTTCTCCACTCACTGCAAATTCCATCCAGGCCCATAGCAAGTTCTAGTTCCCGCACAAAGCCTTCTCCAATAACTCCAGATAACACCTCTTTTTTCCCAATGGCCTATACAACTCATTAGGTACTTAGATTTTATTTAATTTGGAATATTAAGCGGCTCCCTATGGCTGCGCACAGTGCTATCAAGAGCTAGGATCTGATTATCAATTGTTCCCTCCTGGCGAATTTTAAATTGGCACTGGTGAGTCACTGAACAAATTCCAAAGTCATCTGTCGGGTAATTAAGGCTCTAGACAATGTGGCCCTCAGCTGCCTTGCCCACTATGCCTCAGGTTTTCACCCTGAACCTCCGTTTCTACATTCTAAAACAGAAAATAATAATAGTGCCTGCCTCCAACATCTTAAACTCAACTGTTGTTTGATGCAGATAACAAATGCTTTCTGGATATTTCCATCTGTATGTTATACAGGTACCTCATGCCTACCATGCCTAAATCTGAACTTGCCGTCTTCTTTCCCTAACCTCTTCCCTCGCTTAACTGCTCCCTCAAAAAATGCGAGAGAAGGGACAGCTCTTCCAACAATAGAATTCCGACTGATAAAGGCAGAAGGCATGAGGGAAGCAAAATTAACATTAGGCAAACACTGCAGCAATAATTGTACGCAAGAACCATTGATAGATGCTGATTAGTAGTGAAAGATGATCATTTTTGCATGGAAAGTACTTGTTAATTACAAAGGTAAAATAGTAACTTTACGGTGGAAAAATCTGGCAAACGACCAAGGTTAACATCACCAGAAATAACATATATCACCATGTACCCCCTGATATGATGCACCAAGAAGGGGAGGACATCACTTCTGTGGTATTTTTGCCAAAATTACTCAAATCTAATCATGAAAAAAAAATCAAGTTAAGTCCAAATAAGGAACACTTTACAAAGTAACTGACCAGTACTCTTCGATACTGACAAGGTAATAAAAGACAGAGACTAAGGAATTGTCATGGATGGAGGAGACCTAACAAACAAACGCAATGTGGGATCCTGGACTGGATCCTGGAACAGACAAAGGACGTGTGTGGAAAAACTGGTGAAATCGGAATAAAGTCTATAGTTTAGTTCAAGCACCAATGCTAATTTCTCAGTTTTCAGGATTTTACCATGGTTATACAAGATGTTAACACTAGGGGAAGTTGAAGGAAGGGTATATAGAAATTCTCTGTAGTATCTTTACAACTCTTCTATAAATTGAAAATCATTTTAAAATACAAAGTTTTTGCAAACTACTATGTATAAAATAGATAAACAACAAGGTTTTACTGTATAGCACAGGGAACTATATTCAACATCTTATAATAACCTATAATAATCCAATCAATTAGCCTATCTTCAAGCCTCAGAGCTATCTTTGATGCCACCCCTCTTTCTCAGGTCCCATATGTAGTCAGCCTCCAAGTCCTGTCATCTTGACATTTAACCTTTTCGTATATCTCAAATCCACCCTCATTATCTTTTCCTAGTTCACTCGCTCTCATTTTCTTCAACTACTATAACAGTTTCTGATCTGATCTCAAGGCCTCCAGTGTCTTCCCTTCTTCACTCTAGTTCATACAGTACTGCCAGGTTCCTCTTCTTAAAACAAAGCTCTGATCATGTTATACAACTCACAAATTCTGGATGACAGATTCAACACAATCTCTATCAAAATCCAACTGATGGGAACTTCCCTGGTGGCACAGTGATTAAGAGTCCGCCTGCCAATGCAGCGGACACGGGTTCGAGCCATGGCCCGGGAAGATCCCACATGCCACAGAGCAACTAAGCCCCTACGCCACAACTACTTAAGCCTGCGCGCCTAGAGCCCATGCTCAGCAACAAGAGAAGCCACTGCAATGCGAAGCCCACGCACCACAATGAAGAGTAGCCCCCACTTGCCACAACTAGAGAAAGCCCACGCACAGCAACAAAGACCCAATGCAGACATAAATAAATAAAAAAATAAAAATTAAAAAAAAATCCAACAGATGTCTTTATACAAACTGGCAAGCTAATAATTCTAAAGTTAATATGGAATTGCAAGGTACCCCAAAGAGCCAGAAAAACCTTGAAAAGAAGAATAAGTAGGAAGATCCACACTGCCAGATTTCAAAACTTACTACAAAGCAACAGTAATAAAGACAAAGTGGTGCTGGCATAAGGATAGGCATATAGGCTAATGGAAAGAATTCGAAGTCCAAAAATAAACCCTCCCAATTGATTTTCAACAAGGGGACCAAGACCATTCAATGAAAAAAAATTCTCTTCAACAAACAGTGTGAACCCTCGTAGATAGCTTCACCCACCAGAGGGCAGACAGCAGAAGCAAGAAGAACTACAATCCTGCAGCCCGAGGAACGAAAACCCCATTCACAGAAAGACAGACAAAATGAAAAGGTAGATGACAATGTCCCAGATGAAGGAACAAGATAAAACCCCAGAAAAACAACTAAATGAAGTGGAGATAGGTAACCTTCCAGAAAAATAATTCAGAAATAATGACGGTGAAGATGATCCAGGCCCTTGGAAAAAGAATGGAGGCAAAGATGGAGAAGATGCAAGAAATGTTTAACAAAGATCTAGAAGAATTAAAAAGCAAACAGAGATGAACAATACAATAACTAAAATGAAAAATACACTAGAAGGAATCAATAGCAGAATAACTGAGGCAGAAGAACAGATGACTGACCTGGAAGACAGAATGGTGGAATTCACTGCTGCAGAACAGAATAAAGAAAAAAGAATAAAAAGAAATGAAGACAGCCTAAGAGACCTCTGGGACAACATTAAATGCAACAACATTCGCATTATACGGGTCCCAGAAGGAGAAGAGAGACAGAAAGGACCTGAGAAAATATTTGAAGAGATTATAGTCCGAAAATTCCCTAACACGGGGAAGGAAATAGCCACCCAAGTCCAGGAAGCGCAGAGAGTCCCAGGCAGGAAAAACCCAAGGAGAAACACGCCAAGGCACATAGTAATCAAGTTGACAGAAATTAAAGACAAAGAAAAATTATTAAAAGCAACAGGGAAAAATGACAAATAACATACAAGGGAACTCCCATAAGGTTAACAGCTGATTTCTCAGCAGAAACTCTACAAGCCAGAAGGGAGTAGCATGATATATTTAAAGTGATGAAAGGGAAGAACCTACAACGAAGAATACTCTACCTGGCAAGGATCTCATTCAGAGTCGACGGAGAAATCAAAAGCTTTACAGACAAGCAGAACCTAAGAGAATTCAGCACCACCAAACCAGTTCTATAACAGATGCAAAAGGAACTTCTCTAAGTGGGAAACACAAGAGAAGAAAAGGCCCTACAAAAACGAACCCAAAAACAATTGAGAAAATGGTAATAGGAACTACATATCGATAATTACCTTAAATGTGAATGGATTAAATGCTCCAACCAAGAGACAGAGACTCAATAAGATGAGGAACTAGACAAGGATGCCCACTCTCGCCACTTTATTCAACATAGTTTTCGAAGTCCTAGCCACGGCAACCAGAGAAGAAAAAGAAATAAAAGGAATCCAAATTGGAAAAGAAGTAAAACTGTCACTGTTCGCAGATGACAAGATACTATACAGAGATAATCCTAAAGATGCTATCAGAAAACTACTAGAGCTAATCAATGAATTTGGTAAAGTTGCAGGACACAAAATTAACGCACAGAAATCTCTTGCATTCCTATACACTGACAATGAAAAATCAGAAAGAGAAATTAAGGGAACAATCCCATTCACCATTGCAACATAAAGAATAAAATACCGGTCTTCCCTGGTGGCACAGTGGTTGAGAGCCCGCCTGCCGATGCAGGGGACACGGGTTCATGCCCCAGTCCGGGAAGATCCCACATGCCATGGAGCGGCTAGGCCCGTGAGCCATGGCTGCTGAGCCTGCGCATCCGGAGCCTGTGCTCCGCAACGGCAGAGGCCACAACAGTGAGAGGCCCGCGTACCGCAAAAAAAAAAAAAAGAATAAAATACCTAGGTATAAACCTACGTAAGGAGGTACAAGACCTCTACTCAGAAAGCTATAAGACACTGATGAAAGAAATCAAAAGTGACACAAACAGATGGAGAGATACACCTTTTTCTTGGATTGGAAGAATCAATACTGTGAAAATGACTATGCTACCCAAAGCAGCCTACAGATTCAATGAAATCCCTATCAAATTACCAATGGCACTTTTTACAGAACTAGAATAAAAAATCTTAAAGTTTGTATGGCAACACAAAAGACCCGGAATAGCCAAAGGAATCTTGAGAAGAAAACAAAACAAAAACAAACAACGGAGATGGAGGAATCAGACTCCCTTACTTCTGACTATACTACAAAGCTACAGTAATCAAGACAATATGGTACTGGCTCAAAAACAGAAATATAGATCAACGGAAGAGGATGGAAAGCCCAGCGATAAACCCATGCACCTATGGTCAACTAATCTATGACAAAGGAGGGAAGGTTATACAATGGAGAAAAGACAGTCTCTTCAATAAGTGGTGCTGGGAAAACTGGACAGCTACATGTAAAAGAATGAAATTAGAACACTCCCTAACACCATACACAAAAAAACCCTCAAAATGGATTAAAGACCTAAATGTAAGGCCAGACACTACCAAACTCTTAGAGGAAAACATAGGCAGAACACTCTATGACATAAATCACAGCAAGATCCTCTTTGACCCAACTCCTAGAGAAATGGAAATAAAACCAAAAATAAACAAATGGGACCTAATGAAACTTCAAAGCTTTTGCACAGCAAAAGAAACCATAAACAAGACGAAAAGACAACCCTCAGAATGGTTAAAATATTTGCAAATGAATCAACAGCAAGGGATTAATCTCCAACATATATAAATAGCTCATGCAGCTCAATATCAAAAAAACAAACAACCCAATCAAAAAATGGGCAGAAGACCTAAATAGACATTTCTCCAAAGAAGAGATACAGATGGCCAAGAGGCACATGAAAAGCTGCTCCACATCACTAATTATTAGAGAAATGCAAATCAAAACTACAATGAGGTATCACCTCACACCTGTCAGAATGGCCATCATCAAAAAATCTACAAAAAGTAAATGCTGGAGAGGGTGTGGAGAAAGGGGAACCTTCCTGCACTGTTGGTGGGAATGTAAATTGATACAGCCACTATGGAGAACATTATGGAGGTTCCTTAAAAAACTAAAAATAGAATTACCATATGACCCAGCAGTCCCACTACTGGGCATATACCCAGAGAAAACCATACTTCAAAAAGACAGATGCACCCCAATGTTCATTGCAGCACTATTTATAATAGCCAGGCCATGGGAGCAACCTAAATGCCCATCAACAGACAAATGGATAAAGAAGATGTGGTACATATATACAATGGAATATTACTCAGCCAGAAAAAGGAATGAAATTGGGTCATTTGTAGAGATGTGGATGGACCTAGAGACTGTCATACAGAGTGAAGTCAGAAAGAGAAAAACAAATATTGTATATTAACGCATATATGTGGAATCTAGAAAAATGGTACAGATCAACCAGTTTGCAAGGCAGAAATAGCAACACAGATATATGGACACCAAGGGGGAAAAGGGGGGTGGGGCAGGATGAACCGGGAGATTGGGATTGACATATATACACTAATATGTATAAAATAGATAACTAATAAGAACCTGCTGTATAACAGGGAACTCCACTGTACAGTAGAAACTAACACAACATTGTAAAACAACTACATCCCAGTTAAAAAAAAAAAATGGTGCTGGGACAACTGGATTTCCACATGTATAAGAATGACATTTGGACCCCTACCTCACAATTGTGTTCAGAAATTAACTCAAAATGAATCAAAACCTAAATATAAAAGCAAAAAGTATAAAACTCTTAAAAGTAAACGTAATGGTAAATCTTCATGATCCCAATTTGGCAATGGATTCTTAGATGTGACACCAAAAGCACGAGCAACAAAAGAAAATATGGGTAAACTGGACTTCGTGAAAATCAAAATATTTTCTGCCTCAAAGTATATTATCAAGAAAGTAAAAAGACAACCCAAAGAATGGGGAAAAAATTTTGCAAATCTTGTCTCTGACACGGGTCTAGTATGCAGAATACATAAGTGGCTCTCAAAACTCAATAATAAAAAGACGATAGTTAAAAAGTGGGCAAGGATCTGCATAGACATTTTTTTCTAAAAAGACATATGAATGACCAATACACACATGAAAAGTTATTCAATATCATTAGTCATTGGGAAATGCAAATCAAATATACAGTGAGATACCACTTCTCACCCACAAGCAAGGCTAAAATAAAACGACAATCTCAAGTATTCATGATGATGCGGAGAAATTGGAAACCTCATACACTGCTAGTAGGGATGTGAAATGGTGCTGCAATATGGGAAAACAGTTTGGCAGTTCCTCAAAAAGTTAACACAGAGTTATCATATGACCCAGTAATTCCACTCCTACGTACATATCCAAGAGAAATGCTCATAAAAACGTATACATGGATGTTCATAGCAGCATTATTCATAATAGCCAGAAGGTGGAAACAATCCAAATACTCATCTACGGACGAATGGATAAACAAATGTGGTATACCTATACAATGGAATATTATTTGGCCATAAAAAGGGATGAAGTTCTCGTACACACTATGACATGAATGAACCTTAAAAACATTATACTAAGTAAAAGAAGTCAGTCAAAATAGACTATATATTATATGACTCCATTTCTGCAATGTCCAGAACAGGCAAGTCTATAGAAGCAGAAAGCAGCAGAGCAGTCAGTGCTTAGAGCGAGGGGGATGGGAGGACAAGTAGGGGAATGTTAGCTAAATGGTATGGAGCTTCTTTTTTGAGGTGATGAAAATGTTCTAAACTGACTACACATGCCTGTGAATACACTAAAAACCAATGATTGAACACTTTAAGTGGGTGAACTGTACGGTGATGAATTATATCCCAATAAACCATTTAAAAAAAAAAAAACAAACTTCAGATGGCTCCTTAGTGCTTGTTGAATAAAGTCCAAACTCTTTAATTTGGCATCCAAATCCCTCCCCTCCCCCATCATCATTTGATCTTCCCCACCAGCGTTATCGCTCACTACCCTTTTTCACAAACCAAACTGAATTATTTACCATTACCCATATACTCCATGCAGTTTCCTATCTTTGTCTTTCCTCTTGCTAGTCCTTTCCCCTGGAACTCTCTCCTCACAATTCATCTTCACATGTTTATACTCTGCTTCTCTTACAAGGCCCAGTTCAAACGCTCCCTCCTATGCAAATCCTTCCTGTTCTTCAACCCTCTATGAGGGCCTCAAAAATTTATTTACTAAAAGAATGAACATAAGTAGTCCTCCCGTATGATGGTTCCCACTGCCAGATGATAATCCTCTCAAAGCCATAACTGCACTTCTCTCTTCCTTTCCTAGCTACAGCAGCAGCTCACAGCTTCAAGCCCCACCCCCCTTAATAAGTCCCTGAGAATGGTTCCAAACTGCTAGTCTCTACCTCTCCCAGAAACCTGCTCAAGACGAAGAAAACTGACATTACATTATGCCAGGGCCGCCGAGTACAGCTGTGTAGGTTGTGCCCTGCACAACCCTAGTGGCGCCATTCATTTATAGTCTATGTGAATGGCACCCTCTCCTAGGGTTGTGCAGTGCATAGCCATTCGTGGTGGCCCTGCTTGGAAATATCAGAATTTGGGAACAAAGCCAAAAAGAGCACTCAATGAGAAGAAATCACTCTAACTATATATCGTTGTTGAGAAGTGGGTATTTTCCAAATCTTATGAAGAAGATGGAAAAGAAACTCAGGAGAATAACATGGTCTTAACACACACAGTGTTTGCATGGAAATAGAAAACAGAAACATCCAAGAGAAAAACTGTCACTGATGTTTTTTCCAGCAGTGGAGAGAGAAAAGGACCCATGTTCTTGTCAATACAAAGGTGTGATATACCTACATGGTCTCTTTCATAAGACCCTTCAATTCCATTAGGTTCTGATTTTAGGTTATCAAATAAGCCCCTGTTTAATTTGGCTTCAGGAATCTTGCTATCAGGAAAGGTATGACCTGACATAGACACAAGTGTTATGTGTCTATACAGATCTCTCTCCCATCATCGATCCATTCATATCCACCTTGTGGTTAATCAAGCAGTCTTTTGTAAGGTTGGGAGTGTGAAACCAACATCCCTAGGCAAGCTGATAAAAATTAGGCTTTGAACCCACCAACCAAGTTGCAGAGTTGGGACCCATGTCAACTCTACTGTGGCACAGACACCTTCTAAGTCCCAGCCAGAAACAAGTCCCCCTCTGACTACCACATCTAAACCGCAAGCAGTAATGTAGGACTCCTATGGGGAGCCAAAAATAGCTGGAAAGATGGGCTGTGAAGACAGGTGAGCTAGTAACAGGGTCCAAATATGCCAGATGTTGGGTTTGTTACTTTTCGTCCCCACTCCAGTTCAGTTCGGCCTCCTACTTTCGTATTTGCTCTACCCAGCATATGTCATTCCACTTCTACCTCCTCCGGACAGTTCCTGGATAACACTTCCCCAATTGATCATTCCTTTTCTGAACACCATCTGCATGTATTGCTACTATACACTTATCGCACCTTACTGTTGTAAATAATGACAGTAGTAGTAGTGATGATGATGAGATTGTTAACAATAACGGCAGCAACTATTATTTATTGAGTGCTTCACTAGGCACTATATCCATGTATTCCTCATAGCAATCCTATGAGGTAAGTGCTATTCCCCACCCCAACTCACCTCCGTTTACATATGAGGAAACTGAGCTAAGGGAAGGTTAAGTAACTTGTCTAAGGTAACACGACTAAGTAAGTCAGGCCTTGAACACAGAACTGTCTGATTGCAAAGACGTGTTTGTAGCCAATACTACCTTTTGTCTCCCCCATTTGTCTTTTGAGAAGTTTCCTCTGCCTCCACGCCCCATAGTCCCTAACATAGGGTCAGACACAGAAACGCTCCCCAGGAAACCTGTGCAAGTGTGACTCTGTTCCCTGGCTACAGCACAGCCCAAAACACAAGCTGGAAGAGGAGGGAAGAGGGGCAGTGAGTACAGAGACGCACGACCTTTTGGGGAGCCACGGGAGTCCTCCTCCTCTGGCCCATTTGGGACAGGATCATGCTGCTACCTTGACCTCAATCCCAGAAAAATATTTAGAACAGGACAGATAACCTGGTTGTCTTAAAACTCTTCCAGACAACTCTGAAGGAACAGAGCCTGGGCCAACCCGTGGGAGGGATGGATGGCATCCAGTTCCCTGCAGGAAGGGAACCAACTGTGTCAGGGTCACAGCCACGTGGGCCAGCAAATGTTTGCAGAGCTCTGCCACCGAGAAGCTTTATGACTATGGTCAACCACAACGACTGAGCCTGCACGTCTGGAGGCTGTGTTCCATGACAAGAGAGGCCGTGACAGTGAGAGGCCCGCGCACCGCAATGAAGAGTGGCCCCCGCTTGCCACAACTAGAGAAAGCCCTCGCACAGAAATGAAGACCCAACACAGCAAAAATAAATAAAATAAACCTGCATCAGTTTGTCCTTGCTGGCATTCTGGGCACACACAGAGATGCAGGACATAGTTCCTGTCTGCAAGAAGTTCAGTCTGTCTGACAAGGGTCTGATCTAGCATACTGCCAGCACTCTGTCAACCAAGTACAAAGCTGGCTGGTAGATTATTACCCCAACTCTCAGCAGGCCGTTTTGTCGGATGAAAATTCTGGCGGGAAAGAAAACTGCTGGCAAGAATAAAGGTTGCAGTTTATGTCTTTGCCTCCAATCTCCCATCCACACCTCCATGTTAGAAAATCGGGGAAGGGGACTCTACCAACCACTGTTTTGGAAGTGACACATGTAAACTCCATTCTTTACCTTCACAACACTCAACACCATTTCTCATTTGACAGTAGCTGTGTCTTTGTTAAGTGTCAATCTTCCCTGCTAGATTGTAAGCTCCTGGAGGGCAGTGGCTGTGCGCTGGTCCTTATTAGAGATCCAGAAGCTGAGGTAATGCCTGGAACACTCAAGATGCTCAGATACTTGTTGAACGAATAAATGAAACAAACAAATGTCTCTTGTAGGTGGATAGATGTGATTACCTAATCAAAAAGTCACTTTAAAATATTCCAGCCTTCCCTGGTGGCGCAGTGGTTGAGAATCTGCCTGCTAAGGCAGGGGAAAACATAAAACCTGAAGGAATAACACACTGATGGTGAGAGACAGACTTGTAGGGGACTTTTATTTGCTACATGTCATATTCTTGTAATGTTTCAGGTTTGGATCATAGGCTTGGCGTTGCCTCTATGTTAGAAAAACAATTAAAAAGGAAATTTCACAAAGAATAAAAATATTGGGCCCGACCCTGCTAACTTTCTGCAGTATGAGAAGGGACAGATTCCAACACCCGGAAAGCTCTGTCCAAAGTGGGGCAAGTGAAATTGCTGTGCCTCCCCATAGATAAGCTCCTTCCTCAAGCAACTGGAAGATTTATTTTAATCCCCGAGACTGCCTCAAGCCACCATTACGGCCCAGACACCAAGCCAGCTGGATACTTGGATATTTTTTTTTTGAAGGGAAGGTGCCACTCTTTTGTATGTGACAGCAATGACAGGGCAGTCACAGTGAGACTCTGTAGCTCCTCAAGCTTTGCTGGCTGCATCTTCTAGGCAGGAAAAACTAAGGTACAAAAAGGTTGATCCTATTTTCCTCACCTGTCTCAAACAGCTCGGAACCCAAGCGTTTGGCTTTGCTGTTAAAACTCAATGGTTCTGTGAGGGAGGCTCAAGAGGGAGGGGATATGGGGACCTACGTATGCATGTGGATGATTCACTTTGTTGTACAACAGAAACTAACGCAGTATTGTGAAGCAATTATACTCCAATAAAGATCTATTAAAAAAAATCAATGGTTCTAATGATACAAATGAACTTATTTACAACACAGAAATAGATGCACAGACATAGAAAACAAACTTATGGTTACCAAAGGGGAATGGGCAAGAGAGGAATAAATTAGGAGTTTGGGATTAAAATGTATACACTACTATATATAAAATAGATCACCAACAAGGACCTACTATATAACACAAGGAACTACATTCAATATCTTGTAATAACCTATAATGGAAAAGAATCTGAAAAATACATACATATGTATAACTGAATCACTCTGCTGTACACCTGAAACACTGGAAATAAATTATACTTCAATTAAAAAAAAACACCTCAGTGGCTCTAAATGCCGAATGCACATTAGAATCACCTAGCCAGTTAATTTAAAATAAAATCCCAATTCCTGGGGCCCATTCCCCCAAATCCTGACTCAACTGGGTGAGCCTGGGGCCTGGGCAGCAGTATTTTAGAGCATTCTGGGCGATTTCAAACTACAACCAGGTTTGCAAACCCTAGTTCTACCCACTGCTGAATACCCCAGTATCCTTTGAGAAAGAGCCCTCAGCTGCTATTTTTAAAACTCTTCTTTAAGCAGTATATTCCCCTCAAAAAAAAAAAAAAAAAAATTAAAAAAAAAAAAAAAAAAAAGGCAGGCCAAAGAAGTCTGTAACCAAGACAACAAGCTAGGAGCACAAAAGACATAGGTCTTCTGTGATTTGCAACCAAAGGCAGCAGAAGAGGAAAAGTAGACACTGAAGAATGGACAGGAAACTAGAGAACAAAAGGCACAGTGGCTGAACAAGCGCCCGAACACCAGCACATCAAACTCCTGCTTCATCTTCCGGGCTGGGTACCTTGATACACATGCCCTCAAGATGGAAAGCAGCCCTGGATTAGCAAATGAATCCCTTAAGAACACGCTTTCTTCTGAATTGAACTTCTGACCCCCAAAGTGGGAATGTCTGTTTTGGCGAACCAATTTTTTTCCTCCAAGTCCTCTCTACCTTCCCTACCGGCAGCTGACCCTGTATCGCAAAGCAGTATGACAATGAAACATGAAATCCGCGTGGGCTTAGAGTTTGAAAAAGCGCTCTTCCTCCATATGTGTTCTGACCCTGGAGCTTGGGTTTTGTTCCCAACTAGAGGAGATAGATGAAAGGGCTGGGGATGCTGCAAATTGAAAGCCAAGGAGTTGGCCTTTTGTTCCCTTTTTACAGTCGAGGACTATTCTGGAAAGCAGACATCAAAAGGAAAATTCAGCCTGCGATGAGCTGAAATTGGACAAAATGTGATAAGGCATAAATGAAAAAAAATAAGAAAGAATAAGGAAAAGGAGCCTTTATTTACCAGAAGAGGCTCTTTTCTGAGAACTGCTTCAAATTACACTTTTCACATTTGGTTCACTCCAGAAAGCTTTGCATTGTTACTTAGAACCAAAATGCTTTTTGTCATGTTACAAGGAGAAACTGAGGCAGATGCAAACAGCCTAGAATTTGGTGGTGCGTGACATCAAGGATAGCCCTTCTAGGTTCATTCTGTTTCCCTCAATCCAGACAGACAGACGAGAGTTTATTCAGTGACATTAAAGAAGTGGCACAGGGGCTTCCCTGGTGGCGCGGTGGTTGAGAGTCCGTCTGCCGATGCAGGGGACACGGGTTCGTGCCCCGGTCCGGGAAGATCCCACATGCTGCAGAGCGGCTGGGCCCGTGAGCCATGGCCACTGAGCCTGCGCGTCCAGCACCTGTGCTCCGCAACAGGAGAGGCCACAACAGTGAGAGGCCCACGTACCGCAAAAAAAAAAAAGAAGTGGCATAGAAGCAAAACTGGGAGGGAGCAAAATACTGTCAGTTTGAAGGACTACAAAACCATAGGTTACCTTTTCTTAAAGGGGAGTAGGGAATGGTGCTTTCCATTCTCACTCATTATGCTATTGGCCCACCAGTCTCCGAGGACTTTGGGTGGCCTGGTGGAAGGAGGCTTAGCTCTCGCAAGCCCTTGAGGTTGGCTTTGGGGCTTATGATCCTTTTAATTAGCCACCTGTTGGCTGTCTTCTTCACCACAGGGAGAAATACCCAGCCTGATATGAGACTCGTGGAGTGTGTCCTACAGAAAGGCAGGTGAGAAGTGAGCTATGCTGTCCTCTCCAGCCAACTACATACCTTCCACAAGAATCCGACCTTGGGTCACAGGTTTACACCTGGAAAAGCCCTGCTTTCCCTTCCTCTCCAGGGACCAGCAGATCGGCACTTCTCCTAAATGCCTGTGAACTTTACTTACGTAAAGTTTACTTAGTGTGACCCATTAGGCTGTTTCCTTTCATTCAGTCCTATGGCAGATTCCGTTGTGAGCAGAAGAAACACATACGAATCATAACCAGAAGTACAAATAACATTAAGCAACAGGTATTTAAGGTCCCCATGCACTTTTTAATAGCTGATGCAGGGTCCCAAACCAAATGGCAGAAAGGCTTCTCCTAACTCTAGAGGAGCTCCTTAAAAGTAATAATAGTAATAACAGCCACCACCTCATTTACCAAACCACACGCTTACCAATTAAATGTTCAATGGTATAAAAAATTCTAACTGGTGTTATCATCACGCCAGAGGAGTGATTTTTGTAAATCGCATAATCAAGAAATACCCACTGAGCATTCAGTCACGCGCTACACTCCGTGCAGACGTGGAATCCTAGCATAATGAAGAGCCATCTGTTAAGCCTCAATTCCGTAAGCAGTGCCTTGGGTTAGCTGGACTCCCCGTGCTCTGCCCCCAGGCCTTGCATTAACGAAGCAAACCTAAATGAGAGAATGTACTTTTTGCATTACTTCACCCTCCTGTTGCCCTCAATCTATCACCAGTAGTGACCCTGGTCAAGTGATCTGAGACTGCCTTGAATATCCACGGAAGGATTAAGTTGTTTTCAATGCATGCTGACTTTATTTATAGAACGTATAACCTCTGGAAGAAAGTACAACGGCCTGGGAGTCAAAAGCCTTAGACTGTATTCCCAGAACAGCTGTTCACTAAAGTATGGACTCGGGCAAAAGACTTGTCCTTTCTAAATCTCAAAGCCCACATCAGGACTGGACCAGATTTGTGTTTCTCAGAACCATGTAGCAGCCCATGGGTAGGTCTCATCAGGCGAGAGAGGTGAGGCAAGTGATTTATGATGAATAATAGTTAGAGGACTGAAGTTTGAAAATTATTTACTATTATTTTTATCTTATCCCTCCGATAGCTCACTCTTTCTCACTTGCAAAATGCTTTTTTGCCACACGTTACGAGGAGAAATTGAAGCAGATGTAGATGCTTCTTTCATATGCTTTCTTGAGCCAGAGAGCAGAGGTGAGTCACAGATACAGCAGTTGGGAATTCCATAAAACCCAAATATTACCTTCTTATTGACACAGCCCTCAGCTTAGTCTGTTGAGCACACGAAGACCATCATGTGTACAGCAGCTACGAAAATGTTGAGAACCCCTGGGCTAAATCATTCATTCACTTGCCATATTATGAAGAACCTACCTCCTGCCAGACACCATGCTAAGTGCTGGGGAAAGAACAGCGAGTTAACACAGACGTGGTCTTGGCTTTTGTGGAGCACTTAGTCTGGCAAGAGGAAAGAGAAATGACATAAAACAAACAAATCACAGCATAATAAAACCTATGATCAGAGTTTTGAGAGCCTGTAACAGAGCCACCATTGGGCAGCAGGGAAGGAGGTCGCTGGCAGAGGGAATAGCAATGGGTAAAGGCTTCAATGGCCCAGGGGTTACAAAGACACGTTCAGGGAACTCAAAGTAGCTCCTTTTGCCTAGATAATATAGAGTGCCAGGGGAAACCCGTAAGAAACAATGCTGGAGAGGTGAGCACACAAGGTCTAGGAAGCCATGTGAAGGAGTTTGAATTGTTCCCTCCAACAAGTTCCCTCCAACTCTCTGATTCTGCTCAGAGAGTGAAACTCGGATGTGTAACGAGGATCATAGGTCTAAAACTCTGGTGCTTTTTTTTCCCATAAAAACACTGTTAGGAATTCTGGCTAGGGGCTGGGGAACTGCACTTCCATTCCATTTCAGATTAAATAGGCTTTTGCCAGCTGGTCTGGGAACCAGACCCCCAAGAATATTGTGTCCATGGGACAATGCAATCTGAATTCTAAATAGATTTCCAAAGAAACTTTTGGAACAAAACCCATTCAACAGTTGTTGGGGAATGCTTGGAAAGCAATGAAACACAGGACCTTGCTTTCCTCCATGGAGCCAGTGTTTGAAAAAAAAAGACTGAACACTACAACCACTGTCTTAAAATAAACACAATATCCTCATTTTGATTAGTAGGGTCATATTTAGGTACAGCCATTGAGTGGCACCATGTAGTATCTATTTATATGTTTAAATTACCACAAAACCCCAAATATGTTGGAGATGACCAGCTACTTTCATTCTAGATAAAGACAATGCAGAAATGGAGAAGAGGGTGGTCTCTTTAGAAGGAAACATGGATGCAAACCAAGTCTGTAACTTATACACAACATTCCTGTGTCCCTGCTCAATCACCTGTCAATTATTCAGGGAGTAATTCAACAAATATTTGAATGCTAAGTGCCACCTAATTTTGCATGGTGGAGTCTCCATTTTTCTTCACTTTCATTTCAGTAGAGAAGCCCTATCTATCTGCACTCAGAAAAATACTCTGACACCAGGGATGTCCCGTTTTCCCCACCCACTCACTTGGTCTACTAACAGCGAGGGAAATGGAAGTGGTGGTAATTTTCCAGAACTACCCTCCAAATCCCCTCAGGTCATTTTACAGAGTAGTCATTCTCAAACAAAGTTCAATATGCATAAACATCACCAGGAGAGGAGTGGGGTAAAATTCATGTTCCCAGGTCAATTCCTCTCCCCCTTACCTGGACTCACTAGGTCTGGGGTACGGCCCAGGAATCAACATTTTTAAGAAACACCCAAGGTAACTGATGCAAATGGCTCAAGAACCAAACCTTGGGAAACTCCACTGTGGAAATTTTAGCTGGCTGAGTCCCGAACCTTGAACTGAGAATATCAGTTGCCAATCAGAAAGCTGGGTGATCTGACGTGAGACACTGACAGAGGGTGAAATAGATGCAAGAGAAAGAAGTGCATCCTGGTCAACTTGCCCCCGACTGTATTTTAGTTTTTCAAAATCCCGTATTTTTACTTTAATCCAAGCAGATGGCACTGGCTTTCCAGCAATCTCCTACTGGCGCCAGAAAAGGAACTCAACAGAGACAGACTCCTTACCTCTCCTGATGGTTGGTTTCCATTTTTTGGAACTTAATGCTGCTGTGGCAGAGAAGAGAGACCAAGGTGGGGCGGTCTTCTATTACTCCCATTAATGTTATCCCCGCTTACATGAATAATCAAGAGTTGACTGGAAAGAGGAATAAATGAAAGGCAAATATTCTACTGAGAGGTTAAATAGGATAAAGGAGGCCCCCTGTTGGTTGAGAGCTGTGAGGTGATAATTGAACAGTCAGAATCCCTGCCTCTTTTCATTCTCAGTTTGCCAGGAACACAGATTTAAAGCCCATAACGTCGGCATTGAGCCTGAGAGAAATAATCAGGAATCTGTGTTTTCTCACTGTTTCCCCATAATACCCAGAAGAGTCTTCAACACTTGATGTTAACCCTAAATGTGAAACGACTGTTGTCAATCGAGCCCCAAAGTCTCCAACTGTGGACCTAGATCTGGTCTGACAATTTATTTTATTTTATTGTGATAAGAACATTTAACATGAGATCTCCCCTCTAAACAAATTTGTAAGTGTACAATAAAGTACCGTTAACTATAGGCACAATGTCGTACAGCAGATCTCTGGTACTTGTTCATCTTGTATAATTGAAACTTTAGGCCCATTGATTAGCGATTTCCCAGCCCCTGGTAACCCTTCCCTCCCAGCTTCTAGCAACCTTCATTCTACTCTGATTCTATGAAGTTGACTATTTAAATACCTCAAATAAGTGGAATCATGCAGTATTTGTCCGTGTGTGACTGCCTTATTTCACTTACCATAATATCCTCAAGGTTCATCCATGTCATAGCATATGACAGGATTTCCTCCTTCTTAAGGCTGAATAATATTCCACTGTGCATACATACATTTGCTTTGTCCATTCATCCATCCTTGGATGGCATTTGGATTGTTCCTACATCTTGGCTATTGCGAATAGTGCTACAATGAACACTGGAGTGCTAATACCTCTTTGATTTTCTGATTTCAATTCCTTCGGCTAAATACCCAGAAGTGGAATTACTGATCACATGGTAGTTCTATTTTTGAGGAATCTCCATACTGTTTTCCACAGCAGCTGCACCATTTTGCATTCCTATCAACAGTGTACGAGGGTTCTGATTTCTCTACATCTTCACCAACACTTACCTTTTTTGTTCTTGCTACTGTCAAGAAATCGAAAGACAAGTGTTGGACTGACAATTTTTATTGAAAGAAAACAGTCCTATTCAAGCTGGCTCAACAAAAGGGAGGTTTATGGTAAGAAAACAGGTATCCCATGAGATTCCTAGTGCGGGATAAAGCTTGGCCTCAGGAGAACTGGAAGGTGGCTCTGGGTTCAAGGTGGTGGTAAGGAACAGCTACACTGTCTCTCAGGGCTTCTCTCCTTCTCTCTTACTAGCTTCTCGGTTTCCTCATGGCTTCTGTCTCCTCCTAGCACCAGCTTGGACTTGGCCTGACATGACTGCCCCCCTCCCCATCATCTTTTGGCTCTCGTCCAGGCTGCAAACTGTCTTATTTAGTCTCTCAGCTTCCCAATTCTAATTTCCTAGGAGAGGAAAACGAATGGCCCAGCTCATCTTATCAAGCCCATACTGCTCACCAGGTGATCAACGGGCTGTTTTGGGGACAGGGGGCCACTCCCGGTCCAATCAACGTAAGCCAGGGAGGCAGGGTCTCTGGCACAGTTCATGGCTACTGCCCCCCAGCACAGCTGGCATGAAGCAGTTTGCCTTTGAAGGGGATATGGAGCAGAAGGCACAGTAAAATATACCTGCACAAACCTTAGGCTTCACGTGTAATTGAAGGCTAATGACATGTCCATTCAGGAGCTTCAAACACCCATATTTTTACCTTTGTAATTAAGAAAAAAAGCATCTGACCCCAACACAGACCTCTTGGCCCTCCACCTCTACTATAAACTAACCTCTTGAAACTGGTAAAAGAACGCAAATGTGTTGTATTAAAGGGAAAAACAGTATGCTGACAGCTCCCTGAGACAAAGAGAAAGAGAAAGAGAAGAAACCACGAGATAGACAAATCCTGATAAACGGATACCTCTGGCCTTTAGCCCATCTCTCTTGACAGGCCTTCTGTCAGCTACGATCATCTTATCTCCCTCGAAGTTTCTCCAAGTGGCATGTGAGGTCAGTGTTCAATGTTAACTAGAACAAGCAAGCAGCATCACGAACCGACAGGTGGCAACTGAGAGCTTATCATTCTTGGATTATTTCATTCCCTGGAGTGATACGTGCCAGAGAGTAAAGCATTCTACTTTGACAGCCACCTAATAATGGCTGTCAGACACTTCTATTACTCCCAGGCTAAACCTTCCCCTCCATAACCTTCTTTCTTCCCATGAATTCCCAGTTGCAAAGATCATAAAGGCCACGCCTGCTAAAGTCAATGGGAGCTTTGCTAGTGACAAGTGCGTGGACCAAGGAGAAAACAAAAACACTGACAACCATGGAGAATATCAGAGAACCAACAGGGCAGAACGAGAAGATCTGGTGGTGGCCATCTTGAAGAATGAGCAGGAGATGAAGAGAAATTAAAAGTTTGTGTTGCTTTGAAAACAATGTTTCTCAAATTCAGAGCAGGTCCTACAGGAGTTGAAGAAAAAGATTCCAAATAGGGTTTCTAAGACCAGAGCTGCAAAGCCCTAAAGACCCGTGGAAGATTTTCATACATAGTCTTATCTCACATTTATCCCCGAGTCGCTTAGTTTATTGAAGAGTTTTCCTGGAACTCTTAACAACATTAACTGTTAAGTGCATCTTATCACTCCGGGTGAGTAAGTTATGGTAGCTCTGGAGGAGGGAGCAGACAGAATGGTGCTCTGTTTCTGGTACCCAACAGAGGTTATCAACCTTTTTGTCCCATGTGCCACCTATTATCCCTTCTTCAAAACAGCCCTTCAAATTCCCTTATGCTTCTTTCTCACCAGAGACATTATGTAGCTATTAAAAGGAATGAAGTCAAACGCAGTGGCTCTGGAGTCCAGGTTCAAGTCTCAGCCTACTCTGAACTTGCTTTAAGCTTCCTCCGTTGACTGATAATATGCATCAAACACTTGGAACATGTCTAGCATATGATGAGCTCAACAAATAGTAGCTATTCCTAAAGAGTTGTTCATTGAAAATCTATTTCATTTAATTTTAGTTATAATATCTGCAATTCAATTTAAAATACTTTCAGCACAGACACTGTGATATGTGTGTGTATATTCGTTTTCTACACTGTAGGGCAGTTAATTAACATTTAGCGCTGTGCTGGAAACCCAATAGCACTGGCTAGTAAGAGTCGATTCTGTGCATCCCTTCACAATGCCTTTGTAACTTTAGTGAGGTCAGTCTGGTAATTTGAAATGGACCACATGAATTGGCAAATGCTATAAATCAAGGCTTTAAATGTTTATCAGTACACCACTGTTAACATCTGAAGGACCCTAACTGAGAATACACACTCCAGGGGTGATTAGTTAGCAACTGAAATCTCTCATCAAAGCCCACAGTCAAGAACTCAACAACAAAAAGACATACTATCCAGTTTAAAAAAATGGGCAAAGGACTTGAACAGACATTTCTCCAAAGAAGATATACAAATGGCCAATGAGCACAACGTTAGTTATTAGGAAAATGTAACACAAAACCACAGTGAGATACCACTTCATGCCTACTAGGATGGCTATAATTTTCTAAAAGGAAATACGTGCTGGCAAGAATGTGGAGAAATTGGAACCCTCGTGCGTTACTGGTGGGAATGTAAAATGGCTCACCTGCTGTGGAACAGTTCTGCAGTTCCTCAAAAAGCTAAACACAGAATTACCGTGTGACCCAGCAATTCCACTCCTAGGTACATACCCCAAAGAATTGAAAGCAGAGACTAAACAGATACTTGTTCATCACAGCATTATTCACAATAGCCAAAGGAAAACAACCCAAGTGTCCACAGACAGATGAATAAACGAAATGTGGTGTATCTATAAAATAGAATATTATTCAGCCTTTTTTTTTTTTGGCAGGGTGTGGGGGGCACTGCGTGGCATGTGGGATGTTAGTTCCCTGACCAGGGATCAAGGATTGAACCCGTGCCCTCTGCAGTGGAAGCACGGAGTCTTATCCACTGGACCGCCAGGGAAGCCCCTATCATTCAACCTTAAAAAGGAATGACACGTGTTACAACATGGGTGAACCTTAAAAACACTGTGCTAAGTGAAATAAGCCAGACACAAAAGGACAAATATTGTATGATTCCACTTACATGAGGTAGCTAGATAGGCATATTCACAGAGATAGAACAGTGGTTCCTGGGGCCTGGGGGAGGGGAAAATAGGGAGTTACTGCTTAATGCCTAATGGGTACAGGGTTTATATTCGGAGTGATGAAAACATTTTGGAAATAGTGGTAATGGTTGCAGAACATTGTGAACATAATTAGTGCCACTGAATTATGCACTTAAAAATGGTTAAAATGGCAAATTTCATTACATATATATATTTGCCACAATTTAAAAAATTAATAATGTAACATACCAAAAATCATTAATTATACACTTAACATGGGTGAACAGTATGGTACATAAATTATATCTCAATAAAGCTTTTTTAATCTCACAAGCAAGTCATAAGGGAATTTTTGGGAGGGGGGTGATGAAAGCATTCTCTATCTCGATTATGGTATATATTTATCAAAACTCGTAGAACTCTATCCTGAAAAGGGTGAATTTTACTGTATGTAAAACACACCTTAATTTTTTTAATGGATATAAAGCCACACTCAAATGTTTCAGCTATGAAATCTTCAAATGGTTTGTTAATTAGAGCAATGGATACTAGAAATGATATTTCATTAGGGAACTCCTTGGTGTTCAAGACAAGTGGATAAGTTAGAATTATTCAGGCACTCCCACCCTTGCATAAATTGGATATAAGACTCAGCTGGCCCAATGACCTTCACCTCTTAGGGAATGACACATTAGGCTCAGGAGTCCCAACAAATCTTATGTTCAGACACTTAATGGAGGATTTGGATGTGCCCTTTAATTAGAAGGTAAGCTGAATCCTACAGCTAGACTATTGTCACATCTACCTCCAGTGAACCTTTCACACAAGATAGTGGTTGGCAACAATAAAAGATGGAATGTCTCTGGACATACAGATCAGGCTGTATGACTTCTTTGTGCCGATTATTAATAAATGTTTGTGTGGTAGAATGTGATCTGAATTGCTTTCACTGTAATATGCTGGTTGCAGGTATATTACAGGTAATATAGCCCTCACCTACCTCTAACTATCGAAGATGAATGATACCCACCAAAATAGAATCGAATAACTGTAGACAACCAAATTGGTTTATTAGATCAATTTGCAACAAATATTTTGCGGACTTCTGGACAATCAGGGATGTGTCTGATTTTGATAACTTACTTCAAGTAAAATCAAAACTGAAGAAACAAAAAACTGATCAACTTTCCCATTCAGGCCGTATGGCTAGCAGGGGTGAGGGGATGGAAGCTGTTCATGTTTGTTACTCGTTTACAATGTAATACTACTTTTTTTAAATTGAAGTACAACTGACTTACAATATTACGTTAGTTTCAATTGACAACGTAGTGATTCGATATTTTGATACATTACAAAAGGATCAGCATTATAAGTCTAGTTACCATCTGCCATACAAGGTAATACTATTAAATGAATTTGTTTCATGGAAAGATTTCCCATTTAATCCATTGCTCACCTAGGTGTTTTATCCAAAGGGTCAAACTTTACCATAAGGATCCAGGAAAAAAGATGCCATTCAACAATAGCAACTCTTTAAATCGAGCTGAAAGTTAGGACCCAAATATCAGTGTTTGGGCATGTCCACTAGCCTCAGAGGCAACGTGGTTATGAGCCCAACCAGTAGGTAACCTCAGAGGATGGCTGAGCGTAGAGGGAGGGAGGTTCAGTGAAACAAGAGAAGGCAAAGACCAGCAGAAAGAAGTAGAGGCTTCATTCTGTTCTTTTTCTTTTCTTTTTAATTATATTACCCTGTACTCTGTCATCATGAAGTGACTGTAGACAACTCCTTCAAATACAGACAGATAAAGGCTGCTGGGAAGTCACATTCTAACAGAACTAACAGTTGCAGTTACAGCTCTGAGGTCTTAAGTCTCTAGGGACCTAGATCAACGGGACCATGACGTGGTTCCATTTCCCTGAGTATTTTATAAAGGGGACATACCTCGTCATTTCACTAAAAGGAGGCTGTAGCCTAAAGCATAAGCAAACTGCTTGAAGCAAACCCAATACATTAAAAATCAAGATTTCACAACCAAGAAATTCAAAGGTTATAATTCACATTACCAAAGGATTTTTTCTAAATGGTATCTGTGGAAGTCCTTACTTTTTTTTTTTTTGAAGTCCTTACTTTTGCAAGCTGCCCCTCTGCACGTGAAGCAGGACTTAACATAAAGATTTGTGTCACAAGCAGTTTTTTTTTCATTCTTACAGAAGAGACAGCAACAGAGATGAATAAATTTGAAGGAGAGAACATTTGTAGCTCTTAGAGGGATGTCCTCTTAACATTTAATTTTGATATCTGTGAATATATCTCCGAGCTGGTGGCAATGATCCAGTCCTGTTTCTGTTCGCTAGGGTCCCCCATTAGGGCAGTAGATGTGGACAACCCCTCAGTCTTGCTGAGGGATTTCAATGTTACTCTTACACAACCCTCAACCTCCGAAGCACACCTGGCCACTCATCCACACACCAGGTGTATCACTCTCAGGAAGTTTGACCCAGATAATACAGAAAACCAAAATCTAGACCCACTGAACCCCTAGAACACAACTCTGCATAGTTTTCTATGGAAGGTGATAGCCTACGTGACTTCCGGTGTTATTTCTGAAGATTAAGAGGTCAACTGGAAAGCTTTCCTTAAAGCCAAACCAACAGAGCATCGTATGGTGGGGAGACCGT
Organism: Neophocaena asiaeorientalis asiaeorientalis; assembly: GCF_003031525.2. Lineage (NCBI taxonomy): Eukaryota > Metazoa > Chordata > Mammalia > Artiodactyla > Phocoenidae > Neophocaena > Neophocaena asiaeorientalis. The sequence continues at coordinate 799,416 of NW_020171994.1, forward strand.
GACCACGCAAATATGGAACAAAAGGTGTCCCTGACTCAAAAACCATATCCTCTAGCCACCCACCCATTCAACTTCCTGGGAAAGTGGCCTCTACTTTGTGCACTTACTCTTGATAATGCCAGAAGGAGGCGCTGTCATCAATATCCTGCCCCCTGGCCTTTCAGACAGGGCAGAACTCTCTCAGACAGGTGGCAATTACCTTAGGTTTCCTTAGAGAAGGCAACTCTAGAGCTTTCCGCAGCTCAGTCATCTGGTACCTAGGAACCTTCTTTCCATCAAGAAAATCATATTAAATCCACCACACCCAATGTCTCTTATTCTGAGTATGTAGCTTCAGAAAGGCAAAAGCCAGGATGCCGAAGGATGAGGAGAAAGGACGTTGGATCAACAGGCTTAACCTTGAGGTTATTACAAACTGAAATGGACACCTTAATAATAACAAGAGTTACCTTTTATTGAGTCCTTACTAGGTCCCAGCAACTGTACTGTACAGATACTCTCTAATCCTTACAACAACCATACAAGGTAATAAGCATTATTACTCCCATTTTACAGGCAGGTAAACTGAAGTTCAAAGAAGTTAAACTCACCTAAGCTCAAATAGCTAACAACTGGCAGAACCCAAATTCTAACCCACTAGTGTCAGATTCTAGTACCAAGCAGAATTACTTGGCAAACAGCACATTCTCAGTAAATGCGTGTTACAAGAATCCATGCTCTTCACTCGTAAACTATACCAGCTCCATGAGCAGGATAGAAACCATTAAAAGACCATTGATCTTTGCAAAAATCTTACATTGTGTAGCTCAACTCTTTCCTTTAATCGGGCAACTATAAGGAAGCTGCTTTCCTCTGCCGAGGGGAGTGGTACTCAGTTATTCTAGCTGTATCTCAAGAGCAGGAGGTGAGCTGAGGCGCACCCAGACCACCTTTACTGTCAGCAACTAGCCCCTGTTTGTGGGAATGACGTGGACAGGGCACTCTGGTCTCAGTAGCAAGGCCTGCTGACACATGGAGATTTAACTGTCAGACATCTCCAGGGCCCGCTCAGGTCAATGGTTTCTGCAGGCTTGTGGGTTTGACTTTGCTAAACCACCTTTTCCCTAAAGAGAGGGTGTTTCTGAGCTAGGCTGTGTCCCTGGGCCAAGCTGGGTCTGGAGATTGGGAGGCAGATGGGAACAGCTGCCTTAGCTGGGCACAATGGGGAGTGTGAAGAGGCAGAGTCCTTTTGACAGTGGTTTCCCTTTCCCTAAAAATGAGTCCAGAGGCAGATCTTTAGAACAGTGCCAGCCAATCATCAAGCCTGTGTGCTAAAGTCAGGACAGGGTTATGAAAATATAAGCAAAGTAGTCAGGGACATGGTAGGAGCAAAAGGAGCAGACAGAAGGAAGAAACACAAATGTTCAACTGAACTGAAAAGTAGGGAGGGGGAAAGCAATGAGGTTCAAAATATTCTAACAAAAAAAAACATGAGAAATTTTCCACTGGTCCTTAAAGGAAGCGGGCCAGTGGGAACAGAATGAGTGGGCTGCCAGGTTGTTTGGAAGGCTCAGGGAGCCATCCAAGACACACCTTTCAAGGCACCAGGACCACACAGGCGGCCTTTCTCTCCCACCTCCCAACTCCGAGCCTTCCTTGCTAGATGCTGGCGTGGATCTGAGCCACAGGAAGGCACACAATAACTGGAAGCTAATGCAAAAATAAATCATTTGTGTTTTCTGATGGGACTGGGTTTTGAGGGCTTTGGTGAATCATTACTGCCCAGCCCTACCCAATAAAGGAGGAGCTAATAACTCACATCCTCTCCCAGTAGCTTGCATGCCCCTGGCAGAGGCGACCTTGCAACACCACTCTCTTCCGTCTCTCCTCTTCTCATGAATTGTTAATGGCTCCCTATTACCGACCATATCAAGTCCACATGTCTCCTCTGGACGTTCCAGCTCGTCATGCTCTGCCTCCACTCTATACCAATCTGGCGCCATCTCCCTCCTCTCCCAACACAGATCTGCCACTGGAGGCAGTTTCCATTTTGAACCAAACTCACAGCCTCTTCTCTCACCACAGTTCTATCAGGATCTGGGCTGCCTCACCAAAATTCTGGACAGCTACAACGTCAAGATTACGTTAGACTACTATAAACACTGAGCTTCTCTTACCCATACAAAAAAGGGACTGTACCTTTAAATATTTTGTAAGATCCTGCACTTTCCAATACGGTAACCACTATTACCCGTGGCTATTTCAATTTAAAGTACTTAAAATTAAATAAGGGACTTCCCTGGTGGTGCAGTGGTTAAGAATCTTCCTGCAGGGGACACGGATTTGAGCCCTGGTCCGGGAAGATCCCACATGCAACTAAGCCCGTGTGCCACAACTACTGAGCCTGTGCTCTAGAGCCTGTGAGCCACAACTACTGAGCCTGCGTGCCACAACTACTGAAGACTGTGTGCCTAGAGCCCGTGCTCTGCGACGAGAAGCCACCACAATAAGAAGCCCATGCACTGCAACGAAGAGTAGCCCCCGCTCACCGCAACTAGAGAAAGCCTACACACCGCAACGAAGACCCAAAGCAGCCAAAAATAAGTAAAAATTTTAAAATAAATAAAATTTTAAAAGACACCTTATTAAAAAAAATTAAATGAAACAAAAAAATCAGTTCCTCAGTTGCAGTAACAATGTGTCAAGGGCACCGTAGTTGCACCTGGCTAGTGGCTACTCTATTGGAGAATACAAATATAAAACATTTCCATCATCATGGAAACGTCTATTCGATAGTGCAGTACGACACTATACATGCAAGAGAGGAGTAGCCTAATGTATGTGAAAATTGTTGCTTACCACCCCTTGGAAAACTTGAGGATCCAGATTTAACATAAAGGAATGCACAGGACTTAGGGATACAGCCCATCTTAAGTAACCAGGAAAACATTCTTATTACTGATCCCAACCAGCTCTGTAAACATCACAGGTAATTACAACATCTTTTTTTTTTTTTTTAAAGTCACATGTAGCAGACCTCAGGAAACCTTCAACAAAGCATTCATAGACTAGTCAGGCCTCTGTATCCTAAGCTCTTTGCTAGGTTCTGGAAGCCAGTACAGAGCACATGACCCAGTCCCTGCCCTGGGAAGAAGTCCATATACAGAAAACTACAGGAAGCAGAAAGGGATAAAGGTCATAAGAGGGGGACTATGGGGCAGAGAGATCAAATGAATGGGAGGAACAAGGGAGGACTGCATGGACAGAGAGATGATTTCAGATCTGGGTTGGGCCCTAAAGGATGACTACAATTTTGAAAAGGAGCTCAGAGGATGAAAGGAGAAAACTGCATAAGCAAAAGGCGGAGCGAGTTAGAGCCCAGGGTACATTTATGGCCGAGTGAGCAAAGGAAGAAATATGACAGCTAATCAACAATTCTTTGAAATTTTCCCTGAGCACCCTAATAATCAAAGAATACATTAACTTAGATTCCATTTTCACAAAGATTTTGCTTTAGTGAGAATTTCTGTTGGCAAGGACAAGGTGAAATGGGGTCTCTTCGACACTGCTGGTGGGAAGTAAATGGGTACTACTTTTTTTGAAAAGCCCATATGAAGCTCCTTAAAAACATTCATACCCCCGATCCAACAATTCCACAAGAAGGAAAATGGCCTACAAAACAATCTGAAATACAGAGATTTATGCACAAAGCAGTTTTTTGCAACGTTATTTATAACTAAGAAAATAATAGGAAATGATTAAGTAAATTATGATCTAGTTATAGAATGGAGTATGATATAACCATTAAGAATTATATTTCTGACAAGTTTTAAATGACATGGAAAATGTTTATGAGAATGTTATGTGAAAAAATAATCAGGGTATAAGTTTGGTAGTATACAAAACATAGTCACAACCATGTAAAACAGTATGAGTGGTCGATAGCCTCATCCACCAGAGGGCAGACAGCAGAAGCAAGAAGAACTACAATTCTGCAGCCTGTGGAAGGAAAACCACATTCACAGAAAGATAGACAAGATGAAAAGGTAGAGGATTATGTACCAGATGAATGAACAAGATAAAACGCCAGAAAAACAACTAAATGAAGTGCAGATAGGCAAATTTACAGAAAAAGAATTCAGAATAATGATAGTGAAGATGATACAGGACCTCAGAAAAAGAATGGAGGCAAAGATCAAGAAGATGTAAGAAAGGTTTAACAAACACCTAGAAGAATGAAAGAACAAACAGAGGTGAAAAATACAATAACTGAAATGGAAAATACACTAGAAGGAATCAATAGCAGAATAACTGAGGCAGAAGAATGGATAAGTGACCTAGAAGACAGAAGGGTGGAATTCACTGCTGTGGAACAGAAAAAAGAATGAAAAGAAATGAAGCCAGCCTAAGAGACCTCTGGGACAATATTAAACGCAACAACATTCGCATTATAGGGGTCCCAGAAGGAGAAGAGAGAGAGAAAGAACCCGAGAAAATATTTGAAGAGGTCAGAGTAGAAAACTTCCCTAACATGGGAAAGGAAATAGCCACAGAAGTCCAGGAAGCACAGAGAGTCCCAGGCAGGGTAAACCCAAGAAGAAACATGCCGAGACACATAGTAATCAAATTGACAAAATTAAAGACAAAGAAAAAATATTAAAAGCAACAAGGGAAAAACGACAAATAACATGCAAGGGAACTCCCATAAGGTTAACAGCTGATTTCTCAACAGGAACTCTACAAGACAGAAGGGCGTGGCAAGATATATGTAAAGTGATGAAAGGGAAGAACCTACAACCAAGATTACTCTACCCAGCAAAGATCTCATTCAGAGTTGATGGAGAAATCAAAAGCTTTACAGACAAGCAAAAGCTAAGAGAATTCAGCACTACCATACCAGCTCTACAACAAATGCTAAAGGAACTTCTCTAAGTGGGAAACACAAGAGAAGAAAAGGACCTACCAAAACAAACCCAAAACAATTAAGAAAATGGTAATAGGAACATACGTATCAATAATTACCTTAAACGTGAATGGATTAAATGCTCCAACCAAAAGACACAGGCTCGCTGAATGGATACAAAAACAAGACCCTTACATATGCTGTCTACAAGAGACCCACTTCAGACCTAGGGACACATAAAGACTGAAAGTGAGGGGATGGAAAAAGATATTCCATGCAAATGGAAATCAAAAGAAAGCTGGAGTAGCAATTCTCATATCAGACAGAATACACTTTAAAATAAAGACTATTACAAGAGACAAAGAAGGACACTACATAAGGATCAAGGGATCAATCCAAGAAGAAGATATAACAATTATAAATATGTATGCACCCAATATAGGAGCACCTCAATACATAAGGCAACAGCTAACAGATATAAAAGAGGAAATCGACATTAACACAATAATACTGGGGGACTTTAACACCTCACTTACACCAATGGACAGATCATCTAGACAGACAATAAGGAAACACAAGCTTTAAATGACACAATAGAGCCGATAGATTTAATTGATATTTATAGGACATTCCATCCAAAAACAGCAGATTACACTTTCTCCTCAAGTGCACATGGAACATTCTCCAGTATAGATCACACCTTGGGTCACAAATCAAGCCTCAGTAAACTTAAAATTGAAATGATATCAAGCACCCTTTCTGACCACAACGCTATGAGTTTAGAAATCTATTACAGAGGGACTTCCTGGGTGATGCAGTGGTTAAGAATCTGCCTACCAATGCAGGGGACACAGGTTCGAGCCCTGGTCCGGGAAGATCTCACATGCCACAGAGCAACTAAGCCCGTGCATCACAACAACTGAGCCTGCACCCTAGAGCCTGCGGGCCACAACTACTGAGCCGGCGGGCCACAACTACTGAGCCAGCGGGCCACAACTTCTGGAAGCCCGGGCACCTAGAGCCCATGCTCCACAACAAGAGAAGCCACCACAATGAGAAGCCCATGCACCACAAGGAAGAGGGGCCCCTGCTCGCCGCAACTAGAGAGAGCCCGTGCACAGCAACGAAGACACAACGCAGCTGAAAATAAATAAATAAAATAAAATAAATTTATTTAAAAAAATAAAAAGACTAGAGTGAAAAAAAGTAAAAAACACAAACACATGGAGGCTAAACAACACATTAATAAATAGCCAAGTGATCACTTAAGAAATCAAAGAGGAAATAGAAAAATACCTAGAGACAAATCACAACGAAAACACGATGATCCAAAACCTATGGGATGCAGCAAAAGCAGTTCTAAAAGGGAAGTCATAGCAATACAGTCCAACTTCAAGAAACAAGAAAAATCTCAAATAAACAACCTAACATCACACCTAAAGGAATTAGAGTAAGAAGAACAAACAAAACCCAAAGTTAGTAGAAGGAAAGAAATCATAAAGAACAGAGCAGAAATAAATGACAGAGAAACAAAGAAAACAATAGCAAAGATCAATAAAACCAAAAGCTGGTTCGAGAAGATAAACAACACTAATAAACCTTCAGCCAGACTCATCAAGAAAAAGAGGGAGAGGACTCAAATCAACAAAATTAGAAATGAAAAACGAGAAGTTACAACAGACCACAGAAATACAAAGTATCATAAGAGACTACTACAAGCCACTTCTATGCCAATAAAATGGACAACCTGGAAGAAATGGACAAAGACTTAGAAAGGTATAACCTTCCAAGACTGAACCAGGAAGAAATAGAAAATATGAACAGACCAATCACAAGTAATGAAATTAAAACTGTGATTAGAAATCTTCCAACAAACAAAAGTCCAGGACTAGATAAAAAAAAAATGGGAAGAAAACCAAAATAGACATTTCTCCAAAGAAGACATAGAGATGGCCAAGAAGCACACGCAAAGCTGCTCATCACTAATTATTAGAGAAATGCAAATCAAAACTACAATGAGGTATCACCTCACACCAGTTAGAATGGGCATTAACAGAAAATCTATAAACAACAAATGCCGAGAGGGTGTGGAGAAAGGGGAACCCTCTTGCACTGTTGGTGGGAATGTAAATTGATACAGCCACTATGTAGAACAGTATGGAGGTTCCTTAAAAAACTAAAAACAGAATTACCATATGACCCAGCAATCCCACCACTAGGCATATACCCAGAGAAAGCCATAATTCAAAAGATGCATGCACCCCAATGTTCATTGCAGCACTACTTACGATAGCCAGGTCATGGAAGCAACCTAAATGCCCATCGACAGATGGATGGATAAAGAAGATGTGGTACATATATACAGTGGAATATTACTCAGCCATAAAAAGGAACAAAATTGTGCCATTTGCAGATACGTGGATGGAACTCGAGACTGTCATATAGAGTGAAGTAAGTCAGAACTAGAAAAACAAGTATCATATAATATCACTTATATGTGGGATCTAGAAAAATGATACAGATGAATGTATCTGCAAAGCAAAACAGAGACACAGACATACAGAACAAACATATGGATACCAAGGGGGGAAGGCGGGGTGGGTTGAACTGGGAGATTGGGATTGACATATATACACTACAGTGTATGAAATAGATAATAAGAACCTGCTGTATAAAAAATAAATTAAGGGCTTCCCTGGTGGCGCAGTGGTTATTAATTAAATTTCATTTTAAAAAACCAATATGAGTAGAAAGAGGAAAGGTAAGCAAAAATGTTAACACTCTGGTAACAAGATTATGGGCGATTTTTATTCTCCATACCAGGGCTCAGCAAACTATGGCCCACAAACCAAATCTGACCCACTGACTGACTTGTATATAGTTTTATTGGAACACAAACACACATGTTTATTTCTGTATTGTCATGTCTGTGGCTGATTCTGTGCTACAATGGCAGAGTTGAGTAGTAGTGACAAAGACAAAATTATTTACTGTCTGGCCCTTTACATAAAAAGGTTGCCAACCCTTGTATCTTCAAAATTTTCTAAAATGAGTAGGTATTACGTTTGCAATCTTTTCCTAAAATGTCTATTTCCACATTGTGAAAGGCCAGAGGAACAGGCTAACAACTTCAGATTTTATTCTACAAGTTACTGGGAGCACTAGAAGTTTCTGAGGAGGACAGGACATGATCTGACATGATGTCCACCAGTAAAACACAGAACACCAGATCATTTAAGAGGATGGAATTTAAACCGTATGCCAGGCAAAGTCTGTGATTCATCAGCAGCTGTGACTCTGGGCCACTCCTCATTTAAAGGGGAAAGTTAACTTAAGGTGTGGCTTGTCATTGTTTTCAAAATGCCTCCTCTGAATAAACCCTATGAGATGGTCTCTTCCCTGTAGTAATGACCAATCAAATTTTTTCCGAGACAGAAAGGCGGAGGCCATATGCAAATTTGTGACTTTTGCCTGGAGAGACAGTTTGAAAGTTCAGGGTGGTAATTCTGTATTCATGAAGTCAGTCCTCCATCTTCCAAGCTTTTTCCTGTCTCTTACTTTTCTTTTCTTTTCTAGAAGGACACAGGGAGATGACACTGGGTAAAGGGGGGGGGAGGGGGAGGGAAAGGCACAAAAGGAAAGAATAAAAAGTATTAGAAGCTTCTGTCTCAAGAGCCCTTAAGAAGTCCCTAGATCTACCCACCCTTAGAATGTGGCCAAGGCCCTAAATCCTATCTCCAGGGAATATGGTCCACCTGACTTTATCTTTAGAAAGAGGAAAGACCTGTTTCTCTAAGAGAAAGCCTCCTGTCTACAGGCTTTCTCCAGGTTCTCTGTGCCCTCACCACCTGCCTCAGGCCTACTTCCCCAGATGTACTGCAAATAACCAGTTCATACAAACCACTGTTTACACATTCTCTCAGGAATGAACACAGTGAAAGGATGGTAATGGTCTGAAGACTAGTTTCCTTGCAAATAAGCACACAACCAATCACAAAGAAGATTAATCATCTACAGACTGAGAAACTCCAAACTACCATAATTTCAGGTCTGGATGCGATAAAAACACAGTAAATAGGTCTCTGGGTTTTGGTTGTTTTGGGTTTTTTTTCCCTTTTAAACACATGATAATTTTTGGATTTCAGCAAATTAAAGCTGGGAATTTCATTTGGGGCACTTTATAAAACAGAACAATTTGCATGTAACTCTGCTAGCAGTTTTTTAAAATTTGAATTATGTTGTATTTTATTGGTTCATGAGAGAGATTGGATACAGAATGCACTGAGGTGATCAATTATTTAACAGACCATACTTAACATTTCACATTTTAACATATACCCGGTGCCAACAATTGTTCTCACGAGCTTTCTGAACCATTAAGCTGCACTGCTCTCCTTATTCTAAATCAAATATAAGTAATTTGTTGTCATAGCAATGCTTCTTCCTACTCCAAAATAGTTCAATACAGGCTTTATTTCTGCAGACAACTATCTGTCTACCAAAAATTGGTCATTATCTGCCATCTTCTTGACAAATGTCTTATTAAATTTAGCTGCCTGGCTTTTACAGTCATCAGGAGCCTGTACTGCTGTGGCACTTTCTAGCACCTGTACAGGAAAGGGGCTTATAAGACCCCTGTGGAATTGCCTGGAAGCATATCACAGTCGCTGGGTGACAGCCAATCTCCCCAGTCATGATGACAGCAATCCTTTGCATTATTACCCAGCTTTACGGTTTATAGAGTGCTGTCACCCACTTTACTGTATTTGAGGCAGTACTAGGTGACGCTTTCTTATATGCTTCTTCAACTCCCTACATCGAGTGGGTTATTTAACTGTGCACATCAGCAGTAAGTTACACTTGTTCTGATCTTTCTCCTCTAAGGCCAAGTTCTGCTTCTCTACCCTATTGATGAGGTATATATTAAGCTGCTGAGGGCGATTAAATCAGCTTTGGAATTGCAAATAGAAGGAACAACTGAGGCACAGGATACCATTTTGCTAGTTGCTTGTGCAATGGCCCACTGACAGATATTAACTGTTTAGATAAACACACAAGACTGCCCCTCCCAGAGTCAGCAACAACATTCATGCTAATCTCATATTTGTAGAGCATGTTAGTTTACAAAGCAGTTTCGCAGAAATGGTCTAATTTGGACTGTACCTCTTGTCCACCCATCCCCTAAGACACATAAACACAGCTAGATCAGGATGTGGGTACCTAAAATCTTATTCCCTGCCTTACAGTTGATCCATTTTTAAATAAGGATGAGTAACTGGTGTTTCCAAATCCAGTTCATAAGCCCTGGCCTTTATTTCACACAGCCATATTCCGTAGAAGGTAGAGCTCCCCCTTACCCCCGCCCCCGCAATTAGGTTGAAATTTCCTTTGCACTAAACTTCGGTAATAAAAGCAACTTGGAAGGAAAGGACCAGAGGGTGGGGAGGAGGGATTCTTTGACATTAGCCAAAGACTTTAAAAAGAAAAAAGTGGGGTTGAGGAGATGGATTCCCAGGAAATTTCCCTTTTTCTTTATCCATTCCTATGTTTTTAAGGTTTTTTATTTATGATCATATGTTACTTCTATAATCAAAAGATAATAATAATGAAAGTTGGTCCTAACTGGCTCACCTGCTCCCCCTTCTTTGAAACTCTCTGGGAGGGAAGGAGGCATGAGTGAAGAGGACCAGCTCAGAGTGCTTATTTCAGAAATACGATCGGAATACGGGGCTGCCCTAACAGAGCCTGAAAATGAGATTTCACAGAACCACACCGGCTCAAGAGCTGGAGCTGAAAAGTTCTATTCCCACCCAAATGTGACCAAATGTAATTTGTCTCTCTGTATGACTTCCAGCTTCATGTGGGCTGATTCTATTCGAAAATCTAATAAAAGGTGTAGTCGTTGCCATCATTTCTGTTGCTTGGTCCTCGTGAGCGCTTGTCTCCCACAGACTTGATTTTCCTTCTGCAGAGTGAGCGGAGGAGCTGATTAATTATTTAGAATCCCTGTACAACTATTATCTCAATTTCTGCACACCTCACCTCTGTCAAGTGGAAGGGGAATGAGTACTACCCACATAATTACCACTGAAACTAAAAGGCAGAGAGGTTAACGGGATTTGAACCAGGTCCCACAGAAAACGCTAGGCAATAAGAAGCAGAATGCCTAAGGGTCTGAAAACTGTCTGACCAACCAATAGCAATGTCTATAAGGCCCAAGAGAAATAAAGCTCTCTTTCCCAACCTCTCACCCAACCCAAAAGGAATACAGCTTTCAAAACTGTTTTAATGATGACAAAAAGCCTCTGGCAATTGAGGATATGAGGGTGTTAATTTTGTTTGGCAAAGTCAAGTTGCTTTAAGAATTTAATTCTATAACTGGGAAGGTGCAATTCTGATTTTAAATGTCTTTCTTCCCTGGAGCTCAAAATCCAATTTACCCAGCCCACCTAGAGGGATGCTTCTGCTTTCACCAAGTCACCCTTACTAATCTACAGGCTAAGTTGCAATGGGAACGCCTATATTGAACATTTGGTCAATGGACCTAACAAAGAAATGTAAAAAGTAACTTACTACCCCTAATAACATAGCTTCAAAATATATAAAGTAGAAGGTGACACAACTAAAAGAAGAACTAGATAAATCCACCTTTGTGGTGGTCAATTTTGAAAACTCTCCCAACAATTGATAGAGTAAGCAGATGAAAAATCGGGTAAGGCTGTCAAAGAGGAGCAAAATTAAAAAGGTTGACCTAACGGACACTGGCCTCATGCTGGGCCACAAAGCAAGTCTCATCAAATTGCAAAGAACCAGACCACGGAGACCACACCCCCTGATCACAATGTTATTAAGTTAGAAATCAGCGACAAAATAACTTTAGGAATGTTTAGAAAAAATTTTTTAAATCCTTCGAAACATCCCATGGGTTAAGAAATCACAATGGAAATTATAACATACTTGGAACTGAACAACACAACAAAATACTACATACCAAAATCTGTGGGATCTAGCTAAAGCAGTAGGTAGCTCAAAATTATTAGCCTTTAATGCTTATAGATAGTCAAATAAAGTCTGAAAATAAATGAGCTAAGCATCCGACTTAAGTTAGAAAAAGAACAAAAGATAAAACTCAAAGAGGGCTTCCCTGGTGGCGCAGTGGTTGAGAGTCCACCTGCCGATGCAGGGGACCTGGGTTCGTGCCCTGGTCCAGGAAGATCCCACATGCCGCGGAATGGCTGGGCCCGTGAGCCATGGCCGCTGCGCCTGCACGTCTGGAGTCTGTGCTCCGCAACGGGAGAGGCCACAACAGTGAGAGGCCCGCGTACCGCAAAAAAAATAAGAAATAAAAAAATAAAGTATTTTAAATTGGTTTAAAAAACAATTTTTTAAATTAGCATAAATTAACAAAACAGAAGACTAACACACTATAGAGAGAACAAAGCCCAAATTGCTTCCTACAAGAGATAGTAAATACAACTTATAAATTTCTGTTGAGATTGATTTTTCAAAAATAAGTAATGTTATGAATGAAAAGGGGATTATCTTTTTAATATGTACAGTTTTTATAGTTAAGAGGCTATTAACAATTTTTGACCAATAAATATGAAAGTTTAGGCAAAATGGTCACATTCTTAGAAAAACAAACTACCAACACTAAAGAAGACACAGAATACTTGAAAATTCCTATCATCATGAAAGAAACTGAATCAGTAGTCCAAAATCTTTCCACAGGAAGACACCAAAGCCCTGATAGTTTTACTGGCAAGTTCTAGCAAGCATTCAAGAAACAAATAACTACAATCTCATGAAAACTATTCCAGAGTTTAGAAGGAAGAGGAAGCACTACCCAACCCAGTTTATGAAGCTAGCATAAATACCAAAACCTGACAGGGACAGTATGAGAGAGGAAAACCAGAGCCATATTCATTCATGAACATAGTTGTAAAAATCAAATACTAGCAAACCATATCCAGGAACAAGAAAGATAATGCATCATGGTCGAGGTCATCCGATTTCAGGAATGCAAAGTTGGTTTAATATTAGAAAATCAACATAATTTACCACAGTGAAAGATTAAAGAACAAAAGCAATATAATCACCTCAATAGACAAAGAAAAAGCCTTTGATAAAAAGCAACATCCATTCATGATTAACAAAAAACAACTCAGCAGGGCTTCCCTGGTGGCGCAGTGGTTGAGAGTCCGCCTGCCGATGCAGGGAACACGGGTTCGTGCCCCGGTCCGAGAAGGTCCCACACGCCGCGGAGCGGCTGGGCCCCGTGAGCCATGGCCGCTGAGCCTGCGCGTCCGGAGCCTGTGCTCCGCAACGGGAGAGGCCACAACAGTGACAGGCCCGCGTACCGGAAAAAAAAAAAAAAAAACAACTCAGCAAACTCAGGATAGAAGGGAATTTCTATTGTCTGATAAAAGATGCCAAAATAATTTACACCAAACACCATACTTACCCGTGAAACACTGAAAGCATATCCTTTAAGACAGGGGAAAAGACAAGAGTACCCACTATTGCCACTTCTATTGAACATTATACTAGTGGTCTTAACCAGAACGGTAAGGCAAGAAAATGAGGGGTGGGATAGGGAGGGTGGGAGGGAGGGAGACGCAAGAGGGAAGAGATATGGGAACATATGTATGTGTATAACTGATTCACTTTGTTATACAGCAGAAACTAACACACCATTGTAAAGCAATTATACTCCAATAAAGATGTTTTAAAAAAAAAAGAAAACTAAAACAACAGAACAGAATGAATAGTTCAAGACATAATTCAAGAAAAAAAAAGAAAGAAAATATTACAAATAAAATGACTGCAAAGGAAGACAGAAGTCTCATTCGTTGTAGATTATGATTACCAACATAGAGAACCCAAAAGAATCCTCAGATAAATTAATTATAATTAATTTAAAAGCATTCAGCAATGTTGCTGGGTACAGAAAAAATGAGCAAAAATCAATTGCATTTCTGGACACCAGCAACTAACAATTACAACGTGTAAGTTACCAAAGAGAAAGAAAAAAAAAAAACACTAGAGACTTTACAAGGGAGTTGGTGAAGGCCCTGGTTCTGGTGTCAGACTGCCTAGTTCTAAAAGCAGTTCCACCACCAGCTGTGAGACTTTGGCAAGCTCTCAGTATTTAGCTGTTTTGTGCCCTACCTTTTAGACTTCTTGTGAGGATTAAATGAGTTAACACACGTAAAGCACTTAGACCGGTGCCTGGAACAAAGTAAGAGCTAAATAAATGCAAGCTGTTATTATCACTGTGAAGAAGTAGTTAACAGGCCTGTTATCAAGGGCCCCAAGGTTCAAACTATTGGACTCCAAGACATCTCAAGGGTAAAAAAATCAGGGAGCCACCTGTCATAGGAGCCAGTGAAACTCACCATGTTATCCCTTAGGCTGGGCACTGAACTCCCACACGCAACATACAGCTCATTACTCATACACCCTGCTGTCTACAGCTCAATTAGCAAAAGCACACACCTTTTCTCTGGAGATTTCCACCCCTATCTTCCCAACTCTTTTAACTGACAGCAAAAGTCAACAACTTCAAGCTTCCTGTGAGGTTGAAATCCAGAGTTCTGGTTGGTTACTCTTCATCATCAAAAGACAAGGCAAACCTCATCCCCTTAGGGCAGACTAATGCCAGGAGAGCTTCTGGAGGTATTCGAAGAAAGGTTGTTATTTGTTACCGGCTCCACTTCTTGGGGGGAAGGGGATAGACAGTAACTAATATTTTGTGAGCACCTATTATGTTCCATGTACTCTTCTCGGGGCTTCACCAATATTAACTCATTTAAATTCTTTCCATAACCTGATGAGATAGAATTCTTAGCCCCATTTTACAAATGAGACAGTGATTAGGTGACTTACTTAAAGCACAGAGCTCATGAGTGACAGAAATTAGCTTCAAACCCAGATCTGTCTGCAAAGCCCTGCACCAAGCTAGTAGAGAAAGAAATAAAGGAGGGAAGTGGGTACTATGTATATGAAACTGTGGATTTCAATTCTCCTTCTGACACCAGAGACCACAATTCCAATGGGAATGCAAATAATCATTATGTGAATAGAAGACTGAAAAATCAGCAAAACAGAAGGGTACCCAAGTTAGTGTTTATATAAAGTGGCAGCAGATAAAATGCTGCTGCCACTCTGTGGCATGACTGAGCAATATTTTTAAAAAACCCACAGAAAGGGACTTCCCTGGTGGCGCAGTGGTTAAGAATCCACCTGCCAACGCAGGGGACACGGGTTCAAGCCCTGGTCTGAGAAGATCTCACATGACGTGGAGCAACTAAGCCCGTGCGCTACAACTACTGAGCCTGCGTGCCACAACTACTGAAGCCCACGACCTAGAACCCGTGCTCCACAACAAGAGAAGCCACTGCAATGAAAAGTCCACGCACCGCAACGAAGAGTAGCCCCCGCTCGCTGCAACTAGAGAAAGCCTGCACACAGCAACAAAGACCCAACACAGCCAAAAAATTAATTAATTAATTTTAAAAATAAAAATAATGTTTGTAACTCTTTAAAAAAAAGAACAGTAATACTGCCCCTGTGTGGCCTCATTTTACCAATTCTTTCTCTGAAAACCAAGATATTCATGGCCGGAACATACACTCCTATGAGCATACGCAGACCCAGGTGATCATGAATAAGGTAAAATTGGGTTGGTAGCTGAAGAACACGACGTGCCTGCAGCTTGGGTTTTGATGCCCCCCGGTTTTTAACTCCTTTTTTTTTTTTTACTTAATAGTATCTCTTTTTTTTGGTAAGTCTTTTTGATTTTATTCACTCTAATGAGTGACACTGTATCTTACTGTAGTTTTTTTTAATATATCTTTTTTAAATTTATTTATTTTATTCATTTTTTTTTTGGCTGCGTTGAGTCTTCGTTGCTGTGTGCGGGCTTTCTCTAGTTGTAGCGAGCAGGGGCTGCTCTTCATTGCAGTGCGCGGGCTTCTCACTGCAGTGGCTTCTCTTGCTGCAGAGCACGGGCTCTAGGTGCACGGGCTTCAATAGTTGTGGCATGTGGGCTCTGTAGTTGTGGTACACGGGCTTCGTTGCTCTGTAGCATGTGGGATCTTCCTGGACCAGGGCTCGAACCTGTGTCCCCTGAACTGGCAGGCAGATTCTTAACCACTGTGCCACCAGGGAAGCCCCTAATTCCTTCTGTATGGCAACACTGCCAGGCTAACCGACCTGATGGCCCACAAGTGATGAATATCCCAAGGGCTTTGTCCTGGAACCAGTGAGCACAAGGCTAACATTTGTGCCACACTATGCACAAGCACCAGTGCCGTCACAGCCCACCTGTCAGGGCTTCCCCTTCCTGTCCCCAAGTAAATAATTTTGTTCCTCCTAATGGCAGAACCTAATCTTAATGGGCAGAAGAGGAGACCAGAGCCTGGCTTTGGGGGCAGCCCCTCACAGCCCTGCCTGATGCAAGCTGATTGATATACCCGTACGATCCAAAATAAGAGCCCCCAGGTTCAAGAACACACGTGCCCACACACCCCAAGGATAACATAAAAATACTTTTTAAGATCAAAGTTACCATTCTAACTGCAGCATCACATAGGTTTTATAGATTATTAACCTTAAGTGTTCTTGAATACAAGATGATTTTTGATGACGAAACAGATAAATGCAAGGTCAACAACACTAGACCTAGTTATGGATCTACGTGCTCTTAAACTCTGAAGGGAGATAAAAGTTGCACGTACAACCTTCTGTTTAGATTGCTTCTCTTCTAGAAACCACCGTCTCCCAAAGCCCTCTTGCAAAACAGAACACAAATTCTAGTAATTCTAACCCAGACCAATAGAATATGAGCACCCCAGATTTAGGTGCCCTGATACCCTTTCAGTCTTTACTTGATCTTTAGAAATACTTTCAGCGACTACAAAGGGCTGAAATGAAATAACAGCCACTTTAAGAAAGCTGGTAATTTTTGATGTGGGGAAGGAGCTAACTGAAAAGAAACTATTTCAGGCTTCCTTGGTGGCGCAGTGGTTGAGAGTCCGCCTGCCGATGCAGGGGACACGGGTTCGTGCCCCAGTCCGGGAAGATCCCACATGCCGCGGAGCGGCTGGGCCCGTGAGCCATGGCCGCTGAGCCTGTGCGTCCGGAGCTCCTGTGCCCCGCAACGGGAGAGGCCACAACAGTGAGAGGCCCGCGTACTGCAAAAAAAATAAAAATAAAAAAAATGCAGTAATTAGACCATAAATGAGCCTTGATAATAAGCTCCCTGGGGAGCAGAAACCATATCTGACATTCCTTGTGTATCTCACAGCCCCAAGTATGATGCTCGGCTCAGAGTAATTGCATAATAGATGCTGAGTGATACAGATTCACCGCACAGTGCCTGGCATATCATAAGCTTTTCACATGCCAGGCAGTTCGCAAGCCTCTCTCCCACCAGACTTTTCAAATATGTCAGATTTTACCATTCCTGGGCTTTTAATAAAAAGCAGCATTGCACAAGAAAACAAAGCTTCTTGTCACTTCACGTGACAATGATTGAACACGTAGGTGCCAGGCACTCTGCTCTGTACTGCAAAAGGGGCAGACCTGGGCCTAGTGCTGGCACTCATCCTATAAGCTTTATGAGTCAGGGTGAGTCAGTTAACCTGACCCAGTGCGAGGCCCAGTAAGCACAGTTACTATTATTGAGTAACTCCTGAATTTTACATCTTAGATCTCCCCTGATAGGCTAGCAACTAACTAGCACACGGTGGGATGAGCGCTTTACTAGTGATGCACCCACAGGCTTTGGGAATACACAGGACAAAATACGTGTATTGAAATAGTGTTAAATACACACACACACACACACACACACACACACACACACACACACGCAAACACACACACACACGCAAACACACAAGTTTCCGAGGGCCAGTCTAGGCTCAGAACACATTTAATCCCATCTTCTACACTTGTGGCTTCTAATCCTAGTTGCAGACTAAAATCACCTGAGGAGCCTGAAAAATTGCTGGTGTCCAGGCCCCCAGCCCATACAATTAGATAAGAATGGGGTGAGGGGAACAGGTATTGGTATTTTTATTTTTATTTATTTATTTATTTTTTTGCTGTACGCGGGCCTCTCACTGCCGTGGCCTCTCCCGTCGCGGAGCACAGGCTCCGGACGCGCAGGCCCAGCGGCCATGGCCCACGGGCCCAGCCGCCCCGCGGCACACGGGATCCTCCCAAACCGGGGCACGAACCCGCGTCCCCCGCATCGGCAGGTGGACTCTCAACCACTGTGCCACCAGGGAAGCCCAGTATTGGTATTTTTAAATGCTTGCTTAATGACTATAGGTGCAGCCAGGGTTGAGGACTCCTGGCCTCCGCCTTCTCCATCTCCACCTTTAGTCCCAAGCTTAAGTGACAGGTCCAGGGGATAACTCAACTCGGAGGCCTGCAAAGCCACAGAAATCCCATTTTGGTCACTCACCAGACTATTCTCTGAGCCATTAAGATGACTCTGCCACTGCCAAAACATTTTTGGCCACCAAAACTTAAAGAGGGGCTTTCTTAACCCTCGGTCAGTCAGAGAAGGTAATTAGCTAGTCCAGCCTCTGCCCCAAGCACTCTACTGGAGGCTTAACTGGCCTGAGATCTCATCCTTTTGGGGGAAGCTTCTCTACTCAAGTTGATATTTAATTTGTCCCTTCTCAACTGCGCTACTCTTTGCCTCATGCGGATGTTTCCTTACAGCTATGAGTGTGCTCAGCTCCCACTGCAGCTGGGACCCCCGCCAGTCTCTCCCACGACCCCATCCTCTCCCTTGCCCCCCTTATATACACACGCTCACTTTGGTTTGCTTTTCTAATTCCTTCTTAATCAGCCTCTGCCTCCCTCTAGGCCACCTTGCTACTCTCCTACTTGATCCCTCCCCTTTCAGCTAAACCTCCTGGCCGTGGGGTTGCTGCCTCACTCTAGCGTCTCTCTGTGTCCCTCTGCTCCTTTCCCGCCAGCCACACAGGCAGCAAGGCCCCTGTGGGCACAGCCTCCCAAACACATGATGCTTTCTCAGTTGCCAGATCTTCTCTCGTGAATTGGCTTCCTTCATCTGCTGACTCTCTTCTGCTAACTGCTCTCCCAGGCTGCCAACCACCTCCTTTCTTTCTTTACAAAAATATTTCTTCTTAATTACTCAAGAAATTTGTACTCACACCAAATTCAAACAATACAGAAATGTGTTAAGTATAAAGTGAGGGTGTCCCCCCCTTTCCCTAATCACTCAGGAGTAAACACTACTGGTACACATTCTTCTAGGCTTTTACAACGTGCTCAGAAACATGCACATATACAAGGGCTTGTGGTTTGTTTTCTTAGGAAATGGGTTCCTATCACATACATACTGTTCTGCAGTTTGTCTTTTTTTTTTTTTTTTTTTTTTAGAAGCCCTGTCTTTTTTTTTTTTATTTTAACAATATACTGTGAATATCTTTCAAAGGGAATACAGAGATCAGCCTCCCTTATAAAGGCTGCACAGTACTCCACTGGCTGGATTTACCATTCTGCCGCAGGCAGGCTGTTTCCCAGTCTTCTCTGATGCCATAACATCCGCGCACACAACTCTTCACACACAAGCATTTCTAAGTAACTATTTAGAAATGGGTGGACGGCTGCCCACAGGACCAGCCTGTACTCACCAATTCCAAGTGCCTTTTCTCAAGTCCTCCTTGGTCTCAACCTCTTTGCCTCACATGACAATAGAGGACCTGCTTCATGAAACTCCTTCCTCTCTTGGGTGTCTTTCCACTTTTGCTTCACTGAGTCTTTTCTTCTGCCCACAAAAGTAGGCATTTCACAGAATCCTTTTCTTCTTTCTCTCCCCTGGCTTCCATGATGTTTGCATCTTCTGCCCCTCCAACTTCTCTAAATCACGTTGCTAGCCCAACCACATCTCAATTGCCTGCTGTTCACTCCAGCCTCAACGTCTCAAACATCTGAGACTCAACAAATCCCCGAATGAACACCTGACCTCTTCCTCTAAGCCTCCGTTTCCTCATCCGGAAAACAAAGGGAATGGACTAGACTCGATTAAATTTTCTTTAAAAATTAGGAGTCTAGTATGTACTAGATGCTGTGCAGGATAGAAAAAAAATCAATAAAACACAGATCTTGCATTGAGGGAACACGCAAACTAAGGAGTGGGGGAGAGACATAAACAATTATGTAATATAAGGCAGAATAAAATGCTAAAGTAGACAAGAATGGCTAAATCTGGCTTGAAAAAAGCTTCACAAGAGGGAATGTTTAGGCTGAGCCTTGAATGATGACTGGCATCTCAACAGGAAGAGAAAAGAAAGTATTTCTGGCTGAGGGTACAACATGAACAAAGTATAAACTCAGAGTCAAAGAAGCATGGAAGTTCATGGTACATGTGGCTGGATCAGAGCACATATGAAAGAATGTATCAATACTAGAGGACAGGGACTTCCCTGGCAGCGCAGTGGTTAAGAATCTACCTGCCAATGCAGGGGACACGGGTTCGAGCCCCGGTCCGGGAAGATCCCACATGCCGCGGAACAACTAAGCCTGTGCACAACTACTGAGCCCACTCTCTGGACCCTGTGCGCCACAACTACTGAGCCTGCGCGCCACAACTACTGAAACCCATGCGCCTAGAGCCCGTGCTCCGCAACAAAGAGAAGCCACCGCAATGAGAAGCCCGCACACCACAACGGAGTAGCCCCCGCTCGTCGCAACTAGAGAAAGCCGGCGCACAGCAATGAAGACCCAATGCAGCCAAAAATAAATAAGTAAATAAATTTATAAAAAAAAATACTAGAGGACAAAGCTGGGAAGAAGGTTGAAACCAAGGTCATAGAAGATCCTGAATCCTATCATAAGGAGTTCAGGCTTTCCCTAAAGGGTTTATCTACCTGCCACTCTCTGACTGAGTAATAGTTGCTGCCTAAAATACTATGCTAAAGGCAATTCTGAACTGACATGGAGACACAAGTTGGGAAAGCATGCTCATGTTTTGATTAGCACGGTTGGCCTGGGGCACCGTAAGGTGTATTTGTCTAGCTATATCTACTATCCTTGCCGAAGGCAATAGGGAGCTATTGAAGGCTTCTGAGCAAGGGAATGGCAGGACCCAACATGAATTTTCCTTGTATCATTTCTGGCAGCAGTCTAAGGGATGGACAGAGCAGAAAGACCCCTAGAGAAGGGAAGATCAGTCAGGAAGCTGCTGTTAATAAGCCAGATGGTGGTGGTGATGATGATGATAAACAACCAGACGAATTAGGGCAGAGAGATCAAAGAAGAAAAGGAAGAGACAGATGGGAGAAATAATGGAAGACAGAATGAAAATGACTCAGAGACTATGATGATGGAAGAGAGGAATGGAAATGTGTCAAGGTTTCAAGGGACTTAACCTGGGTCACTGATGGACCGCAGTGCCATTAACTAAGATAGGGGCCATGAGGGGAAAGTATCATAATCCTTGCTTTTCACTCCAAATCCTCCAACCACTTTACTTGGCTTTTAAGCACTCTTAAGTACGCTAGGAGGGAAAAAGCAGGACATACATTGCTTGATGGCCCCAGCATTTATATAACCCCACACATAAACCTACTATTCTTCCTTCGGCCAGATCACCAAAGAAATATCCACCAATATCTGATCCTAAAACCAATGGGCTAATAATCCTTTGAATGTTCATGCCCCCAAAAGATGATTTTTCCTATTTAGATAGTGCTTTCTAGTTACAAGACACGTTCAACATATCTTATTTTACTTGACTGTGAGGTATGAAGGGCAAAGATCATCCCTATCTTACAGATACAACAGCCATAACTCATATTTACTCTACGCTTGCTATACACCAGACACTGATCTAAATACTTTACATGTAGACATGTACTGAATTCTTACAAGAAAACCACAAAGTAGATACTATTATCCCCATTTTACAGAGAAGGAAAACAGGCCCAGAGATGTCAAGTAACTTACCCAAAGTGACACAGCTAGAAAGCAGCGGAGCCAAGATTTGAACCTGGCCAGTCTGACTTCAGAGCCTGAACTCTTAACTACCACACTTTGTATCATATAAGAAGGTCAGGCACAGAGAGGCTACCTGACTAGCCAAAACTACTAGGTTCTGTCAACCAGAAACCTACATCCAAGGCCCACATCTGTCTAATACTTAATCCTGTGCTCTTTCTATTACTCTACATTGTTTACCGACATGAACTGACCTCTTCCACTGGGTTAGCAGATTATTTTGACCTTTTCCCTCTTTGACCTTTGTCACTCACTTCTGCCAGACAAAGTTTCTGATTTTGCTCCCCTGCCGTGCAGCCTCATACAACTGTTCACTAGGATAGGATGCAGGTCTCTATTTAGAGGAAAGAAATGGTGACCTCAGTTATAGTCCCAAGTGAATGGGTCTCCCTTCCAAACAACCAGTTATCTCGCAACAGATCACACTGGCTTGACACACAGGCTAACTGAGCATACACAACTCCCTGGACTACCTGCCCAGGACAAGCAGCAAGCAATGGTGGCACTACAGCCTGGCTCCTCTGTGGAAGAGAGGGAGCAAGGGCAGAAAAACACATTGAAAAGCAGTTGGCTATAGCAGTCAGGCAGAGAGGTGGCCTGCAGCCGTGAGATCCTCACTTTCAAGGCTGTAAGACAATGATGCTCAAAAAACACATGATTTCTGTTTCTCTACTAGTGGGCAAGAACAAAAGTCCATCTCCCTTTATGCTGTAATAGTTAGGGGTGGAAGGAGGCCATGTATGGTACTAGAGAGAGACAATGAACCGGGAGTCAGGAGATCTACCTCTGCTTCTACTGAGCTGTGCGACTTTGGGCAAGCCACTTCACCTCTCTGGGTCTCAGTTTGCTCATCTGGAAAAATGAGGGAGGAGATGATCTCTGAGGTTTTTTTTCAGCTCCGACCTGGCATCACTCTGCCATTTCAACCCAGGAAAGTATTGCTCGAATATTTTCTCCAGTATCTATAAGGCGACCAAAGGAGAAATCAGCTAGAACCGAGAGAAAGAAGGATTAGATAAAACAAAAATGACCTTTTTGTGGAAGGCTGCAAATTAGGTAATATATAGGCAATACACTTAAGCACAGTGCCTGGAGCATAATACATGCTCAAAATGTTACAAGTATTATTATCACTACTACTCCTAACTTTCAAAGTGTACAGAGATAACCAAAAATTATAACGAGCTCTTTCTCTTAAATTTAACTCCTTTTTGTCCATCTGACCCTATTCTAGGTTTATGGTGTTTAAAAGGTCTGGGTGAGGGAGGACCCTAAATGAGCAGCGGCACCAACTGTCCTTAATGTCGATGGACAGTTGTGACTGGAAAGTGAGAACCCAACCCCAAGGGAAACTAAAGAGAAAATGTAAGTGGGAGGAGCCAGGCTTAATCCTCAGTTTGCTGCAAACCGGCCGTGGAAAGGGGAATTTAAAAAAAAAACAGCAACAGGTGTGGACCACAGTGTACTTTGCAAATTGTTTTTCAGTTCAGACCCAAAGCGGGGAGTAAGAAACTTGGGAAGATGATCCCAGCCTGGTTTCCACGTGTGTCCATCTGAGCAAACACAGCCCTGACTGTGAGGTATGGCCAAACACCGTTCAGCCAGGCAGGAGACCCTGTGACCCGGCGGGCTTTGCATTCTTCCCCAGGAAGCGAAAGCAGCCTCGGCCTAAAGGTCACCCCTGACTTCCCAGGGCCAAGACAGCACCCCTCCCCGCCGACAGCCCCGCCCCGGGAAGGACAGCCACAGGGCTGGGGGAGTCAGTCTGTTTCTCTTTGCTCACTGGCCAGAAACCCCACCAGCAAACAGGGAAACATGACCTTGGCTTGGTGCTAGCTTGCAGGGCTAGGCTGAGGAGAGCTGAACTGTAAAGTCCGGTGCGGGGCCGCGAGGGGAATGGAAATCCACAGGGTCACCCCTGACTTCCCAGGGCCAAGACAGCACCCCTCCCCGCCGACAGCCCCGCCCCGGGAAGGACAGCCACAGGGCTGGGGGAGTCAGTCTGTTTCTCTTTGCTCACTGGCCAGAAACCCCACCAGCAAACAGGGAAACATGACCTTGGCTTGGTGCTAGCTTGCAGGGCTAGGCTGAGGAGAGCTGAACTGTAAAGTCCGGTGCGGGGCCGCGAGGGGAATGGAAATCCAAAGGTAAAACCGGGCGCCCTTTCCTCAGGGGGCCCTGAGAGTCCTCCTGCGACTGGGGGCCCGGGAAATGGGGAGAAAGGCCCACCTGAAGCAGCAGCCGGTAGCAGCGGCAGCCCAAGGGGCCAAGTGTAAAAGTGCTGAAGATAATAAGGCACTTATGCACATGACCCCGAGCAACATTCCTGCAGGGCGCAGGGAATAAAGCACAGCAACAGGCAGGCGCACTCGCTCAAGTGCCTGGGACTTAAAAAAGGAAACTCTTGACAAATGCAAAGCGACAAGGAACAAGTGGTGATATGAAGGAGACCCTTTGGTACAGTCTCCCCTAATTTCTCAGGGTTTCTCTTTGTTTTAGGAATGCCCTCCAAGCCAGCTCCAACCAGGGAACCAGGATTATTACATTATTAAAACATGACCTTAACCTAAGGAACTGCCTATTTACCCACAATGCTTGGGAACATGCCTGGGGGTCTTCCAATGGCCTTGCTGGGTGGGATAGGGCACTCCAACCCCAAGGCTGTGAAATCACATGACCCAGGCCTTGGCCCTGGAAGGCTACACTTAATTAAAGGGGACCTCCCTTTAGTAACTCGTGGCTGAGGTCCCAGTTCTGAAAGAGTAGCTGTTCTTCAAAACTGAGAGAGGTTTCCCATATCCGGGAGATACTGAATTGTCTTTTTTTTTTTTTTGGTCCATTTGCTGACATGTCAGGCAAAGCACTGGTCTACTTTTAGCCTGTCTTTCTCCTAGGAGCTCTGGGAGCAGTCCTTTCTCCTCCAATAATTTCTTAACCCTGAGAACAGGCGGCACTTAAGCAAGTTGCACTCCCCTCGGTCAAAATAAATTAATGAAAAAGGAAAAAGTAAATCCACGCACCTGTCTCTGCCCACACCCAAACCACTCCTTTCCTACTTCTGTCATGTACTCGTTGGTTTCCTAGGCTACCAATCTCAAGATAGCTGGCACCAGAGAGCCAGCCCATTGATGAAGAGCAGCAGTAATTAAGCCCAGAGGTCCCTGGAAAGCCAAGCTTCCTACCAATGACAGCCATCCTCCAAATGCTTCAGAAAGGGCTGCGTGATTTACAGTAACATCCAAATTCCCCACAGAACTGTCCTTAGGCCTCCAACAGTCGAGCCACCCTGCCCTGCAGAGATTATGTGGGTGCCACCTTCATGGAACCAATATTTTTGCCTACCACCTGAAACAAAGATGCCAGGGAAGCTGCTCTTGGGTGAGATTTTTTTTTGGGGGGGGGGAGGTGAGATGCTTAA
>NW_020171994.1:824892-830339 GCF_003031525.2 Neophocaena asiaeorientalis asiaeorientalis
TTCTTAAAGCTGCCTCCCTGTATCTAATCTCTATCATCTTATCCCAGCATCAGGCATCCAAGCTCACAGCAGCAGCAGCAGCCATAATAAGGATACCGAAGCTCGTGATCATCATCACGTATCACATCACGGGAAAAAATTTATTGACTGTCTACTATCTTAACTGCTTTATTAGTATTGTCTCATTTTTTCTCATTTAATTCTTACAACAGCTCTGCAGGGTAGGTATAATTATTATTCCATTTTACAAATGTGGGCAACTAGGGGTTGGAGAGGTTAAGTGACTTGCCCAGGGCTACACAGTTAGTGGTAGGATTTGAACCCAGGCCTTTACCACACTAGAGCCAGCTTCTACCCAGTATGCCTTGAAATATATTGTACTGCTACTACTACAATAGTCCCTTGCTATCCGCAGGGGATTGGTTCCAGGACCCACCACGGATACCAAAATCTGTGAATGTTCAAGTCCCTTGTATAAAATGGTGTAGTATTTGCATGTAACCTCGCACATGCTCCTACACACTTTAAATCATCTCTAGATGACTTATAATACCTAATACAATGTAAATGCTATGTAAATAGTTGCAAATACAATGTAAAAGAAATGTAAATAGTCGCCAGTGCACAGCAAATTCAAGTTTTGTGTTTTCAAACTTTCTGGAATTTTTTTTCCCTAAATATTTTCAATCTGTAGTTGGTTGAATCTGCAGAAGTAGAGCCCACGGTTACAGATGGCCAACTGTGCTATGAAAAACT
Source organism: Neophocaena asiaeorientalis asiaeorientalis (assembly GCF_003031525.2). Classification (NCBI taxonomy): domain Eukaryota; kingdom Metazoa; phylum Chordata; class Mammalia; order Artiodactyla; family Phocoenidae; genus Neophocaena; species Neophocaena asiaeorientalis. Next base: position 825,649 of record NW_020171994.1, read on the forward strand.
GCTAACATTTATTGAGTGCTGACAATGAGCCAGAACTTCTGCTAAATGCTTGATTTAAATTATTTCATTTAATCCTTGCAACAGCTCTATTAGGTAGGTACTATTTTTACTCCCGTTTTACAGATGAGTGAAACTGAAGTTGATAGCAGGTTAAGTAACATGCCTAAGGTCACAGGACGATGGAGCTCAAATACATACCCAGGAAATGAGGTCCAAAAGCTCAATCCACTAAGCTGAATTTGCATTAGGAAAAGGAGGCATTACTAGTGCCCTACTTAACTTAGCCAGTCTCCTTGCTGTGTCCCAATCCAAACCTACTGGGTCCCAGTGAGAACTTCACAAGTAAATGCCAATGAGGAAATCTGTCTAGCCCTTCCATGTATATGCCAGCAGCTCGGACCTGACGAGACTAGGAAAAGAGGAGCAAGACCCTTTCTAGACCCTTTCTCTCCTGGCCAATTTCCCCTAACTTGATTTCTGAAGAAAGCACCTCATGTCCAGCAGCCTCTGCTAATACTCTGCCCGGAACATCTAATAAGTGTTTACCCAGGGGCTCCCAGAGCCGTAGTTAAGGGCCTAATGTGCAACCTGGCTCTGCGCCTTATTTAATCAGCACCTGAATGAAATGTCTCTTTGCTAGCAACAGCCTGAGCACACAGTCTTTCTGCAAACACAGCTGGTCGACTGGCAAAGGCGATTCTATTCACAGGCAAAATACACCCTGAGTTTACACCACCACTGATGTGCGATGGAGACAGGGAGACTGGAGGCACCCGGATGGAATTAGAATGGGCTCATGCCTCCTTTCTCCTCCAGATAATCCCGCTTCTCGCTCTTCTACCCACCTAAACACCTGCCCATAGGACACGGCTTGAACTGTTTCTGCCCAACAGGCCAGTCCTCTCTAACCTCCCGTCTATTCCCTTTCCACAGAGCCACAGGCCCAGGACCAGACTCATCCCACCCTTCCTCCTCTGGCATTTGCTCCAACAGCTACTGTTAAGGAAGCACAGCCAACGGAGAGATCCCCCCAACCCTCCCCTTCAGGATCTCAGGTTCGCAACAGGTCTGCGTCCCTTGACACAGCACACGCTGACGGACATGCAAGCCATGCCCTATTTAGCTGGTAGCTCTTTCCCTGGGAAAGAGCTGAGTAAACAGAGAGGATCATACCCAGAAGAGGAGGAATCCTCCCCAGGCCTTCAGATTTAACTGCTGCATCCAAGCACCCTGGAGGGAGACTTACCCTGGGGGTCCAGCAAGTAGGGTAGCAAGACACTGATAACCCCAGTTCTCGGGGGGATGGTGGGGTGTGGAGCGGAAAGGAGGCCAAAAACTGGGTAAGGAACACGGGAAACGCCACCTGCTCAAAAACAAACACCCCACCATTTAGAGTAAGGGTAACAAGGCCCTTTAAAAAATGCCTGCCCTCCCCCAGCCCAGTTGAGTCTATGAGCCATTCGCACTTCAGTGTGAACCTCCTAAATGGAACTGATTTCTTCCTGATTTCCTCGGCGATATGACCTCCTCTGATGAAACGGGCATTTTGAAATGTATCAATACAAGGGGTTGATTCGGAGCTTTGAGTACTCTGGAAAGAGGCAACCCTGGATGGAGTGGATCGGGGGGAAAGACTTGGAAACGGGGAAGAGAATAGAAAAGAGAAAGGTAGAAGGACAGTATCACATTTCATCAGTTCTGCTGTGGAATCCGTGGGGACAGCAAGCACCCCATGAGCCGCTAAAAATCATCTTCTGGTCGCAGGTGGGATGCCTGCTATCTCACTTCCTGTATTTAATGTCGGCTCACTCTCATCAGTGTTCTGTGTGTCTGTCTTTGACCGTGTGAACCCTCCTTGGGACAGCACAGAGAACACAATTCTCTATCTCACAAGCCCCCTATCAAGGATTCGTAGGCAACTGCAGCTGTCTTATCAACGGGCCAGAAATGACAGAGCATTCCTTGGTTTGCCAAGGGAGAAATATGAAAAAATATCTTCCCCTGATAATAACAACGGAATGACTCCAGGTAAGAGTTGAGAAGCTTTCCTGTGACACAGGAAGCAACTCTGGGCCTTTATATGTATTGTTTCCTATGCCTGGAATCCCTTCCTTCCTGCAACACCCCTTCCTTCCTGCAACACCCCTTCCTTCCTACTCATTCATTCACACATGTTTACTGAGCACCTACTATGAGGCAGGCCCTGTCTGAGGTGCTAGAATAGAAAACAAGACAAACAAGGGCCTCTGCTCTCAAGGAGCTAACACGCCTCCTTTGTGAGTCAAATGTCACCTCTTCTAGGAAGCTATCCTTAATTGCACTAGGAAAAAAAAAAAAGACCCTCTGTCCTCTATGCTTTGTTCAAATCTGTTACCGTACATGTCATGTTGTAATTTAGTTGATCTTTTTTCTTGCCTGTCTCATCTCAACTGTGAAGAACATGAAGGCAAAGAATGGTTTTTATTTATCTTTGAATCTCCAGTGCCTGGCACAATGTTTGACACACAACAGGCACTGGATAAACGTTTGCTGAATGGATACATGAATGAATACATTCCCATGAGCATTTAAAACAAAAGTCCTGCACATAGAAAATTAACATGCAATAACTCTGTGTCAGTATTGCCTCTCGTTAGTTCCCCAAAATCTCAGACACTGGAAGGCTGGGAAGGGAGTGTAGAAGGACTGGAAATCCTCCACTGACGTAACCCCTAGGGACCCAACAAGCCACTGGAACTCTAAAGCTACCTTAAAATCCACCTCACAGTATCTCGGAGCCCTCAACCTCTAATTTCAGCCACATTATTTAACACCCACACAAATACTGAGGTACTACCAGAAAACTAAACGCCCGCCCAAAGGCCACCAGATTCACACCAGTCAGGAGGAGCATTTGAACTGACAGCCCACCTCATACTTTAGCCTCTAGATAATGTCTCTCCAAGCAGGGTCCAATGCTCACCAGCATCAGAATCACTTGGGAGCTTGTAATAAATGCAGATTCCCATCCTCACCCTATAGGCCCTAGACCTACTCAGACTCCCTGAGTAGAGAGCCAGGCATCTGCATTAGAACAAGCTCCCACGGGAATTTTTCACAAAGAAAGTTCGAGAAGCACTGCACTCCACACACATAGTCTCTTCAGGTCCACTCATCCAGTGACTGGCAGAAGATGCTCTCAATTCAACAAAAGATATGAAAGACCATGGATATCTTAAAATTTTCTTTGTCAATTATACCTCACAAAGCTGAAAAAAAAAATAAAGTAAAAAAAAAGATATGAAAGACCAGAAGTTGAGAAGCCTGGCTCTTCTTGCACAGGGTGTTTCAGTGAGGTATGACGACAGTGAGCTACCTACTGAAAAATACAAAAGGGGAGAGAAAGAGATGGAAAGTGAGTCACCAGACTAATAACGTTTTTTTTTTTTAACGTGTCTGACATTAAAGAAGGAAAAGAAGAAAGTAGACACTTCCAGATGTCGAACCAAGGGATTTCAGACCAAGATCCAACAGCGTAATTTCCTCACAGCAATGAAAGGGAGCAGATACTTGGGGCAGAGAATGGGCTGCAGTTCCTAATAACCAGCTCTTTGTGATGGAACCAAAAGATGTGTGAGCTGGAGGCAAAACCACCTCTCTCCTCTGGCTATTTCAAAAAACAGACAGGAGATTCTCTTAATGGGTACAGGAGACATAGGAACAGTGCCCAGGAGACCTCAAGGGAACACAGACAGAACCACCAGAGGGAAAATGAAAAAGCGGAAGAAAACAGTCAGCTCTGTCAGTCAGTCAGCCAGCATTATCCAGGCACACATTAAAAAATTAATGTGCATGTATTGTATTAAGCTCTGCAGGGAGTTACAGAGGGAAGAGAAAAAACAAAACACTACTTTCCTTAAAGAAAAGTGTTTACGCTAATGGTGGAAAATGAACAAACACGCAAAAACAAGCAAGCCAGTCGAACACTCACTGAATTACCTACATGTATACAAAGGCATATGTTGAAGAGCCAAATAGTCTGAGTAATATTCAGAGGGTCAGGAAAAGAGGACAAAAGCTGTTACTGGAATGAATGGAATAACTGTGGAGCCAAGGTCAACTGGAAAGTTTCACAGAGGAGACGCTTCAGGGGGATCTGCAGAGGGGAGGAACTCACGACAGATCCCACAAAGACAGCGATGAAAGAGACACATCTATGGCAAAGGGACAAAACCCCAGGGATCCTGTGGATCACCCCAAGTAGGAGCCAGCCACATACTGTTACTTAATAGCAAGCTCCACGCTGGGTTGTATTAACAAGTGCATGGTGAGAAAAGGCTGAGAAGGAAAGCTTTCCTCTCTGCTGGGTGTAGGCTGGACCTCTGGTCACAGCACCCAGTTTTATAGGCTGTGCATGAGAAGGGTATGCAGGCACGGGCAAGGATCCAGAGAAAAGCAACAGAAGTGATTAGAGGAATGGATTCTAATAGCTATCAAGAAAGGTGAAAAGGTGTTGAGGTTTGTCAGTTCCTGAGCCGGAGGTAAAAATCTATTGGTCATCGTCCAGCTCTGATCAGCTGTACCTGGAATCTCTGTTTAAGTGACCACAGAGTTATTCAGAGGATTAAAATGCTTTGTTTCCATGCGGCCCGTTTCATGAAGACGGAGATAGGAAAAGGTTAAATAATTTGCTCAGGTTCCCTAGCAAGCCA
>NW_020171994.1:830705-836004 GCF_003031525.2 Neophocaena asiaeorientalis asiaeorientalis
TTCCTTGGGGGAAAAATAAAACAAACTAAAAAGGAATGTCATGCCTCACCGCTGGGGCCCATATAAACATTATCCCCTTGTGTCCCCCTGGACTGATGACACAGGACACAGTCCATCTGATAAGCCGTCAGCAGATGGCTGGATCCCTCATTGTACCCATTCCCCACCGACGTCAATTGCAAGCAGGAGCAGTTATCAGCACTCCAGACAACAGATGGGATGAGGAGGTGTGGTTGGTCTGAAGTCAAGGAGGCGGGGGACAAAAAGCCTAGTTCTCAAATCTATCAGGTTTTCTCTCAAACAAATCCATCAGAGAGCAAATGGAATACACCCGTGTATATTCCGTGAGTTCCAAAAGGTGTCACAAAAAGCTCAGGGCCATTTTGAATATGTGCCATTCTAGGCTTTCAGCAAAGAGGGAAGAAGTAGAAAAATAAACAGTGAGCCAAAAGCAGGTTAGCCATATTTGGTGGAAGTCAGCCTTCTAATATATCGTAAAGACAGAAAAATAAAATAGCAATGGCAACTCTAAAAGAAGGATGGGGCTCACTAGGTATTATAGGCTAAAAACCAGAGGCTTGGCGTTCCAGGGTCAATAGCATCAATTATTATTTGGCAAATGTCCAGCTGAGATCCAGCCTGCCTTATGCACAGAGACACGGAGGGTTAAACATCATATGCTGTGCCCCACTCAGTTCAGCGCCCAATCAGGAGATATTGACACAGACACATACAGAACCAACCGGAAGTGGACAATTAGACAAGACATCCCAAATTTGATCTTTTCATTAAGTTCCTAAGACAGAGACAATATAACTGGATGCAAAGGAGATAAAAGGCCACCAGTCTTTATGGACACAATCAGTCAAATTGTCTGGCATTTTAACCCTTCTGCTAAGAACTTGTAGATTTTCGGACTTAAATAGCTATGAGAATCTCTTCCTGCTAAAGCCCCAATTCCCACTGTGGCAGCTTGGTTCTAAAGCCACCTCTGCCACTAACTTGCTGGGTGATTTTTTTGGTAAACAGCATAATCAGTCAGTAACCCATACCTGCCAAAACAATATGCACAAGGGGACTAGCCACACTTGAAGAAATACTGGTGCAGTGGGTAAACACCACTGATATTCAGCAAGGGGTTTAATAACAGTGCGTTAATCCTGGTGCTTGCTGATCCCGAGAACCCTCAAGCATCACCGGCTTGAGCTCAGATGTGGGAAGGTGCTGCTGTAATCATACAAACCTCCGCCAGACCCCAGTTCCAGGGCCCTTGAGATATCAGATGAGGCCAAAAAGAAACCAGACAGCAAAAAGAACTGCCCTTCCTTATGCTTCTAAAGCTGGCGGTCACCCAAAGGCAGCATGGCTACGATGAGGGTCTGTGTAACAAGGCCTTGGAAATAAATATTTTACAGACTGAAAAATGCAAGGTAAGGAGACTAACCACTTTCCCTCCAACTCTTCCATTTCCTGGCCTAAAGCAATACTGTCCTTGTTACAAACTTACACTGGCTCTGAGGAACAAGGCCTTTCTATAAAGCCATAATTGAGTCAGCCTGTTGAGAGACACACATCAGAAATGCCTCTGCTAAGCTCCCGCTTTCATTTCAGCTAATGTCTCCCTTTCCTTATTGGGACCTCTGAACTCCACAGAATTCACTGCCATAATATGGCCTAACTCAGCTAATTCACTCGCCAAAGCATTGCTTTGTACTCAACATCTCCCCTGTGGAATACACACAGTCACAGGAAACATTTTAACAACCCCCTCTCCAGGCTCAAGCTTATCTAGCATAACCCTAAAGAAGATAAAGCATGTGAAAGTGTCTTATAAACAGTTAAAAGCTAGATAAATGTAAAGTACTGCTAACCATACTTACTACCATTAGTCATTGCTGTAACTGAGTCAGAAAATTGTTTCCAACCATCTGTTGTTAAATTTCTTTTAAGGACTCACATGAACTTTTAAAAATCCATACGTCCCTGCTTCCCAGGAAGAGCCACAGGTAAGGTGTGGAATGTTGGATTCATCACAGGCTAAGTCCCCCACTAGGCCGGAAGTTACTATTTAAATGACACAAAGCAGTGACTTAGGAGTAAAGGACAAAGCAGTACAATCCTGCTCTGGCCCAAGAATTCCTCAGCCTGACTCTGTTCTTTGTCCCCCACCCTCTAGCTTCAGAGTTTAAGCTAAGCACAGGACAACAGCAAAAGCACAAGTAACAGGAATCAGTCCCTAGTTCCCCAAACATCTGTCTCTCTGCAGCTGTCAGCCCCGAGTGCCAACATCATCTACGTGTGTCCCTAAGGGTGGCCTGGTCATGTGTACTTTACGGGGAAGACACAGGGAGCAAAAGATGAACGAAGATGAGAAGATGAACAAGGCCACCTGAAATCGGAAAGGAGGCCAGAAGCATTTCTAGAATAGCTCTCTGTGGCATCCCCGGACTCTGCTTAAGAAGAAAAGAATCACAGAACATAGGCTGTCAAGAGCTAGGAATGCAACTTTTTTGCCTCGTTTTGCAGCTGGGAGAACTGAGACCCAAGAAAAGTACTTTCCCCAAAGTCACACAACTAATTAATGCCAGAACGAAGTCTCCAGCGTCTTCTAAAAGCCTCTAAAACCTTCTGCACTAAAAACCATGGTGCTGGACTTCCCTGGTGGCACAGTGGTTAAGAATTCACCTGCCAATGCAGGGGACACGGGTTCGAGACCTGGTCCGGGAAGATCCCACATGCCGTGGAGCAACTAAGCCCGTGCACCACAACTACTGAGCCTGCACTCTAGAGCCCACGAGCCACAACTACTGAGCCCACGTGCCACAGCTACTGAAGCCTGCGTGCCTAGAGCCCGTGCTCCACAAGGGAAGCCACCGCAGTGAGAAGCCCGCGCACTGCAACAAAGAGTAGCGCCCGCTCGCCGCAACTAGAGGAAAGCCCACGCGCAGCAACGAAGACCCAACACTGCCCTAAATAAATAAATAAATAAATAACTTTATTAAAAAAAAAACATGGTGCTGCCAGGTTTGATGTAATCACACCAGCAGCAGCCCCAGTCAGGCTGAATTTAGTTCTTTGTTGACCTTCTACATATGTGGTTGTCAGAGGCCTCAAGACCCCTTTGTAGAAAAGGCACCCTCTGACCCTCACCACCTGCCAACCAAAAAAAAGCTCTCCTGTCCCAAGAGCCTCACATAGCAGCGGCTGAGATGCGTTGTTTCCTTTCATTAACAAAAAGCCCATTCATCAAAAAAAGGAAAGAAAGAGGACAGGCTCAAATTTACACAGAAGGTCTAACTGGGAGAGCCCTGGGTTTCCTGTGAATGGCATCACTCCCCAAGAAGTCCTCTTTGGAAAATGCTACCCACTCCAACTCTGCTGGATGCTTATAGCCATCCCATCAATAAGAGCTGCTTTATTCCAAAGTTGTCTACACCTCCTTGCCACATCTGCAAGACTGGAAGGGGTTTGTGGCCATTCACATTTTACAGACTGGGAAACTGAGGCTAGGAACCTGCCATCAAAGGAGTTCCTAGAACACAGAGCTAGCAAGCATGCCAGCCACAAGCAGGCGGCGCCATGCCGATCAGCATCGGCCGCTCCCCAGAGACTGCCCTGCCATTCCGCAACCCCAAAGAGGGTAGATTACCTTTCCAACCCGGAAAGCTAATTCATCTTTTGGCTGCAGGCGAGCGACCTCCCATCCCTGGGCTCCACCAGGCCTTTAAAATGGAGATAAGCATCTCGACCTCCTGCCCCACACAGGGTTATCACAAGGCTCCTGAGAATAACCTTCTACAAATATAAAAGCAATAAAGATGCTAATGACAGGTTTCAAAACTGTCCCTGGATAAAACACACCAGGTTTTCCACAGCTTGAAATCTAAAAAAGATTTTTTTTTCCCTTTCTCCTCTTCCTCCTCCTCTATGATTTTATAGTTTTAGAACATCTCTCTACACAGGCTGAGTACAGAAAGACAGTCTCGCTCTTGGTCCTCACCCAGATTATTTTTATGTATCTGGCAACTTTCCTTTTCAGTCTCATTTGTTTTTCTTAGCGCCACTAATGGGAGGTAAAGAAATCAGCTGTCTGGGCACCCCTGGACCGTGACCTCAGGAGAGAGAATAAGAGTGGTAAGATGGAGAGGTTTGCAGGAAATAAATACCCTCTCACCATGGACAGAGAAAAGTTCATGAGTCTGCCTGGGGTCGGCTTCAGAGCGCAGTTAGTAGGAGCTTGGTGCTGCTCCAACACCGCAGAACTCAAAGGCAGACCTCACCCCGAGAGCGTAAACTCCCAAATGAAAGAGTCATTAAGAGAAACCCGTAAAAGGATTTCCCCAAAGTACGACAGTGCAGACCAGTAACCTTATGTGACCACCTCCAGGAAAGAATGTCACCAGGCCTCTGGGAAATTAACTGTGGCAGAGGTAATGGGGGAATGGGCCATGGTCCCCCACTGGTGATTCAGAAAGGGCACCTGGCTGGGGCTGGACTTCCTGCTTGTGAAAGACCAGGGCAGGCCTGGGAGGGGAGGGGTCGTGGCCTGAGTGCTAGTCTTTCCTAGTGCCCACCTCCACCGTGGAGCTGACGCATTGTGCAAAGGTAGAAGAGAGCCAAATCTGAAATCCGCACACAAACTGCCTCGCTGGAAAATCATTTGTGAGGGTCCCACTACCCACAGGGATGAGGTGCTCTACACTGCCACGTGTCCTGAGCACACAAATGACTCTGATGGCTGAGGCTGCCCGGGGTGGGGTGGGGGGGAAGTCAACAGACTCACATGCATCATGGTGACCAGGTGACAGGGGTTGAGCAGGTAGATGACGGTCTTGGTGGCGAACTTAAAGCCCACCTCCACCCCGAAGGTCAGGCACAGGGCTACTAAGAGCAGATTCTTGCTCAGGCTCTCTTTGCCTTCCTCTGGCCGCTGGGTCACCTGCTCTGGCTGGCAGCCACGGCCACCCCTACCGTCCTCCTTCGTCTGCCTCAGGATGTGCCGCAGGGCCACCAGGATCTCCAACAGAGCCAGGGTCAGGACCACCACACTTTCCAGCAGCCGCTGCTGCCAAGAGAGGAAGGCAGCACAGTCGGGGCCCCCATTGCCTGCAAAGCTGGGGTCCACGCCCCCATAGAGCCAGTCCAGGAGACTTTGGTAGCTATACCGGGACATGATGCAAAGTGGTTCCCCTCGACCACCGTGCAGGAAGCAAGAGCGAGATGGAACACAAGCCCAGAGGGTGGCCCGGGTGGTGGGACATGTACGGAGGGCACACCCCCGCACCCGCACCCCCCTCCG
>NW_020171994.1:836147-836366 GCF_003031525.2 Neophocaena asiaeorientalis asiaeorientalis
GGAAGGCGTCTTCTCCCACCTTTCTAGCCACAGCCCTACTCTCCAATACTAGGACGAGGCTTCTTTTCCTACTTTGCCCGGCCCTTCCCCCTCCTGCTCCGCTCCAGCGTTTCTCCTTCTAACCTCCGGACACACAGCCCACCGCTGCCGCTGCAGTCTCTGCCTCTGCCTCCCTCTCCAGGCCCTCTGTCTCCCCTTTCTCCTGCCACCCCTTTGAGC
>NW_020171994.1:836476-848627 GCF_003031525.2 Neophocaena asiaeorientalis asiaeorientalis
TGAACTTGGCCGAGAGTCCTGCCACTGAAAGGCCTGCCAGGACGGTGTGGGTGTGCAGGGGCCCCAGAACTGGATAAGGGCTGCTGATTGAAACGGGAGCCCCTCTTCCCTGCTGCTTCCTACCCATAGACTGTGGTTTGCTTTTCTTTGGGCAAGGAAACGGGAAAAAGACCTGTTAAGAATCTACCTCGTGTTGGTTTAATATTTATTGAAAACTCAAAAAGAGAATATCCAGAAAAACACAGTTAGGCACCTCGCCTGGGAAACACTTTCTTGTGATGGCTGCAAGCCAGACTCAAAACAAAATACAATCTACTGTATTATCAGGCCATTGTCCTCCCATCCTTTCCAAGTCTGGTTTTCCCCACGTAACCTCAGAGCCAGGTAACCTTGTCTAATTCCAAGCTTTGTACAGCATCAACCATACACCTGATGCTCTCCAAGTGCTAATTAATAAAGAACAACAACAAACAAGGATTGATTCAGCGGCTCTCCGTAGGTGTTTTGTTAAATCCTCTGCACCATAACATTAAGGATAAAGCTGTGGAGCTCCTGGCAATGACTGCAGCCTGAGATCTCAAGTTCCTATCTTCAAGGAAGTAAGAATGAGGTTATAGCGCTCAGCAAAAGGCTTCATTAATCCATGCAGAACTTCCTTGGGAATTTGGCCTAGAGGGTCCTGTGTTTGCAAGATGACTGTCTTTAGTGACTGTAGCCAGGCCAACTTCCTCACCTGAGGCACAAATTCCTCTCTTGCCAAGTGTAGAATAGCCAAGCGTTTTGACGACTAGGATTCTAGTTCTAATTATGCCATTTACTTGCTATGTCACCTTGGGCAATTTACCTCTCTGTGCCTCAGTTTCCACCTCTCAACCGAAGGGTTATCAGTGATCTATTATCTAATCCCTAGGATTATACACATTTAAAATGAGTTGAATTATGCAGCACATTATGTAGTATCAAGTGCATGAAAAGTGCTCGATAAATGCTACCCGTTAGTTATCTTCATCCAGTTCTGCATCTGCGCTGGCAGGCCTGCATGGGTGCAGACACACTCACATTCAGTGCCCCTCCCCTACATCTGCATAAACAATCCTACCCAGCCTTCAAAGCCCACGTGAAATTGCACTCTCCCTACCCCCCACCTCCAGCTCCCAGAGCTCTATCCCTCCTCTGAACTTCAGCAGCAGTTATTGCCTGCACTACTCATTTTATTCTGAATCACATACTGCCTTCCATTGTTCTCTCATTGTTAGTTCTGTCTCCCACACTCAGATCTTTGACAGCAGGGATGGGTCTTCATCTTTTCTAACCGCCCCTCAGCACCTAGCAGAGTGGCAAACGTAGTAGGCACTATGCACAGACACTGGGGGAGTGTTGTCCCCATAGGTAAAAGGCAAACAATGATTGAACTGAAATGGTGGGTCAGATTTTGGAAACTCATAAGCTCCAGACAAATGTCCTGATCATTTCCTTGCTGGGACAACAGGCCATTGGCTTCTTGTCTCCAAACCATAACAAGAGCACGTGAACTTGGTTTTTTAAGTAGAACCTTGAAGCGCAGTGATAAGGGAACTGGGACCTTGGGGAAAGTCATCTCTCCGTGACTCCATGTACTCAGGTAAAATGAGTGGGGTGGACTGGAATGGATTCTAAGATGCCTGTCGGCTCTACGATTCTATGATTCTAGGAACTCAGCCTTGCTGCCTTTCATCCAAGTCATCTTTGAACCTTAAGGCAGAAACCTGATCTAACTGGCTTGGTGATCCTAGCCACCTTTCTGCCTGTTGAGACAGTACCTTAAATTCTTTTGTCCAAAGTACCTTCCCAGCTATAAACTCAGCTGACCTCCTATGGAATGCAAAGAGTCAAATTATTACCTCTGTCATACCATGGACAAGCAGCTCAGAAAGGTGTAGTGACTTGCCTAAGATCACACAAGTTCGTGGCAGAGTGAGGGCTAGAATTGGGGGTTCAACAGCACGGACCAGAGCAAGCTTGCTCATTGACTTGGCCATCTGACCCTTTCTCCTCCTGCACTTCATATTCTTTGAATCCACTCCTGTCCTTCTACGCACAATCTAACCTGAAAGTCAAATGCGTGCATGATTGCCCACAAGCAAAAAACAATGCACAATCCCCATGTTATACAAAATGTTATCAATAAAAATAAACTGTGTGTATGGGGGAGAATGAAGAGAGAAGCCTTTGTCTTGATCTGACTATCTGCTTACTGCTTCTTTTTTCCCCCTCATTCATTCAACACTAGCGTTCATTCCACAAACATTTACTGAGCCTCTATTACAAAATTACATATTGCATAGGAATATCCTAGACTTGTAGGCCATCTCTGCCTTCAAGGAGCTTAAGATCTAGCTAGGGACACATGACAAACAAACAAGGAAGGCTGGATAACAATACAGGAGGGAGGTATGAATACAAACCATGCAGGTAAGAGCTGCTGCCACCAGAGCAAATCTTGCATATTTCAAGTGAGCTGCACAGGCAATGAGGGTAAGAATTCAGTAGTTCAAAACCAGGCAAAACTCACAGCAGTAAAGGGGAACAGAATCTGTCACCCCAGAATATGCCTAGTTGGCATAAGGATTATTGTAGACTGATTATTTTTAAGAAACAGCTGACATAGGAGAACTTACCCTTTTGTAAGAGATATTTACATTTATAAGGGAAATCTCCATTTTTAAATGTGTCTCCCTCTCTGTACAAGGTAGAGAAGAAAACTCTAGAAGCTCTCTAGAAACTCTTATCAGCAGAGGAGGCTACAATTTAAATCTGCATAGCAACTTTACCCTTGTTTACTGTGGTTTTCCTGGTCACTCACTTTGAATAGCTGGCTCCCTCCACCCTCAACATCATTTGTCTTTATAAGATGGTAGTTAAGGTGGTGGCTTGTGCCATTTCAGGGAGTTACTCAGTTTTCCTGGGTCTCTCCCATGTGCTGTATACAAAACGAGTCTCCCTAAAACTGTTTCCATGCTGGGTTTATGATTATCCTTTCTATCCAAAACTTGATTCCCTTTCCTGTCCTGCCCCTGTTCCCCTCAGGATTGAGGAGCATCAAAGAAATGGGGGGACTGAAACTGAGCAGGACCCTGCGGGGCCCTCCCCAGTACAGAAGTCCCTCCGTGTCCCCATTTCTTGTTTGTAGAAAAGGGTTTTAGTCTCCTAGGCCTTCCCTGAGTTCCAAAGAGCAGACTCAAGCAGTTACTAACAAGTTCATGTGCCCAGCACACAGTGAGGCCAAACAAACAGAAATGTCAGAGTTTGGAGCAGAGAAAGGTTTATCGCAGGGCCAAGCAAGGAGAACAGGTGGCTTGTGCTCAAAAAACTCAAACTCCCTGAAGATTCTTGGGGAGAAGTTTTTAATAGGCAAAATTTGGGGTGAGGGCTGCAGGGTGTGTGGCTTTCTTCTGATTAGTTGGTGGTGAAGTAACAGGGTGGTGCTCCAGAAATCTTGCGCTCAGCCTGGAGTTACCATCCTCCACCTGGGCGGTGGGGGGGGGGGGGGGGGCTTAGTTCCTGCAGAAGAGCTCAAAGAAACGCAAAGATTGTTATGTATATTCCTTGAGGAGGAACCAGGACCCTGCACTATTGTTCCTTAATTGCTCCTCCTTTGTTTATACATTCCCTTACTTCTCTGATTAGCAACTGTTTGAACCTGCCCTTTGGTACTCAGGGAAGTTCTAGAGGCTGAAGCCTTTTTCCAACACAAAAGAAATGGGAGACCCAGAAAGGATTTGTACCCAGGAGGGCCTCAAAGGGTCCTGCTCGGTTTCAGTGAGGGAATGCAGAAACAAAGAAAAAGCAGGTAAACAAGAAAAGTAATGACAATAGTTCAGTGATAAAACAGAGTCCTAGTTCCTCCTCAAGAGATATACATAACAATCTGACATATATCTTTGAGTTTTCTGGAGGAACTAAGACACACACACACACACACCCAGGTGGAGGATGGTGACTACTTACTGAACACAAGCACATAGACCCCAGACTGGTTGGAACCAGAAGGTTGATGATTAAGATTCCAGAAACATCACCCTGTTATCTCATCACCAACCAATCAGGAGAAAGTCATGCACCCTGCAGCCCTCCCCTCAAATGTTGCCTTTGAGGCAACCCTTCCCTTAAAATCCCTTCCCTGAAAGCCTTTGGGAAGTTCAGGTCTTTTGAGCATGAGCCACCCATACTCCTTGCTTGTCACCTGCAATAAAAGCTGGACTTTCCTTCACCACAACCTGGTGTCAGTAAATTGACTTTGCTGTGCAGCGGGTGAGCAGACCCAAAGTTCAGTCCAGAAACATATACAGGAGGTATACATGTTATTAAATGTCTGTTTGTTTTTCTCCTGTTGATCTGTCTTATTGCAAGGGAGTCTCAGACAGGAACCTAGAAGGGGAGAGGGAACATTATTTTTCCTCTCCTACAGCAGTTCTTCTTGAGGGGCACTGACAGGGAAGGTGAAGGAAGTCTTCCAGAGTATAGGCAATGCTTATTTCTTGATCTGGGTGCTGTCACATGGGTGCACACATATGTGAACATTCATAGACCCCCAAACTTGAGAGTTTTGCACTTTACCACGTACCAGTTATACCTCAGTTTTGAAAAAAATTCAGAGAAGAGAGAAAACATCTAGAGCAGGAATTGACAGGAACTTCTTCATGGAGGTATTTAATTGGAGTTGTGAATGAATCTAGGCCAGTGGTTGTCAGCTCTGTCCATGAAACCAAGCGGGACCCTGTGGGGCTCTCCAAGGTACAGAAGCCTTTCCATGTCCCCTGTTTCTTGTTTGCAGGAAAAAGGCTTCAGCCTCCTAGACCTTCATGAATACCAAAGGGCAGATTTAAATAGTTGCTAATCAGGGAAGGGAGGGGATGCAGAAACTAAAGAGGAACAATCAAGAAACTATAGTGCAGCCTCCTGGCTCCTCCCCAAGGGATATACATGACAATATCTTTGAGCTCTTGTGCAGGAACTAAGGCCCCCACCCAGGTGGAGGATGGTAACTTCAGGCTGAGCACGAGATTCCTGGAGCACCGCCCTGTTACCTCACCACCAACCAATCAGAAGAAAGTCACATACCCTGCAGTCCTCACCTCAAATTTTGCCTATTAAAAATTTCTCCCCAAAAGCCATTGAGGAGTTTGGGTTTTTTGAGCATGAGCCACCTGTTCTCCTTGCTTGGCCCTGCAATAAATTTTCTCTGCTCAAAAGCCCAACGTTTCAGTTTGTTTGGCTTCACTGTGCATTGTGCATATGAATTTGCGTTCAGTAATAGGTACACTTAAGAATCAACTGAGTAGCTTTTTAAAAATACTGACTCTGGGGCCCACCCCAGACCAATGCAATCAGAAGTTCTGGAAATAGGGCCTCAGTATGTTTTTTTTTCTTTTTTCTTTTTCTGTTTTAATTAAAGTGGAGAACTACTATGTGTCTGGTCACTACAGCAAGAATATCTAACTAAGGCTGATGAAACACCAGTAAGTGGTATACAGTATCTCATTTAAGCCTCATGATAGACAAACCTGAGAGACAGGTACCATTATTATGATCCTCATTTTACAGATGAGAAACTAGAGGCTCAAGTCATACTGCCTATAAGTGTCAAAGCTGGATTTCACCCTAGATCTGTTCACCCCAAAGCCTGAACCCATATACACTATTGCCTGGCAGCCGATCATGTCACTGGGGAAACATAGGCAAATGCTCTTGATAGACGAGCTGGCTGTCCATGAAGAGATCATTGCTTTTTAAATGTTCTCTTTTTTAATTGAGAGTTAACTTACATACATACACTAAGATGCATTACTAGTCTTAAGTGTACAGCTCCATGAGTTTGACAAATGTATACACCCCTATAATCACCACTCAGATCTTGATGTCCCACACCCAGTCAATCCCCACCCCCGGAGGCAACCATTGTTCTGATTTCTATCATCATAGATTAGTTTTGCTTAAACCTGAATGCCATATAAGTAGAATCATAAACATGTACTTTATCGTATCTGGCCTATTTTGCTTACCCTTCTGTCTGTGAAGTTCATCAGATCACTTCTTATGTCAGGAAATAAATACTAAGAGTATAGGAGATGCCAAACCAATTACACTTGGGACCCACCAGGGCTCAGGGCTTTCATTGCCAAGCTGGGAACTGTTGTAACTGGGAAGCCCCTTCTCTACCCCCGTCACTATAGTTCCCAGCCATCTTCCCACTGCTGATATTAACAGTGGGGCCCCCGTGTTGTATTTCTACTGAATTGTTCAAGACACATTAACCTCATACAACCTGGGAAGCAGCAGAAGCCAGCTTCCTGGAGTCAGAGAGAGGTATATACTACAAAGAAATTGGCCTCTGGACTCCAGGAGCCCCAGGAAGATTTCCAGTCCTCCCAGTTTTGGAAAGGTCTCAAAGAACATTAATTAACATTTGGTAGGAGGTGGGGAGGGCATTTCTGCTGCAACCCCACCTTAGTAAAGTTTAATAAAGTCTTTATATTCCCCTCTACTTCCCATCAGAACTGAGCCCAGAATGCCATGGCTGATCCCCAAATAACACAAATTGGACACAGCTACTCTCTCTCTCCTTCTGTCATCCTTCCACCCCAAGCTAATGCCAGCCTCTTGTGCTCAGCTACTCTATTTTTGTAGGCAATTCCAAATTTCTAGATTTTCTAAGTCCATTTCTATGTGCTAGCCCTTCTTCGCATGGTAGAAACAATACAACTCTTTTTAATGGGTTTAGTCATATGGACACAGCTTTACTCTCTCTCTGTTCAGGGTCTCTGGCATGAGGCAACAATAACTCCAACTCTCACAATGTGCAGAGTTCTTTCATCAGGGCTGTAAAAGGCAGAGAATCACAATCCTTGCACTCTATTTCCTGGCTTTATTTTAAGGGTTTCCTTTCTATAACCTTGAACTTTGACCTTTGGACTTTATTTGTAAGTCTCCTGGAGTCTCCAGACATCAAGCTAACTTTTTGATATGGTTCCTTAGTATCTGATGGAGTTTTTTCTTTGATTGTTTGCTTTGTTGTTTGGCTCCCTAACTTCTAACATACTTTGATCCCTCTAGCAGCAATTTTCACTTGCCCTCCACTGGATCGCTTGATAAGAGACCAGACCCACTAGTTGAGAAAATCACTGTGTTCAGAGACAAAAACAATCCAGGTTCTAGCCTTGTGTCCTTGACTTCCTACCTAACCGACTTCACCCTTTGGTTTCCTCATATTTGGCAGAAAGGTACAAATTCCAAACTCTCCTTGTTTCACAAGTATATGTACGGGACAAATAAGAATATACACCTGAGGGGACTTCTTTGGTGGTCCCGTGGCTAAGACACTGTGCTTCCAATGCAAGGGGCAAGGGTTTGATCTTCGGTCAGGGAACTAAGATGCTGCATGCTGCACAGCATGGCCTAAATTAATTAATTAATTAAAAAAGAATATACACCTGAGGTGCTCTGCAATCTGGTTGATCTATAAATTCAAAAGATTATTACCATCATTAAATCTTAAATAATGGGAAAGTCATGCTTTCACAAGGGAAGCCAGTTAGAAGTACATATATCAGGTACACACCAAGAAAAGAAAGAAAAACTTCAGGAACAGCACACACGAAAAAGGTCTTTGCTTTGGGGTAAACTAACTGAACAGAACTGACATTATTAAACCTTTTATTTATCATCTAGAAAGCCCAAGCCAAGCTGAAGAAAAAGTTCAAGATTAACAAATTACTCCTCCAGCTTCCAAATTTAAACTTTGCCTTAATTCCTTTAATTGGCTATCAGTGGAGAAATGTTTTCTTGGCTAAGTTACCACTTACTGCGTTATCAGAAATTCAATTTGGCATTATTTGGTTATTTAAATCATGAAGCAGTCAGGTGGTTGTCTTTTTTCAGGGCTTCCAAGAAAGGTGTGTGGTTAAATGTCACAGACTCAGGCAGAGCCAAAAACTTGCTGTGGCATACTGGGCAGAGCAGGGAACTCTTCAGGACTTGGGTTGCTTGCTCTGTCCTTCACACAGTCTGGGAAAGGCTGGCTGGCAGAAATGTCATACAGTTCAAAGCACAGGAGAGAACTAGCAGCCAGGAAACCTGGGTTGAATTTGATTAGCTTGGGCTAGTCACTCTCTTTCTTTGGGGCTCTAGTTTCTCTTTTGGAATCCGAAAGGATTTCAGTCACTCATCTCTAAATTCCCTTCTAGCTTTAATAGTCCTTAAAAAAAATCAGGAATGTTGGTGTGAAAACACAGGCCTTAAAAATATGGGCTGCAGTTTGGAATCCTGACTATCTAGCTCATTTGTCTCTTTCTATGCCACGATGCGGGAAAGAAGAAATTGCTCCATTGAATAGAGACATAAGCTGATTGATTCCACGCTAAGCTAGTCCCAGGTGCATGGAAGATGGCAGACCCAGCATCTTCCTGAGGGAGGCTCATACCTACTGGTTGTATTTCCTCACGTCCCTTGTTATCATTCTTTTTTTTTAACATCATTATTGGAGTATAATTGCTTTAAATTGCTGTGTTAGTTGCTGCTGTATAACAAAGTGAATCAGATGTACGTATACATTATCCCCCATCCTCTCCCTCTTGAGCTACCCTCCCACCCTCCCTATCCCACCCCTCTAGGTGGTCAAAAAGCACTGAGCTGATCTCCCTGTGCTATGCAAAACAGTGCAAGAGTGTTCCCTTTTATCCACACCCTCTCCAGAATATATTGTTTGTAGACTTTTTGATGATGGCCATTCTGACGGGTGTGAGGTGATACCTCACTGTAGTTTTGATTTGCATTTCTCTAATGATTAGTGATGTTGAACATCTTTTCATGTGTTTGTTGGCAATCTGTGTCTCTTCTTTGGAGAAATGTCTATTTAGGTCTTCTGCCCATTTTTGGATGGGGTTGTTTGTTTTTTTTATATTGAGCTGTTTGTAAATCTTGGAGATTAATGCCTTGTCAGTTGCTTCGTTTGCAAATATTTTCTCCCATTCTGAGGGTTGTCTTTTCATCTTGTTTATGGTTTCCGTTCCTGTGCAAAATCTTTGAAGTTTCATTAGGTCCCATTTGTATATTTTTGGTTTTTTTCCATTTCTCTAGGAGGTAGGTCAAAGAGGATCATGCTGTGATTTATGTCATAGAGTATTTGGCCTATGTTTTCCTCTAAGAGTTTTATTGTGCCTGGCCTTACATTTAGGTCTTTAATCCATTTTGAGTTTATTTTTGTGTATGGTGTTAGGAAGTGTTCTAATTTCATTCCTTTACATGTAGCTGTCCAATTTTCCCAGCAACACTTATTGAAGAGACTGTCTTTTCTCCGCTGTATATCCTTGCTGCCTTTGTCATAGATTAGTTGACCTTAGGTGTGTGGGTTCATCTCTGGGCTTTCTATCCTGTTCCATTGATCTATATTTCTGTTTTTGTGACAGTACCATACTGTCTTGATTACTGTAGCTTTGTAATATGGTCCGAAGTGCAGGAGCCTGATTCCTCCAGCTCCATTTTTCTTTCGCAAGATTGCTTTGGCTAGTCAGGGTCTTTTGTGTTTCCACACAAATTGTGAAATTTTTTGTTCTAGTTCTGTGAAAAATTCCATTGGTAATTTGATAGGGAGTGGTACATGGGAGTGTTTCCTTAATGTCTCTTTCAGATTTTTCATCATTCACATATAGGAAGGCAAGAGATTTCTGTGCATTAATTTTGTATCCGACTACTTTACCAAATTCATTGATTAGCTCTAGTAGTTTTCTGGTAGCATCTCTAGGATTCTCTATGTACAATATCATGTCATCTGCAAACAGTGACAGTTTTACTTCTTCTTTTCTGATTTGGATTCCTTTTAATTCTTTTTCATCTCTGATAGCAGTGGCTAAAACATCCGAAACTCTTTTGAATAATAGTGAGCATGGGCAACCTTTTCTTGTTCCTGATCTTAGTGGAAATGGTTTCAGTTTTTCACCACTGAAAACGATGTTGCCTGTGGGTTTGTCATATATAGCCTTTATAATGTTGAGGTAAGTCCCCTCTACTCCTGCTTTCTGGAGAGTTTTTATCATAAATAGGTGTTGAATTTTGTTGAAAGTTTTTCTGCATCTAATGAGACGATCATATGGTTTTCTCCGTCACTTTGTTAATATGGTGTATCACATTGATTGATTTGCGAATACTGAAGAATCCTTGCATTCCTGGGATAAACCCCACTTGATCATGATTATGATCCTTTTAATGTGCTGATGGATTCTGTTTGCTAGTATTTTGTTGAGGATTTTTGCATGTGTGTTCATCAGTGATATTGGTCTGTAATTATTTTTTTTTGTAACATCTTTGGTTTTGGTATCAGTGTGATGGTGGCCTCCTAGAATGAGTTTGGGAGTGTTCCTCCCTCTGCTATATTTTGGAAGAAGTTGAGAAGGACAGGTGTTAGCGCTTCTCTAAATATTTGATAGAATTCACCTGTGAAGCCATCTGGTCCTGGGCGTTTGTTTGTTGGAAGATTTTTAATCACAGTTTCAATTTCAGTGCTTGTGATTGGTCTGTTTATATTTTCTCTTTCTTCCTGGTTCAATCTCTGAAGGTTGTGATTTTCTAAGAATTTGTCCATTTCTCCAGTTTGTTCATTTTATTAGCATATAGCTGCTTGTAGTAATCGCTCATGATCCTGCAGTGTCAGTTGTTACTTCTCCTTTTCCATTTCTAATTCTAATGATTTCAGTCTTCTCCCTTTTTTTCTTGATGAGTCTGGCTAATGGTTTATCAATTTTGTTTATCTTCTCAAAGAACCGGCTTTTAGTTTCATTGATCTTTGCTATCGTTTCCTTCATTTATTTCTGATTTGATCTTTATGATTTCTTTCCTTCTGCTAACTTGGGGCTTTTGTTCTTCTTTCTCTAATTGCTTTAGTTGTAAGGTTCGGTTGTTTATTTGAGGTTTTTCCTGTTTCTGGAGGTAGGATTGTATTGCTATAAACTTCTCTCTTAGAAGTGCTTTTGCTGCATCCTATAGGTTTTGGGTCATCGTGTTTTCATTGTCATTTGTTTCTAGGTATTTTTTGATTTCCTCTTTGATTTCTTCAATGCTCTCTTGGTTATTAAGTAATGTATTGTTTAGCCTCCATGTGTTTGTATTTTTTACAGTTTTTTTCCTGTAATTGGTATCTAGTCTTATAGAGTTGAGGTCGGAAAAGATACTTGATACGATTACAATTTTCTTAAATTTACCACAGCTTGATTTGTGACCCAAGATGTGATTTATTCTGGAGAATGTTTCATGAGCACATTAGAAGAGAGTGTATTCTGTTGTTTTTGGATGGAATGTCCTTTAAATAAAAATTAAGTCCATCTTGTTTAATGCTTTGTTTTAAAGTTTAAAGCTTATGTTTGAAGCTTATGTTTCCTTATTTATTTTCATTTTGGTTGATCTATCCACTGGTGAAAGTGGGGTGTTAAAGTCCCCTATTATGATTGTGTTACTGTCAATTTCCCCTTTTATGGCTGTTAGCATTTGCCTTATGTATTGAGGTGCTCCTATGTTGGGTGCATACATATTTACAATTGTTATATCTTCTTGGTTTGATCCCGTGATCATTATGTAGTGTGCTTCTTTGTTTCTTGTAATAGTCTTTATTATAAAGTCTATTTTGTCTGATCTGAGAATTGCTACTCCAGCTTTCTTTTGATTTCCATTTGCATGGAATATCTTTTTCCATCCCCTCACTTTCAGTCTTTATGTGTCCCTAGATCTGAAGTGGGTCTCTTGTAGACAGCATATATATGAGTCTTATTTTTGTATCCTTTCAGCCAGTCTATGTCTTTTGGTTGGAGCATTTAATCCATTCACATTTAAAGTAATTATTGATATGTATGTTCCTATTACCATTTTCTTTTTTTTTTTTAATATTTGTGAAGGTATTAAACGCATCAATCTGAGATGCTTTATTAATTAATTAATTTATTTTTGCTGTGTTGGGTCTTCGTTTCTGTGCGAGGGCTTTCTCTAGTTGTGGCAAGCGGGAGCTACTCTTCATCGCGGTGCGCGGGCCTCTCACTGTTGTGGCCTCTCCTGTTGCGGAGCACAGGCTCCAGATGCGCAGGCTCAGTACTTGTGGCTCACGGGCCTAGTTGCTCCGCGGCATGTGGGA
>NW_020171994.1:848755-849075 GCF_003031525.2 Neophocaena asiaeorientalis asiaeorientalis
TTGTTATTGTAGGTCTTTTCCTTCTCTTGTGTTTCCTGCCTAGAGAAGTTCCTTTAGCATTTATTGTAAAGCTGGTTTGGTGGTGCTGAATTCTCTTAGCTTTTGTTTGTCTCTAAAGGTTCTAATTTTTCTGTCAAATCTGAGATCCTTGCTGGGTAGAGTAGTCTTGGTTGTAGGTTTTTCCCTTTCTTCACTTTAAATATGTCTTGCCACTCCCTTCTGGCCTGTAGATTTTCTGCTGAAAGTTCAGCTGTTAACCTTACAGGGATTCCCTTGTATGTTATTTGTTGTTTTTCCCTTGATGCTTTTAATATTTTCTC
>NW_020171994.1:849577-849830 GCF_003031525.2 Neophocaena asiaeorientalis asiaeorientalis
TCAGCCAGTCTATGTCTTTTGGTTGGAGCATTTAATCCATTCACATTTAAAGTAATTATTGATATGTATGTTCCTATTACCATTTTCTTTTTTTTTTTTAATATTTGTGAAGGTATTAAACGCATCAATCTGAGATGCTTTATTAATTAATTAATTTATTTTTGCTGTGTTGGGTCTTCGTTTCTGTGCGAGGGCTTTCTCTAGTTGTGGCAAGCGGGAGCTACTCTTCATCGCGGTGCGCGGGCCTCTCACT
>NW_020171994.1:849993-850125 GCF_003031525.2 Neophocaena asiaeorientalis asiaeorientalis
GTTCCTATTCCCATTTTCTTAATTGTTTTGGGTTTGTTATTGTAAGTCTTTTCCTTCTCTTGTGTTTCTTGCCTAGAGAAATTCCTTTAGCATTTGTTGTAAAGCTGGATTGGTGGTGCTGAACTCGCTCAG